>NC_067481.1:82439390-82797602 GCF_947179515.1 Apodemus sylvaticus
CATGGTTAGACTTCTGTAGCTATGGGATATCCATTCCAATATTTCAGCAGGTAACAAAATGAGGTAAGAAGAGCCTTGGACTGGAAGTCTGGTTTCCTACATATTATGACATTTTGTCTCCTGGGCCATAGGCAGAACAATGTTTAGACTATTGGAAAGGTAGCTGAAGTAACCTTTGTCCTTTGGGTCTTAATAGTGTCTGGGTTGATATTAAAAAGTGATGTATGGTAAACTTCAAATGAATGGTGTTCTGAATTTTTCCATAAGGTAGAATTCAAAGACTTAATCCGTATATTGAACCATCCCTGCATCCCTGGGATGAAACCTACTTGATCATGGTGAATGATTGTTTTGATGTTTTCTTAGATTCAATTGGCAAGAATTTTATTGAGTATTTTTATGTCGATATTCATAAGAGATACTGGCCTGTAGTTCTCTTTCTTTGTTGGTTCTTTGTGTGGTTTTGGTATCAGCGTAATTGTGGCTTTGTAGAATGAATTGGGTAGTGTTCCTTCTGTTTCTATTTTGTGGAATAATTTGAAGAGTATTAATATTAGATCTTCTTTGAAGGTCTGATAGAATTTTGCACTAAAACCATCTGGTGCTGTACTATTTTTTGATTGGAAGACTTTCTATGACTCCATTCTATTTCTTTAGGGGTTATGGGACTGTTTAGATGATCTATTTGATCCTGATTTAATTTTGGTATTTGGTATCTGTCTAGGAAATTGTCCATTTCCTACAGATTTTCCAGTTGTGTTGAGTATAGACTTTTGTAGTACTATCTGATGATTTTTTTGAATTTGCTCTGTTTCTGTTGTTAATCTCCCTTTTCATTTCTAATTTTGTTAATTTGGATACTGTCTCTGTGCCCTTTGGTTAGTCTGGCTAAGACTTTATCTATCTTGTTGATTTTCTCAAAGAACCAGCTCCTGGTTTTGTTGATTCTTTGTATGGTTCTCTTTGTTTCTACTTGATTGATTTTAGCCCTGAGTTTGATGATTTCCTGTCTTAAAATCCAGTTGCAAGGATTTTTAGAAACCATTTGATGCTTTTCATTCTTTTTGACAAAGAGGTGGTGAGTTCTAGATAGAAGTTTTCTCTGGATTCCCCCAATGTGACAGAGAAAGTCAGCATTCCAGTGTCCCTGCACCCCATTGATATTCTCTCATCACACTGTCCTCGCACTCACGCAGCTTCCTATCAACTACACTCAATGTTTTCCTCCAAGCCTTATACCACCACACTCATAGATTGTGAGGTAGGTACTCCTGAGAATCTCATTTTCAGACAAAGTTATTACAGTCTAGAATCCTTAGGTTCCCTGCCTAAGACTGTAGATGTGTATGATCAATGGTCCTATCTAGATAATTCTTAAATTATATTTCAACTACTTAACCATACTGGTTTTCTTTTTCAAATACTCATTGAATCATTTTCTTCTTCCTTTTATTACAGGCAAAAAAAGAATATGATTAATGTTGGACTCATCTCTACAAGTGGCTTGGAGAAGCATGGAGACCTCTGTGAAGGCCACAGAATGGAACAGACATTTTTTTTTTACTCATTTAGTTTCCTAAAGACCCATAATGAAATACTGTCATCAGGTGTGCTGCCACCTTCCGAAACACAAGAACGTGTGACAAGACCTTGGGCTAGGTCTGTGGAGTTGACTAGAATATCCTGGCATCACAAAACACCTTGGAAATTAGTTAGAAATAAAATCAAGCAGAAACAAAAACCAACCTCCCCAAACCTACCCATTTTAGCAGTTTAAAAATTGGCTAAGGTATAAGGCAATCTGAGGAGCACATGTGCTTCAAATCCTGATGCTCTGTGGGTCTGGCAGGCTTGACTGCTACAAAACCTTTTCCAGGATGGAACAAGTGGTGAAAGATCAGTGGTGTTGGTGCCCCAGTGGAAGGAAAAATGAGTAGATTTGAAGAGGTGGCCAAGCTTGGCAGTGCTTTCAGTAAACATGAGGGATGTGATATAAACACGGCTAATCAAGCTGTCACTTGCAGTATGGTCATAGTAGGAATATTCTTGGTCGAGGCAGCTTTATCTCTGATAGAACCTAGAAAAATGCCTAATGCAGCTGCATATTTACAGTGAACCACTGATAGAGGATAGAAGACTTCTGTGATTGAAGGTAATTAAACTTAGCATTTGTTCAACTGTTAGCTAGAAACTAAATTGAGAAGTCCTTGAAGTGACTTATAAGAAGCAAGACAAAAGACTGAGGGCAGAAACATGGCAAGAAGCGGGAGAAGAGAGGAGAGAAGGAAAGGAGAGAGGGAAGAAAAATGGAATAAAAGAGGAAAGACAGGAATGAGTGGACATATCAGGCTACACATCTGAAGTGTGGCAGTTTTTAGTTAATCAAAGAAAATTATTATGCAATAACACAAAGAAAAACATTAACAACATTTGAAGAAGGAACAGAGACTCAGATTAAAGACATGATACACTAATTTATATATAGGTCTCATTTTCAACCAAAAGTTGTGAGATCCACAGAGTCATGAAAATATGTACCATGCTCAGGAGAAAAATATGTCAACACAGTCAATAGAGCCTGATCTAAAGAATTTAAAATACTTGACTTAGTAGATAAACATGTCCAAAGTAGCTACTAAATTCAAATAGTTAAATGGAGTCATGGGTAAAACAATAAAATAAAAGTGTGACAGAAATGAGATATAGTTTTTTATAAGGAAATAGTAACTATGTTAAAAGAACAAAATGGAAGCTAGGGATTTACAAATCACATCAACTGAAACAATCAGAGGAATTCAATGGAGGAATCAGCAGAGGAACTGAGTCTACAGTAGGATCTGTGAAGGCAAAGGGAGAGCCACAGAACTTGTTCAATCTAGAGAACAGAGGAGAGAGTTGAAATGAGTATAGCCTCAGAAGACTATCAGACACTATTCAAATATACTAAATGGCATCTAATAGGAGCTTCAGGAGAAATGGACAAAGAGGTAAGATCAGAAAAAAGTATTTTATTAAAAAATGAGAACATTTCTGTAAGTTGGTGAAAACCATTAATGTGTCTATCTTGAATGCTAGGTGAATGAGTACAAAGGGAAGCACTTATAAACAGATCATGGTCGAACTTTAAAAGGCAACGCTAGATGACAATGCTGCATAACTGTAAGAGAGTCTTGCAGTCTTTGATTCACATCTGTGCATAAAGACATATTCATGATCTCTGTTTCTAGTGAGGAGAAGCATAGGTCTCATTTCCATGGAGTCCTGAGAGCTGAGTGGGACCTTCTCACTCTTGACCAGGTGTCTTATGATCATGTGCAGATGGTGTTAGTCTGTAACTATGACATACAGCTCTGATAATGTAGAGAACAGATAATAACCAACCCCGCATAGCTTGGCTGTGTGTAGAATGGTTGTTCTCATTTAATGAATATATTTAGAATGGACTTTTTGGGTGTGAGCGAAGTGTCATCTGCTTCTATACATAATGATTATCATCCTTCCTTGGCCACCATGGCAGAGTATTCATATGTGGAGTGGGCAAAGACCAGGTGATTAACAAAATGACTTGGGTGCTTATCCTAATTTCTCTATCCCCAAATCCTATAATTGCTCACTTTCTTTCCAGTATCCCAAACCAAGAGGACTTCTTTATGCAGGAATTATTAAGAACAACTTTGAGAATTAACTACTCAAAGCATGACCTATTTACAAAAACTTAACTATAAATTCAATAACCAACACTTTGTTCCATCCCCCTCCCTAATTGCCTGGAACAAAAATTATCCATTTTCATTGTGAATTTTGCAGTTCAGATAGCAATCTCCAGGAAAGAGCTCAGTTGTATATTGCCTCGTCCACCAATATCTGATCAGCAGTGGGTCTTGCTGTGTGTGAAATAGGTCATAAGCTGGGCAGACAGAGACAATGGGGGAATTTCCTGCTTTAATCTTCTTATTCCCCTTATCCTCAAAGGGTATTACCTCAGCAGGATTCAAAGAAGGCCTCCTGATGCTGATAAAATTCTGGGAGGTAGAAAAAAAAAAGAAGCAAGCACAGAACCAAATTCCCAGCTAGTAGGAAAAAGCCTCGTCTAATTTCTATCAATAGCACTGCATTGTTCATGAGTGACTTAAGGTCAAGGGGCTTATCTTACATGTACCTTTGAGCATTTCCACATAGTAGGTATTCAAAGGTGAAACATTATTTGCAGAATATCTGTTGTGGGATATTGTAATTGGGACTGTGTTGAAAAATAATGAATTGGCTTCTGGGTAGTATTGGGTGGGGTGTGCAACTTTAAGGAAACACGTTTCATCAGTCTCATTGGATGCTGGATTCTTTATGGCCAAAGTCAGTTTAATCTCCTTTATCAGTCACCACCAAGTATCCATTGTTAAATATACCCAGAGCATTTCTCAGTGCATTAACACATATTGGTTCATCTTTTAAAATCATTTTTATTTTATGAGTGTTTGCCTGTATGCATGTATGTATACCACTTGTGTGTCTTGTGTCCAAAGGGGCTAGTTTTATTTCCAGCAACTGGAGTTACAGATGGTTGTTAACTGCTAAATAGGTGCTGAGGAGCAAACCTGGGTCCTCTGCTAAAGCACTGAGTCATTTTGCTTTCCATTTTTTCCTTCTTTTTAATAGAACAGCATTTCTCAATGTGCTGTGCAAATAGCAGCCTTTAAGTACACATATTAATAACTCATTTCAATTTGCCAAACAAATTGAAAATCATTTCCTCAAGTACTTAATTCCCTTCCTAATTCCTTATTAACCAAATCTCTAAGAGTTTTATTTTTATTTTTTTATTTTTTTGGCTTTCCTGTTTTCTTCTCTACAGTGTGCTTAACCTTTCCAGTCCCACTCACTCCTTATCTACAGGATAAGCAATCTACATAGATGAAGGGAAGGGAAGAGATTTATTACCATCAAGTTTTCCTTTATATGAAATTTGTTGATGATATCCATCTCTGGTCACAAGGTTTTCATGCTAGCATTAGAAATATAATATATTGAATTCCTGCTGGCCCAAACACATTGGATGTAAGTCTGTATTTTAAGTTCAATTTTTTTTCATGGGGATTGGAGAGATGATTCTACAGTAAAGAACACTGACTGATCTTCTAGAGGGCCTAGGTCCAGTTTCCAACATTCACATGGTTGCTCCTCATCTGTACCTCTAATTTCCAGGATGTTAGCCAGCACAGGCACCAGGCACTCATGTGGTACACAGATACATAAACAGGTGAAACGCTCATATACATAAAAAACAATAAGTTAAAACAGTGATTTCTTTTAACAGAAATATTTGAAATGCCCAACTCTAATATCCTGACTCTCAAATTTTGTTTTACCTTGTTGTAATTATCAGAGGGTTTTGAAAACCCGTAGATAGTGAATATTACTCTCAGAATTCTGGTTAAATTGGTATGGGCAAAAAGCAAAATTCCTAGGTGATTTTAGTAATCATGGAAGTTTAAGAATTTCTATGTCTGACATGTATTGCATGTTCATTGTTGTAACTGTGGATCTGTTTAAATAGCATGTAGCATGTGCCCATGGTCTTTGTAAAACCAGGATATCAGAAGGTAAATTTTAGTATCTCTGTTTTGTAAAAGGAGAGAATCCAGGAGTGACAAGCTATTCAGAAGGATTATTTATTATTAATTATTTACTAAATAAAATATTATTCCTCTATGTTTGCATCACACCTTACGTTATAGTATAGCACAGATGACAATTACCTGAGATTAAGCTTTACTTCTGCATTCTTAAACCTATTTACAAAAAGTTATTTTCACTAAAACAATTTTATTTTCTGAATTACAAAACCCTGTTAGTCTAGCCAAGCCCATTCCCACTTTCTTTGCACTGTATTGGCATGTGAAATGAAGGGGGTGGCTGTAGGGAGCTCTGTCCAAGCACACAAGCACACAGGAACGACTGGAGGGACCTACAATGAAGTAGAAGCAGGACTTGGGACTTCCATGTGTTGGTGTGATTCTTGTATGTGTGTAATACATCTTATTGAGAAGTAAAGACAAGGCCCATAGTTTAACCTATACTTGCGGTATGGGTGTGTGTGTGTGTGTATGTGCATGTTTGTGTGTGCATGTGCATGTGTGTGCATGTGTACACATCTGTACATTTATGTGGTTGTGGTATGTGACTGCAAGGTTGGATGTAGCAGCTAATGTCTATAATCCTCATACTACAGAGGCTTGGGCAGGAGTACTGTATTAGGCAAGCCTGAAGTATTGTCTCAAGAAGTCACTTATGTATGTATATAAACATGATACATAAGAACATTGTATAATATTTAAGGAATGGACATAATTTTATAATTACTATGTTTATTCTGGTTAAGTTAAAATTGCCATCCCTTCAGGATTTAATTTTGATAAATCATGTGTTTTCATCTTATGACACAATTTGTCTTCCAACTCAGCTTTCTTTAGTCAGTACTACCAAGTACATACCTATTTCTATGTGTATTCTTTTTTAAGTGTTATCTTATATTTTAAATGTATTTAATTTCAGAGTCATACTGAAAATACTTTCTTTTTGTGGCAAAAATAACAAATTTTAACTATTATCAATAGTACACATTAACCGATTTTGGACAGATTGGGAAAGGGTCTTGCTATGGTATTCACACTAATTTAATAGTTCTCAGTGACAGGTTCTATTCTAGGCATTTCATATACATGACCTAAGGCAGTTATTTCCATAATCCTTTTGCAGAATTATCATTCTCATTTACAGTCAAGAAAGAGAGATACAAAAATATACAATCTTGATTGTCTCAGATTACAAAAGACTAGAGTCAAGCCCACAAGCATTTTCAAAGCATCATACATTCTTATGCTACACACTGTACACTTGGAGATTAAGCAGTATACTCATGTCTAGCCTAAGGTTCTGGTGCTTAAAAAGGTAAATCATTCAAGTGCCATACTTTTTTCGTGTGAACAAATCTCAAGTTCTCATTCAAGTATGTGTGACTCCAGTAAACTGGAAGTATCAACAAGATCCCCTGGCTTTGACCTTTCAGATTTTAAATAAAATAGCATGTCCAGTGGAACCAATTGATCATTGACTTCTTAAAGTGAAAGACTAAATGATATCTAACCAGTGTTGGCATTATGGCGGGACTAGAAGAGACTTTTGTCTCAAGTATGCTCTGATTAACCCCTATCAAACTTCTTCCTCTTAGAATGGAGATGAGGAGTCACTGATTAAATATTCCTTCTTCAAAATGCAATTAATCAAAGTAATGACTGCATGAAGTAGCAGAAGTCTACAACAGAGAAGCAAGGTACAGCAGAAATTATTTGTCTTGCTAACTCAGGAAAGCACAGTTGTGCCTGGCAAGTGCGGGGACTGTTAGGATAAATTCTTAGGCTTTCTGACATTTGAACCAGGCAAAGTCTGCTCTACCATACTACTTACTGTAGACAGCCAGGGGCAAGTCTAGCATGTAGCGTTGGAAAGACTCATTAAGTGTGTAAGAGATGCCCTTGAGTAGCTCCACCATGGCATCTTAGTTTGTCATTGGGGAATTATCAAGGACAAAGGGATATGTATATGAGGGTGATTTCTCTAACATTTTAAACATAGTTTTATTGATTTCTTTGAGACCTTCCATAATGCACTCCGATCACATTCACTTTCCAGTCATTCCAGGTTCACCGCCACTTTTGCAACTTCAGAAACAAAAGTAAAAATAAAAATAAAGTAAGAAAAACAGAATGAAAGAATTGCAAGTTCAATTTGTGTTGTCCGTACAGTCAATGGAGCATCATCAAAATCTCAGTGACCAGCCCCTTAAAAAAAGCAAAACCAAAACAAAAAACTAAGTCCTTCCCCACTCTCAACCCTTTCAGAAGTCATCAACTGGGAAGAGCTCTTTGGAGTGTGTGTTAAAGCCTTTCTAGTAGGTGTTCTGAAAAACATAGCTAATTGTTGTTAATCATATGTTATTATTTTTAAAAATTAATTATATTTTATTATCTTTAAAGTGGTCATCAGATGGTATTAATGAGAGGTCTCTTCAACAGCTTCTTATCTAAACTGTTTCTTTGGGCGGAGGGATGGGGGAGTCACAAAAGCCTTTTATGTCTCTCACTCTCAGTGGGGAATCTGCAATCATCAGTACACCCTCAAAAGAAGCTTCCTTTCTTGCTCATGATAGCCAATGGTAGCACAGATCATGTTTCTGGCCAGAGCATGGGCCATGGACCTTGACAATCAAGTGGCAACACAGACCATGGACATCCCTGTGGTCTTCATTGGTAACATGGTTTCCTTAGCATTTTAGTCTAGACTAAAGTCTGTATTGATGCTGCCCATTTCTTCCCTGCTGTTTGAAAAGGTACTGCTGTGGGGAGCATACAGGGATGCTAGGATGCTGTCTAAGGTTTAGCATGCAGCCTGCCTCCCGACCAGGTGTTCTAGGCCCTAGATCTTTTGCAGGTATTTAGCAAATCAAAACCGACAGCAGGAGACTGTGGGCCTGACATATGATAAACACCCTCTGCAATTTAGCACTTTAACACAGGGAATGAGCTAGCGAGATGAGTTAATTGCCAAGCTATCAACCCAGCACTCTGGAAACCAGCTGAGAATTGTCTAAGAAATCTTGGGATTCTGAGGTACAGGGAAGAATTTATGCAGGAAGAAAAATGTCAGCGGAGGAGGTCAGTGAGGAAAATGCTTGGCAATACTGCAGGCTATATGAGCCAAATTTAATCAGCTAAAAGTGGACAAAACCACACAAAAGTTTGGAATGAGAAAGATTCCAAGAGGGAAATTGACATGAGGACTAGGATGGATCTAAAGCAGAGGATGAAGACCACAGGGTTCATCACTGAGTGAACCATGACTGAAATTTTGATGCATTGAGTCTGAATTCTGTGTCCATGTCCTTGCAATTGTATGAATCTGTTGTCTATGCTTCTACTCTTAAAATGATCCTCATGGAATTAGTAATAGGCAAGATCATGTCAATCATAGCATACTTGTTTAGAACAAACATTAATTCTATTGACTCAAACAAATCATTTAATATTTCTTCACCTTGGGTATCTTATCTATAAAGTAGCTAATAATCACTGTCCATTCGAAATGTTCATTATGATGGTTAAAGAATATAATCCATGCAAGAAGTGGGCTATATTATGAAGTATCAGTGAAGATCATAATATGTTATTATTATAATTATAGGTGTTGGGTGATGGTTTTGATTTGCTTGTGAAGGTCATGGCAATATGATTTAAGTAACATATTGTGGGAATGAAGCAAGAGAGGGGCAAAGAGCATTGGACCAGTGCTACAGAATTTGACTGAGGTTTCAGCAGTGAAGTAGTTACTAGGCTAAAACAGACAGTACAGTTGAAATATTTGAGCCTGATTTTATTTGTGAAAGGTAACATGATGTTTATCACAGTTTGTTGTGAACTTTTCATCAGACAAGGAGTGTAAAGTCAAGTGTTCTGTAAAGCTCTTTTTAGCATGTGGACAGATCTACATCACACACACACACACACACACACACACACACACACACACACTAGAGTTTATATTTAGAACTAACTTGTTCCATAGCAAATTTGAACAGAATGTATACATATATACATATTTTCTATAAACTCCCTGTTCCCAAACAGGGGTACCTTCCCTCACAATGAGTATTTCCAACACATCCACTCTTTGTTACAGATGAACCAGCACGGACATATCATCATTGCCAAAGCCTATGTGTACACTCAGGTTCACTCAGTGCTGCATATTCTGGATGCTAAACAATGTATAGGACATATCTAGTATATAGTGCCAGATAGAATTGTATCATTGCCATAAAATTCCTTATTATTGGTCTATCCATTCTTTAACCACAAACGTTGCTGCCCTGTGATTTTTTTCTTGCCCCTCTAGTTTTGCCTTTTCCAGAGTACCGCATAACCATTTAAATTATAGACATTTCTTTTTAGACTTAGCTGCTATGTCAGCAGCTTAAGTAATACACATAAGTTTTCTCTATGTTTAAACTCAATATGTTTTCTCCATTTGATCCAACAAACCCAGGGTCCTTGGCATTTGTCTAAAGAATCTGAAATCATATGCCCATTATAGCAGCTTCATTTTAATAATCAAAAGTTAGAGGATTAGGAAGTCCATCAGCAGCTAAAGGGATGTACCGCAGTGTATGTGACCAATAGAATCTTACCCAGTGCTGAGAAGAATTAGTCTGTCAAAACACAGGAAATGCATGGATTGAATTTTTGTCTCTTTTTAAGCTAAAACTTTCCCTATCTTCTTTACTTGCACTTGTTTCTTTGTTCTATCACCAAGTCCTCTGGGTTCTACCTTCAAATACATTTCAAGTCCCATTAGCTACCCACCTCTACCACCACCATCTAATCTAAGCCATTGTCATTTTTCACATGGGCACATTCAATAGCTACCTAATCCATCTCCTCGTGTTCTTGCTTTCCTAAACCATTCTTTACACAGCAAATTGCTACTTCTGAACTTAAAATTCGTCATCTCTCTAACCTTGTCCTGAATCCCTGACTAACCTCACATATCACCATATCCCTTCTTGCCCAAGCTTCCGTGTTCTCAAATGTTTGATAAGGAAAATAATCTATTTCTTACTGTTGATTATTTTGGACAGTGTTTCTTTTGTCTAAAATGATCTTATCTGACTTTGTGCTATAATAATTACTCCTTACTTTAAGGTTTCAAATTGATTGTGACTTCAGAGAGTATTTACCTGATCTTAGAATTGAGATCATAATTTTTTCCTGTCTTTAACCTCATAGTTACCATTCATAGCATTTGGCATTTTACATCATGTTCTCAAACTAGTGAGGTGATTCAACAGGTAAGGGGACTTGATGTGCAAGCCTGGTGACCTGAGTCTAATTCTGAGAACCCTTATCAGTGTGACAGGCGAGAAATAACTCCACAAAGATGTTCTTTGACCTTCACCACAAGTACACCATGGCATGTGTGGTATGTATGATTTTGACATACTTTACACATTTACACAATAAAAAACATTAAGAAGGCATAGAATCACTAAAAATATTGTCATTCCACAATTTAGTTAAAGACTTTATAGCAATGAAGACCATATAATACTATGTACACTGTGTTCTGTAATCCTAGCACAATGCCTGTGTTTATTAAATAAACAATTACATAATTTTAAGGTTTTTTTCAAGGTTCCTTTACTAGGAGAGAGGACCTAGTAAAGGTATTAAAGAATATTATGATAAAAAATTTCAGCCTTAAATTTTGTGGTGATTTGAATGAGAACGGCCCTCACAGGCTCATGTGTTTGGTTTGTAGTCAGTAGGACAGATCGGAAAGGATTAGGAGGCATAGCATTCTTAGAGGAGTTATGCCACTGGGAATAGTCTTTGGGATTTTAAAAGCCCACACCATTCCCACTTAGCTTGCTCTTTGTCTTTGTCTCATGTTTGTGGATCAGATGTAAGTTCTCAATACCGTGCCTATCTGCCTGCTGCCGTGCTCCCTGCCATCATGGTCATGAACTCTACTAATCTCCAGAACTAAGAACTCCAAATTAAAATTTTCTTTGATCAGTTTCCATGGTCACAGTGCCTCTTCACTGCATAAAAAAGGTAAATAAGACAAACTTACTGCAAAAATTCTACTTCGAAATATGGTAAAATTAGAAAGCCTATCTCTGCGAGACATTCAACTGTAATTGAAATAATATTTAGACTTTTTCAATCAAGATACTGGAAGGGTGTGAGAGACACTAAGAGACAGATGACCTAATATTCTTAGGAAAAGAACCATTCACAGCTGAAATGAGATCAATGTATTTTACCCTTTACTAACAGGCACTTTTCAAGTCAGAATCAAGGCGGCTGGTCAACTGTGATATTGCTAGAAGAACACTTCTGGGGAAAAGGAATATTAATGGAACATTTGATATGTTCATGCTTTCAGGGCATTCTAAAATCTAGGGAATTTTCTCATGTAGCATTGATTTGTCCAACAGGGAACTTGTAGCAACATGGGAGGCTCAGACACCAGAAGAAATGCAAGCGAACAAACAAACAAATACCCACAATTTTATACAGTCTTGTAGAACATTCCCATTCCTGGGAAGTACAGTCATGTGCAGCAAGTGACCGTTTGGCCATTGTGGATGGACTACTTGATGGTGGTCCTGGTGACCATTTTAGTTTGTATAAATTGCATTCTGTGTTTGTATATGATAAAATTATATAATGATCCATTTTCTAGAATATATTCTTATCATTAAGCAACACTCTTACTTAAAAAGATCACATAACACATTTTACCCTTGAGACACTGAAAGCAGAGATTGCATCAGACTAAAGTTATAGTAGTAACCACCTGGAAAGAAGAAAGAAGATATACAAGTTGAACGAACTTTAATACAAACTTAGTCTCTATGACTGCTTTCGAATGACATGCAATAAAAAATTAGTAGACACACAAAGTGCCAAGAAAATGTACCATATAATCAATGGAAGCAGCAGCCATGCAGATAACGCCATGCAATGAAGGAAAAAAGTGTGATGGCTCAGCTGCTAGTTTATAAAGTAGAGCATAGGCAGCACAGATAACAGAGCAAAGCCGTCAGTCGGGATTTGAAAAAAAAAGACAGTTGTATAAAATTTTAGAACAGTCCCAGCATTAAATAAAAGTTGCATAATATCCTCATTTCTGAGTTTGTCTCTGCCCTGGAAGGTAGCAGCAAGCCAGTCTCTAGAGCTGAAACTTTGTTTAGATGTAGCTGTTAAAAAATGCATGACACAGGTTCATGCAGTGTATTTCAAGAAGCATGATGACAAAGAGAGGTTAGAGTAGGTCTGATGAATGTGTAATAGAAAGCATGTGTTGTCATGGCAAGCAATGCCTGGGAGTTGGCAGAACAAGTTTCTCCTTATTTTAAGTCTTACATGAATGTATGGAAGAGGTGTCTCTCATTTGGCAAAGAACGGTGAACTATGAAAAATTGATTTCTCCCTGATAGGGCATTTGGCAAACATTGTGTAGGCGAGAAGGAAAAAAAAATAATGGCTTTATTTTTTTTTTTTTGGTTCTGTTCTGGTCACAAGTAAAGCGGGTCAGGTAGGAGTGAACCATAGACAGCTTGTCTGATGCTGCCTTTCGTAGTTGGCTACCTTCCTGTCCCAGGGCAATGCCAGACAGGCAATGCTGCCTTTGACTGTGTACCTATAGCCACACACACACACACACACACACACACACACACACATACACACACACACTCATATATATACTTCCATATATAAGTACTTCCCTGATACCACACATATGCACATGACACCATAAACTACATGCATCACACAATCTCTCTCTCTCTCTCTCTCTCTCTCTCTCTCACACACACACACACACACACACACACACACACAAACACACACACACACACACACACACACACAACCTAACACATTCATACAGCACATACAATGTTTGCTGTCCTATCAAATCTCATAGACTATGTATCTTGTCCAAATTCAATCGTATGGGTGAAACTGCATACAAATCCAAGTTTGTGGAACTGAAAACCCTTATTTCTAGGAAAGAAGGTCCCTCACACCCCAATGGTGGATGGGAAAAGTAAAGAGCCATGCCTCCCTTGCTAAAGGAAGTAATCAGACTGTGGATCATGCTGAGCATGGACTCCGAGGTCCACTGGGCATTGCCATTAAGTGTACTTAGACCTAGCACTCTGTGCTCATGGCCACCCTAGGGGGCAGCTCCACCTATTCCCCATCTTTATCATCCATCGCCTTTTTGCCTTCCTACTATTCTTAGCTTTATTTCCTCCCCCAAATGTAGTCACCCCCAAACTCAAGTGTCTACCTCTAGGGTTTCTTCTATATACTCTGTTCCCATACTCGGGTTTTCTGAGGCACAGCTTGAAAATGTGTCACATTTTTGCTAAACAAATAATGATAGAGAAAAGGACTTTTCCTGGATTTCATTCAGAGGAACCTAGTGAATTACAACCAGCCTGTCCTACTTGCTCTTCCACTCCCTGCCTTCCATGACTACAGGTGTGCAGTCACGCGGATCCCTCTACTTCCTGCTTTGCAGACGTTCTCCAGTTGCTCACTCACTTTTTGCCCACCTCATGCATTCATGTCCAGACATCAAATTTCTTCCACATTCCTTGAAGCTAATAGAAATGTTGGCTCAATCATAAACTCCTCTCAGGCACCCTGGAACCCATTTCTCTCAGAGGCTCATCCATTTCTATTGTCACAACTATTTGAAGGTAATAAACAGAAACTCTCCATGGCTGCTATTTAACAAATTATCTTCAAAAACATTTAAGTTGAATAAATAACTCTATGATATATGTTCTTTGCAAATCTGTTAGCTATCAAATATGCCTGTTATGGAATGCTTTGGGGAAAACAAATGGCAAATGGCAACTTAAGTTCAAGACTAGAGGTTAAAATTTGGGAGTTCTAACGTTCTCCCATTTTCTTTTTACACTGTGAGTGTGTGTGTGTGTGTGTGTGTGTGCCTGTGTGTGAGTGTTTAGAAGTATGTATGTGTGAGAGTGTATTTGTGAGAGCCTGTGTGTGTGTGAGTGTATGTATATGAGTGTACGAGAGTCTCTCTGTATGAATGCATGTATGAATGAATGTATGTGTGAATTCCTGTGTGTATGAGTGTGTGTGTGTGTGTGTGTGTGTGTATGAGCATATGTCTGTGTGTCTGTGAGTGAGTGTATGTGTGATCAGGTATGTGTGAAGGCATAAATGTATGTTAGTGTATGTATGTGAGTGTATAAGTATATACGAGTGTGTATATGTGAGTATATGAGTGTGTGTGTGAGTACATGTATTGTGTGAGTGTATGTGTATGGTTATGTGGGAGTATATGAGTGAGTGTATATGAGTATGGGTAAGTACATGAACGTGTGTGAGTATATTGTGTGAGTGTATTATATGAGTGTATTGAGTGTGTGAGAGTTTACATGTGTGAGCATATGTAAATGTATATGTATATGTGTTATGTGCTTTATGAGCATGGGTGTATGTGTATGAATGTATGTGAGTATATGTGTGTGAATGTTTGTTAATGTTTCTGCATGTTTCTTTTGAGGCAGAGTTTCTTTGTAGTTTCTTTGTAGTTTCTTTGTAGCATTGGCTGACTGTGAGACCACCATCCTCCTGCCTCAGTCAAGTGCTGGGATGATAGGTATGCACCACTATATCTGGCTCCCATTATGGTTTTGTTTTGGCTAAGTCCCCAAACCAACTCATTTAATTTCTTCTTCATTTTTTTCTTTTTCTTATATAGATCATCGATAAAGCCTTTTATACTATAGTGTGCTGTTAGTGTAAGTGAAATTTCAGAAATAAAGAGTTTATCACTTGAAAATAACAATTCTGGCTTAAATGCCCCAGGAGAGAGCTTTCCAAATAGCTTGTATAATATTTTTCAAATCCTTAAAGTTCTTTACTGAGCTTCATCTTGAAAAAAATCAATAACTATTTTTTCATCATTTTTCTAGCTGAGTACCCATGTCTCACAGAGGCAGTGGGATCTGCTCTCAGTGGCTGCAGATCTGATTCATAAAGGTAATATGTGTGGAAGATGCTGTTCATTTAGGTTAGTGGTTCATTTTACATCTCAGTTGTAGCATGTGAAGTCAGAGAAATAATATGTGTAATTCTCAGGGAAAGAGATCTGCATTTCTCTGTTGAACATATATTATTTGAACTCAGAGACAGAGTACTTGATGAGGCTTCAGCAATATTTATGGTTTGTCAACCTAAAGTGAGTTTATTTGAAAGCAAGAAATACTGCCTTTATTTTGGCCTAATTGAGAGTTTTATCTCAGAAAACAGGTTCAAGAGTCTTTTTTCTTATTGGATATTTTTCTTTATTTACATTTCAAATGCTATTCCCTTTACTGGTCCCCCCCCTAAGCCCCTTATTATTCCAGCTTTCCACCCCCTGCTTCTATGAGGCTGTTCTTCCACCTACCCCTACTCCTACCTTGCTGCCCTCAATTACCCTACAGTAGGGCATCTATCAAGCCTTCATAGGACCAAGGACTTCTCTTCCTGTTGATGCCTCTGACAAGGCAAACCTTGTACATATGCATCTGGAGCCATGTGTACTCCTTGGTTGATGGCTTAGTCCCTGGGAGCTCTGGGGGTGGGTGTCTGGTTGGTTGATACTGTTGTTCTTCCTATGAGGTTGTAAACCCCTTTAGCTCCTTTAGTCCTTTCTCTAACTCCTCCATTAGGGACCCCACGCTCAGTCCAATGGTTGGCTGTGGGCATCTGCATTTGTAAGGCTCTGGCAGGGCCTCTCAGGAGACAGCCATATCAGACTCCTTTCAGCAAACATTTCTTGGCATCTACAATAGTGTAGGGGTGTGGTGACTGTATATGGGATGAGTCCCCAGGTGGGACAGTCTCTGGATGGCCTTTTCTGCTCTATACTTTATCTTCACATTTGTTCTTGTGAGTATTTTGTTCCTCTTCTTAGAAGAACCGAAGCACCCACACCTTGATAAAGACTAAGCTAAGGATTTTACAAAAAATGTGGCATCAAGTATGTAGCTTCAAACCTCTTGGGTGCTAGGAATTCTAATTCTTGTTAGATAGGAATTATTACTGGAACTAGAAAGTTCAGCTCTGCTCTGTGTCAGGACTTGGGTGTGTTCTCAGTCTCTAGCAGTTCTATGGAAGAAGAGGGTCTACCAGAGAGAAGGTTGGTGTTGGTAACAATGCTGCACAGGTCATCTCCCAAGGGGAACTGGGATTGACTGCAGGCCAGAGCACAGGGTTCTGTGAGGATGTCTGGAAGCTGAAGAACAATGCCCCCTCCACACACTGCTTCCACTCTTTTAAGGACACATTAATTTTAGTGCAGGAGTTGTTCTTAAATAAAAAAAAAACTTTATATAATTTCTCAGACTTTTCATGAATTGACCAATGCATTAGTTTTAGATCAGACTTCCCATTTCAAAGAATCATCTTAGGGTAAAGTAATTTTTTTTCTTCAACACATTCTCATGACAAATAAACATGGCTCATTTTTCTCACAGGCATGACTGTTTCCCATCTTAATTTGAGATTAGGTTATCATGTTAACCAGCTTTTCAACTTTTTGACAAACATCCACAAAAAATAACATTCAAAAGGAGGAATTGATGGCTTCTGGTGAGGTTGGGTGTGGAAGGACTCAGTTTTCTTTAAGAGGCTGGTCATAAGGAGTTTCACCTGCTCAAGTAAGTATATGGGCAACATGAATTGGACTTTCCTTCCTTTCCTTCTTCATGCTGTTGGTTTTTGTTGTTGTTGTTGCTTTTGCTATTGTTCTTTTTCATTTCCTTCTCCTCATCTTTCTCCTCCTCCTCCTCCTTCAAAGGGGGAAGGTCACAAGTGTGGACAGACAAGGGAGGACTGGAAAATATTTGTGATGATGTCCATAATGCAAAATTCTCAAATAATCAATCAAATATTATTTTTTTAGAAAAAAGAGAAACTTTACTTTTACCTATTATTTCAGAAATCTTCAGACGCTGGTTATAAGTTACCATAATGTTCAAGCCAAGAAGCTTGTGAATGCCATCTCACACCTACACTCTAACAGGATATGTATGTTCTGAAATACCTATAGAGCCATTTATGCCACTGACCATAGCAGCCAAAAGCTTAGCATACAGAAACATTCATAGGTATGTTTTAGAATATATGTTTGTTTTTCTCTTTTCTTTTTGTCAGGGCTAAAAAACATGGATATCTTGTAGAAACCAGCAGCACCCTTGTGACTTAATGGATAACAACATTCTTCACTGAAAGAAAGTAGAACCCCTTGGGACAAATCACTGGTTTTAGAATTTAGGGAGAAAAATGCACAAACTGGACCTAGACTAGTGATTATTTATGGTGTAGATATTTGTTTAGGTATGGGCCTCCACTTTCCAGTTAAAGAGGCTTAGGTCAAAGAGGCACAGGGGGCAGTAGGAATTTCTCTTAATGGTTAAAGCTGGAACAATTTATACGATAACTAACAAATTAGCCAACTAAATATTATAATAAAGGTCAAAGTATAACAGGAACTATTTATCTGCTTGCTGGCATAAATTGATAAATAAATAGATAAATAGATAAATGGAGAAGAGGAATATTCCTAATAATTAATTTAGGTGCTCTACGTGTAAAGAGGACCATAGCTGTCCACCCTAGAAAAGTGAGCTGAGTACAGTCTTTTCCTTTCAGTGAGCATTCTGAGAGAGAATAGGATTAACTTTATAATGGAGAAGCTTCATGATACTGCCTCAGGCTAAGGTTAACAGCAGCAGTGGTGGATCAAGTTGACTGAAATGTATCCTCAGTATGATGATGAGAAAGCAATAACTATTTCCTTCTGCATTCCTCACCCACAAAACTTTAACCTCACTCTGATTTTAGGAAAACTTAAGAGCTTGGATATAGTATGGTGATAAGATGCCTGTCCAGTATATGCATAACACTGGGTTCAGTCTGTAGGAACACACACACTGACACACACACACACATATACACATACCAAGTAAAAGAAAAAAGGAAAGTATAAACATCAGAAAGATTTCAATAGAGAAACATATATATATACATATATATATGTACACACACATACACACACACATACACACACACACACACACACACACACATATGAACGATCTCACCAATACTCTCCACAATTCTCAAGGCCATTAAAAACAAGGAAAATGCCATAGTTAATCTAGGCCTGGTGGTATATATCTTTAACTCCAGCATTCAGAGGCAGAAGCAAGCAGATGGATCTCTGAAAGATCAAAGCCCATCTGGTTTACATAGCAAGTTCCAGGACACCCAGAACTATACAGGAGACCTTTCCTGAATTTGAGAAGCATAAGAAGACAAGATGACCAAACACAGTGAAGATCTTTGTTGAAATCTTAGGACATCAAGAGAACATAGTGGGAAATATGAGTTATAGAGTTAATAACAAACACATTAATTGATATAATATATTCAACTGGAGAATCTGGGAATAAAATATACTGATACCCTAGAAATACTTTTCCAATTTTTCCTTAAATCTGAAGATCTTTAATATATTTCAAGTTTATTTTTCATTGAAAATTCTTTTTTATTTAATTTTGAGTTCTCTAAGGGTTTCTTAAAAATGTTTTGATTATATTCATATTTCTTTCCGAAGTCTTCCCAGAATCATCCCCTCTTTCTTACCCACTCAATTATGTGTCCTTTTTCTTATTTAAATCCTCCAGGACGAAATTGTGCTGCCTAAATAGTCCTAGCTGTTATTTCTACTGGAAGGTGCTGCCATTTTAGAGAAAAATATCTTTTGCTTTCTCCAGAGCTGACAATTGCCAATAACTCTGAAGCCAGAGTGGGGTCTGTGCTCAGCTCCCTTCTCCATGCTTGGATTTGCTCTCACTTAGGTTTTGCATGATGTCACAACCACTATAAATTCACACATGTAGCTACCCTGCTGTACCGTTTCCTTGGAGTCATTCACCACCTCTGGCACTTCTTCCTCTTTAGCCATGATCCCTGAGCCTTTGGAGGGGGTGGTACAGTGTATCTGTTCTTGTTAGGACTGAGAATTCTATGATTTCTTGTTCTTGGCATCTTGGACAGTTATGGGCCACCATCTCCTGCATAAAGGAGCTTCTGAGATGAAGTTTGAGTGCTACATTGACCTATGTGTATCATAATAATCACTTAGAAGTTGCCTTAATACCATTTTTAATTTATATTCATGTGTGTGTATATGTGTGTATGCATGTATACATGTATGTCTTTGTGTATGTGTGTGTATGCTTGTGTGCATGCATGGTTGTGGTATGGACTGTGAATGCCATACCACCTGTGTGGATAACTTACAGCATTTGTTTCATTGCTTCCACCATGTTGATTCTAGGATCTAATTTATGTCCCGATTCTTGGTGGCAAGCACCTTTACAAACTGAGCCATCTCACTGGATCATAAAGATTATTTTTAAAACAATGGAAAACTATGTTTTTAATTAAAGTGAGATATGATTCCTTGATGTTACTAGTCTAGAAACATCTGCTGGCATGTTTGTGTTTAAATGTTCAGATGTTCACTTGGCGCCAAGGAAATTCTTTCAATCTAACATTTAATCACAAATATAACATCTGTGTCTATTGGATGGGGCTGGTTTTGATAAACAGATTTAAAGTTCATAGTTTAATTGCTTCCTGTTGTTCATATCTAGACCTCCTGTTCCCTGTGACTGCACAGACACAGTCAGGACAATTCCCCAGCAGGTGGGGACTTTCCCTTTAGTTTGGAAGGAAAATAACAAAGAAGACGGTGTTAGAGCATTCACAATGTCTGCTAAAATTATATTCCACTCAATACTACAGTGATTTGTTTCAAAGTGTTAATTTTTTCACTGAAGAATAGGAGAACAGATGACTGGGAATAGTGAGCCATTTTGTCAGATTGGGGACTTGGTTTTTTGAGCTGCCATGTCAGAGCAATGCAACTTATTTCTAATGTATTTATCTCTTTACTTATTTCTTATAATTGTGGAGGCTTCAAACTATTAGCAGATTCCATCTTTGGTTCTAAGATAGTGGAGTACCATAGGCGGTT
The DNA here is from genome assembly GCF_947179515.1 of Apodemus sylvaticus. NCBI lineage: Eukaryota > Metazoa > Chordata > Mammalia > Rodentia > Muridae > Apodemus > Apodemus sylvaticus. Next base: position 82,460,091 of record NC_067481.1, read on the forward strand.
GAAGAGGATAAAGACTGTGTCTTCAAGCAGCTGAAGAGCAGTAGAGAGAGGCCCCTACGTTGAGCCCCTTGTATAGTCACCTGAGTCCTTCCCAGTGCCCTACCATCCAATGCTCCTGGGAGGGGCTCAGGCTTTGGTGGTCCATTGACTTCATCAATGTATCATCTCTATACACTCATTGCAATTTCAGAATTTCTATTTTCTGAAGAAGTTAAATTCATCTGAATTCATTAAGAGTTTTAATATGTGCCTCCTATATAAGATATAAATGCATTACCATTAACCCTAAACATGCAGATTTTTATATTTGTAAAACTCCTTTCTTTCTTGTTTCTATTGTTTACCCTCTAAATGACACATTATAATCAACACTATTACAAAGTGACAGATAATCTTCAAATGTATTATTGAAAGAATGAGACTTAGAGGAGCAATCTAAATGCATCTTAAATATAGAAACACTTTGGGAGAACTTGTTTTTGAAGTTAATGCATATTATCAAATGCTATTTGTGCAAAATTAGTAATAATTAAATTCTATCAACAAATCAGTGTATTAAAATGTACAGCTAAGTGGGTAAATTACATGTATTAAATATCTAAATGTTTATTTAGCTTGCTAGAATTACATACATGACTAAAGATTAATGTTTTCTTTCACAAAATTTGAGTAGTGACAAGTATTCTTTTAGCGTGCTATATTTCAGTTTAAATATGAGATGGAGTAACAAAAATGTTGCAAAAATTAAAATAAATAAATCCATAATTTTCTCTCTTCCTGGAATGCCTTTTTTTCACTTTCACACCTAAAAATCCTTCAAGTTGTGTCTATTGATTATCTAATTATTTTGAAAACCTTAAAATTGCCTGGAGATGTGTAATGTTTTCCTCCTCAGGAGCTCTGTTTCTGTCTTAGATAAACTGATTACAAACAGGAAAAACATTCTTACACCTAGTTATGCTCCAGGGAAGAAAATGCAGAGAAAGCTGATTCAAAGACTTCTGTCTTCACAGGGATACACAGAGAACAATTCAATGAATAATGTCTAATTAAAAGCTGCTAGGTGAGAGCCATTACTGTTATGGTTTAATTTTATGTCTACCTGTTGAGTTTATGGCTATGTATGGGACACTAGAGCAAGGTTAAATAGCCTACACTTTCCCCGGTGAGTGACTCACAGGAAAGGCTATAGAATCATTGTTTCCACATTTTTTTCAAGCCATCTAGTAAGTTCCTAGGAGAGTTATATTTTATATTTTATGCCACACAATAAGGTTCTATCTATGCTGAATGGATCACCCCCAAATAGCAGAATTGGCGCTAGATTGCTCAGTAGGAAAGCAGGAGAATACATTTATCTGGACATGGCTACCATATAGGTTTCTTTTTCTGCCAACCTTATCTACCCCTATTCTACCCTTCCAACTCTTCAACACTAGGTAAGAGAGAAATAAGGTTATTGGGGAATGTGGGAATCAGTAGCATTATGCTTCTTCCTGCTAATTAGAGGCATAGAGTTCCTTGGGGTAAGTTTGATCTTAGCCGTCACAATATCCAATTTCCTTTTCTCATCTCTGCATGTGACCACTTGATAAACTTCAACAACAACTAGCAACCACCACCACCACCACCACCACCACCAGCAGCAGCAGCAGCAGCAGCAGCAGCAGCAGCAGGAGGAGGAACTGGAGGAGCAGCAGCAGCAGCCATAGTCTTCTCAGAACCCTAGAGTTTATATATGCTTTCAAGTGTCCCCAAATTCCAAATGTCAAATACTTGCAGAAACTATCTCCAGCTGGAAGAATCATGTTCCCGCTAGAGCATGAGACAAATCATAGTTATGTGCTGTGAAAAATCTAAAGCAGCACCAAATCCCACCATTGGAATTAAAACAAAAACATACCCCCTATAACTTCTCCCCTCCCCCCCCTCTCTCTCTCTCACACACACACACACACTCACACATTGGAAGAAGAAATCTCTTTCCCACACAGGTCAATTTCACGGTTTCCTTCTTAGATTTCATGTATGCTTGAGAAACAAAATGTTGATATATGTGTGAGAAAGGGATATTTCATTCTCCCATGGTGGTGTTTGTGACACCATAAATTATTGTGATGTTGCGTACCATCACAAAGTACCTCAGCTATTTTACTATCTGTTGCAAGATAAGCAAACTTGACAACTTCATCTGTGACTTCAGACCTCAGATTGTCTTTTCTCCACTCACAGCACTAAGAGCAAATACAAAACCATATCACCTTCTACCAATCAGCTCAATTTCCTGTAATACATGCAAATGTCTTAAAACAAGGGGTGATACACAACTTCTCATGTAACAACAAGAACCTCAAATTTCTGGCTACATAGATATTTGTTTTCTTCTGTTATCTCAAATGGCAATAAAAACCAAATTGTTGAACAAAATTAGGTCTTTGAAACATAGGTACAGTCCAGTGAAACTATGTAAGAGAATGAGAAAAATAAGAGAAAGTTTCTATAACAAATGCATTGACAAAACATGACATTGATGTTGATGTATCATAAGCTTTATAGTGGAAATGTTGATAGCAATACCAGTTACAGAACAAAGTCCATTTTGTGTTGACCAGGTACTGCTGGGCATGAGCCTGCCCTGGTGTTTGGTTGATATACCCAATGACATGCCATTGCAGAAAACTGGGGTCTAACTTCTTGAGTTCTTTGTATATATTGGACATTAGCTCTCTATCGGATGTAGGGTTGGTGAATATCCTTTCCCAATTTGATGGTTGCCCTTTTGTCCTTTTAACAGTGTCCTTTGCCTTATAGAAACTTTGTAATTTTATGAGGTCCCATTTGTCAATTCTTGATCTTAGAGCATAAGCTATTAGTGATCTGTTCAGGAACTTTTCCCCTGTGCCCGTGTCCTCAAGGGTCCTCCCTAGTTTCTTCTCTATTAGTTTCAGTGTGTCTGGTTTTACATGGAGGTCCTTGATCCACTTGGAGTGAAGTTTAGTACATGGAGATAAGAATGGATCAATTTGCATTCTTCTGCATGCTGACCTCCAATTGAACCAGCACCATCTGTTGAAAAGGCTATCTTTTTTCCACTGGATGTTTTTGGCTCCTTTGTCGAAGATCAAGTGACCATAGGTGTGTGGATTCATTTCTGGATCTTCAATTCTATTCCATTGGTCCACTTGTCTGTCACTGTGCCAATACCATGCAGCTTTTAACACTATTGCTCTGTAGTATTGCTTGAAGTCCGGGATACTGATTCCCCCAGGATTTCTTTTGATGTTGAGAATAGTTTTAGCTATCCTGGGTTTTTTGTTATTCCAGATGAATTTGAGAATTGCTTTTTCTAACTCTGTGAAGAACAGAGTTGGGATTTTGATGGGGATTCCATTGAATCTGTAGATCGCCTTTGACAAGATGGCCATTTTAACTATATTAATCCTGCTGATCCACGAGCATGGCAGATTGTTCCATTTTCTGAGGTCTTCTTCGATTTCCTTCCTCAAAGAGCTGAAGTTCTTGTCATATAGATCTTTCACTTGTTTGGTTAGAGTCACACCAAGATACTTTATATTGTTTGTGGCTATTATGAAGGGTGTCATTTCCCTAACTTCTTTCTCAGCCTGCTTATATTTGAGTATAGGAAGGCAACTGATTTGCTTGAGTTGATTTTATAACCAGCCACTTTGCTGAAGTTGTTTATCAGCTGTAGGAGTTCTCTGGTGGAGGTTTTCGGGTTACTTAAGTAGACTATCATGTCATCTGCAAATAGTGATAATTTGACATCTTCCTTTCCAATTTGTATCCCCTTGACCTCCTTATGTTGTCTAATTGCTCTAGCTAGAACTTCAAGTACTATATTGAAAAGATATGGAGAGAGAGGACAGCCTTGTCTAGTCCCTGATTTTAGTGGGATTGCTTCAAGTTTCTCTCCATTTCGTTTGATGTTGGCCTGCGGTTTGCTGTATATTGCTTTAATGATGTATAGGTATGGACCTTGAATTCCTGTTCTTTCCAAGACTTTTAGCATGAAAGGATGCTGAATTTTGTCAAGTGATTTTTCTGCACCTAATGAGATAATCATGTAGTGGATAGCATTAATGGATTTCCTTATATTGAAACATCCCTGCATTCCGGGGATGAAGCCTACTTGATCATGGTGGATGATCGTTTTCATGTGTTCTTGGATTCGGTTGGCAAGAATTTTATTAAGTATTTTTGCATCAATATTCATAAGAGAAATTGGCCTGAAGTTCTCTTTCTTTGTTGGATCTTTGTGTGGTTTTGGAATCAGCGTAATTGTGGCTTCATAGAACGAGTTGGGTAGAGTTCCTTCTGTTTCTATTTTGTGGAATAGTTTGAAGAGTATTGGTGTTAGGTCTTCTATGAAGGTCTGATAGAATTCTGCACTGAAGCCATTTGGTCCCGTGCTTTTTTTTTGGTTGGGAGACTTTCTATGACCCTTTTTATTTCTTCGGGTGTTATGGGACTGTTTAGATGATCTATTTGATCCTGATTTAGTTTTGGTGTCAGATATCTGTCTAGGAAACTGTCCATTTCCTCCAGATTCTCCAGTTGTGTTGAGTATAGGCTTTTGTAGTAGGATCTAATGATTTTTTGAATTTCCTCAGTATTTGTTGTTATATCTCCCTTTTCATTTCTAAGTTTGTTAATCTGGATACTGTCTTTGTGCCCTTTGGTTAGTCTTGCTAAGGGTTTATCTATCTTGTTGATTTTCTCAAAGAACCAGCTCCTGATTTTGTTGATTCTTTGTATGGTTCTCTTTGTTTCTACTTGATTGATTTCGGCCCTGAGTTTGATGATTTCCTGCCTTCTACTCATCCTGGGTGAAATAGCTTATTTTTGTTCCAGGGCTTTCAGGTGTGTCATTAAGCTATTAGTGTATGCTCTCTCCATTTTCTTTTTGGAGGCACTCAGGGCTATGAGTTTTCCTCTTAGCACTGCTTTCATTGTGTCCCATAGATTTGGGTATGCTGTGTCTTCATTATCATTAAGTTCTAAAAAGTCTTTAATTTCTTTCTTTCTTTCTTCTTTGACCAAGGTTTCATTGAGTAGAATATTGTTCAGTTTCCACGTATATGTGGGTTTTCTGTTGTTTTTATTGCTATTGAAGACCACTTTTACTCCATAGTGATCTGATAGGAGGCATGGGATTATTTCTATCTTCTTATATTTGTTGAGATCTGTCTTGTGACCAATTATATGGTCGATTTTGGAGAAGGTACCATGAGGTGCTGAGAAAAAGGTATATTCTTTTGCTTTAGGGTAGAATGTTCTATATATATCTGTTAAATCTAATTGGTCCAAAGCTTCAATTAGTTTCACTGTGTCCCTGTTCAGTTTCTGTTTTCCTGATCGGTCCATTGAAGAAAGTGCAGTGTTGAAGTCACCCACAATTATTGTGTTAGGAGAAATGTGTGCTTTGAACTTTATAAAGTTTCTTTTATGAATGAGGGTGCCCTTGCATTTGGAGCATAGATGTTCAGGATTGAGAGTTCTTGTTGTATTTTTCCTTTCACCAGCAAGAAGTGTCCCTCAGAGTCTCTTTTGATGACTTTGGGTTGAAAGTCAATTTTATCTGATATTATAATGTCTACTCCAGCTTGTTTCCTGAGATCATTTGCTTGTTAAATTGTCTTCCAGCCTTTTACTCTAAGGTAGTGTTTGTCTTTGACCCTGAGGTGTGTTTCCTGTAAGCAGCAAAATGTAGGGTCCTGTTTACGTATCCAGTCAGTTAGTCTATATCTTTTTATTGGGGCATTGAGTCCATTGATGTTAAGAGATATTAAGGAATAGTGATTATTACTTCCTGTCATTTTTGATGTTATTTTTTAAATTTGATTGGTTAACTTCTTTTGATTTTGATGAAAGAAGGTTACTATCTTGCTTTTTCCAGGGTGAAGTTTCCCTCCTTGTATTGCTGTTTTCCTCCTATTATCCTTTGTAGTCCTGGGTTTGTGGATAGATATTGGGTAAACTTGGTTTTGTCATGGAATATCTTAGTTTCTCCCTCTATGGTGATTGAGAGTTTTGCTGGGTATAGTAGTTTTGGCTGGCATTTGTGTTCTCTTAGAGTCTGCATGAGATATGCCCAGGATCTTCTAGCTTTCATAGTCTCAGGTGAGAAGTCTGCTGTGATTCTGATAGGTCTTCCTTTATATGCTACTTGGTCTTTTTCTCTTACTGCCTTTAATATTCTTTCTTTGTTTAGTACATTTGGGGTTTTGATTATTATGTGACGGGAGGTATTTCTGTTCTGGTCCAGTCTGTTTGGAATTCTGTAGGCTTCTCGTATATTCATGGGTATCTCTCTGTTCAGATTAGGGAAGTTTTCTTCCATAATTTTATTGAAGATATTTGCTGGCCCTTTAAGTTGTAAATCTTCACTCTCCTCTATGCCTATAATCCTTAGGTTTGGTCTTCTCATTGTGTCCTGGATTTCCTGGATATTTTGGGTTACAAGCTTTTTGCATTTTGCATTTTCTTTAACTGTTGAGTCCATGGTTTCTATGGTATCTTCAGCATCTGAGATTCTTTCTTCCATCTCTTGTATTCTGTTGTTGATATTGATCCATTTTCTCCTGAATTTCTTTAAGTATGTCCTTTATGTGTTCCTCTACCAGCATCATGACCAGTGATTTTAAATAAAAATCTTGTTTTTCTGGTATGGGGTATCCAGGACATGCTGTTAAAGGAGAATTGGGTTCAGATGCTGCCATATTGTCTTGATTTCTGTTAGTGACGTTCTTGTGTTTGCCTTTTGCCATCTAGTTCTCACTGGTATTAGTTGGTCTTGTCAATGCTGGACTCACCAGTGCAAGCTGCCTCTTCCCAGGTGGCCTCTGGTGCACAGCTGCACTGCCTGGAGACAGGGTGCTGTGGCCTAGGCTGTACAGATCCTGAAGCAGATATGTGAAGGCTCCCGCCAGGTCCTGCAGGACTCACCAGAGCACACTGACTCCTCCCAGCCAGCCTACTGGGTGCCCCTCTGGCCTCTTGCAGGACCTGGAGCTGTGGTGTTGCAGCCCAGGCTGTTCTGGATCCCGAAGTGGAGATCTGAAGGCTCCAGCCAGAGGCCTCAGGACTGGAACCTAAGCTAGGTTCCGCTGGAGCAAGTGTGCGCTCCCAGTCTGCCTCAGGGTACACAGGAGGTCTCTTGCACTTCCTGGAGACTGAGTGCTGTGGCCCAGGCTGTTCAGATCCTGAAGCAGACACCTGAAGGCTCCTGCCGGGGCCTGCTGGACTCACCAGAGCACACTGACTCCTCCCAGCCGGCCTCCCGGGTGCCCCTCTGGCCTCCTGCAGGACCTGGAGATGTGTTGTTGCAGCCCAGGCTGTTCTGGATCCTGAAGCGGAGAACAGAAGGCTCCTGCCAGAGGCCTCAGGACTGGAACCTAAGCTTTGTGGTGCCAACCCACTGGAGCAAGCTCGTGAATAGATTTTTAAAATAATGAATATATGATGTCATTGATCATGCTTTCCTTAATCCATCAGTAGAATTTTGCCAGCTTTATTTTGCTTTCAGTTATTTTGCTGTGTACCATGGGATACTCAAAGCATAGTTTGAAAATGTGTTTCACAAGCCTTTCTAGAGAAAGTCATGACAAAATGAGAGGATGCTTTAGACTCCACCTTCCACCCCTCTGGCTGTTGCCTCAGTCAGCCTCCAGGGCTGAGCAAGGCAGAAATGTTTAGATTCGGTTTTCTTTCACCCTAAGGAGAAAACCTAAAGGAATCAGAGTAAAGAAGGAAGGGAACCCGATTGGTTAAGGGCAATAGAAGGCGTGGTTTATAATCAAGAGAGCCTTCAAGTTGTATTACATATTTTCTTGGGGGCTATACCATTTTAACCAAGCACTGTAAGACCAAAATTGAATCTTTTCACTGAGCAGGAAGCCTCTGCTGAAGTGTAAGTGCATAAAGAATGGAAAGTCAAACCAGCCACAGAGAAGGCAGACATACAGACTGACAAGCTCTAAAATATCACTAGGGACTTGTAATTTTACCCCTCCCTCCTTAGAATATGTGAATCGCATGTTCAGAGAAAAGATATTGAAGCCATATGTCATCTTAATGCCATAATAGCTGCTGAGAGAGGACTAAGGAAATGATTGAAGGATATCAGAAGGAGAAAGTATGAGGTCATGTGTGTGCGTGTGTGTGTGTGTGTGTGTGTGTGTGTGTGTGTATGTGTGTGCATTCTTGTGTGTGCATTCTCAAGGGTGACTCCACGGGATGCCTCAGAACCTGTGCGATCCTGAGGACAGGATCCTTGGTAATCTTTTCTATCCACTAGTATGGAGTATCTGTTGTTTTTCTTCTGTGTATGCAAAGTCACTGGTCTATGAGCTTCAGCTATTCTTCCTGACCCTGTCTTCCATCTTTTATAGTCACTGTGTGGTTATAGACATGTACTACTACAGTTGGATTAGTCAGAGCTCTGAACCTGTATCCTTATGCAATGTTGCAAAGTTTTTGTCCTAGTGAACCATCTCGCCTATTGAGTTTTATGACTTTGGTATTACTTACTTGCTTTCCTTTAATATCTATTCATTTCTGGGATTTATAGAAATAATACAATACTGGTCCAGTATAGTATATCATATAAAACATTTCTAGGTTGAACATTATGATAGTTGCAACACTTGGAAGACATAGGCAGGAAGATTGCTTTGAGTTTGTGGTCATCCTGGTCTGTATATATAGTGAGGTCCAGGCTAGCTCTAAGCATGTAAAAAGAACCTGTCTTAACATAAAAAAGACATTGCAAATAGTGGTGACAATATTACTCACTTTTGATCTTCTTGGTAGATGAAAGAATTAATGGTAATATCCACAAAAATAAATTCAGAGTGAAAGTTTTCAACCCTGAAAATGTCCCAACCATTACCGTCATGACTTTGTCAATATCATCTTCTTAAATTACCACATCATGAAAATACAGAAAAAAAAAACTGCCCACTCAAATTCTGTTTTCATCATAGCATTTATGGAGCACCATTTAGAGACCATGTGAAGAAGTTTGACTGAAACCCCTCCCCTTATGCTTATAATCCTTATGCTTATTAGTGAGTGAGCTCATTTCTTATTGCTTTCTTTCTCTTCCCCAAGGTCAGTCCTGCATCCAGTCTATTCCCATGTAAAGTCACAAGGTTGCATCTACACAGAGGATCCTCCTCTTCTCTGAATAATAATGCTGTATGAAACTACACGGTGATTACAGTGAAGAAATCCACGGAATCAGGGTATAGAAAAACTGCTAAGAAAGAGAGCAAAGCGAGAAGGGAAACAGTCGTGATGGAGGGGAAGCATCTGTGAAGAAAACTCAGGAACTAGGACTTCACAGACATTTTGATTTTGGAAAATTATGACCTTCTTTGCTCAAAAGAAAATGAAGGCTTTACAAGTTCCTTGGACATCAAAAACCATTTTGATACTTGGCACTTCAATGAGAGAGAAGTGTTCTGCTTAAACTTCTTTTGAATCCACATTGGATATAAAGCTCAAGTCTAAAAATGTTCTTAGCATAAATAAATTTATAGGCACTTAGAAGGACCTACAAATAGATCAAAACGTAACCCTGAAGCACCCCTTCTGCTATGGGCCTAGAGAAGATATTTTGATGCTTCTTTTAATTTATTTAAATAGAGAAGCAGCGGTTAAAAAGGAGCATTGAGTACAGATTCAAATGAGCCAAACTGATGAAGGGGAAATGAATCTGTTTTAGCTACTCATAATGCTTTCATCAGGCTTTGCTAATTCTAGGCAATTATTCCATAAAATGTAACACCAAATGAACTAGATAAGGTGTAAAAAGGAAGACTTAGGGACCCCCAAATAGGATTCTGCTTGGAACAAGACTGATAAGAGACAACTGACCAATTGCTCTCCAATTTGTGTGCCTAAGTGCCTGAATAAGCTTGTATATTAGTCAATTAAATTATAGATATAAATTAAACTTATATCATAAAGCTACCATATTAAATTTCATTTGTTTTCCTAAGCAGTTTCATTCCCAGTGGGTGCTGGAAATTTCCCATAACTGAAAATAAATTATCTTCCTGTTTTAATGTGGTTTCCATTCATTTCCTTCAACTGCATAATAATTAGGACAGCTCGGGCCCCTGTGGGATTGAGGTGTCAATGTGTTTGACATAATTGTGTTTCAATACTAACAGAACAGGGGACTCTATGAGCTCTCTCTTTAGGACATCACACAGGCATCTCTTCTGGGACCTCCAGGTGTGTGTGTGTGTGTGTGTGTGTGTGTGTGTGTGTTTGCACTTGCCCTTGTGATACCTGCTAAGGTCCTAGGTTGATGTCAGGATGTATTCCTTTATTGTTTTTCTACCATATTTTGGGGGCAAAATCTCAGTGAAGCTGGGCATTGCTAGGTTGGCTAGACTGGCTGGCCAATAAGTCCCTGGATCTGCTTGTTCCTGCCTCTAAAGTGTTGGGCTTTCAAGCACATGTGGCCATGCCCAGTTTCAACTTGGGTGCTGGGGATCTAAACTCCAGTAGTTATGCTAGGAATGAAACCCAAGTTCTCTGGAGAGGGTGGGATTTTCTGGAAAGACTCAGTGTAGCAGTATAGGGCAAAACCAGAACAGGGAAGTAGGAAGGGGTAGATGGGAGAACAGGGGGAGGGAAGGGGACTTATGTGACTTTCGGGGAGTGGGGGCCAGAAAAGGGGAAATCATTTGAAATGTAAATAAAAATATATCAAATAAAAAATGCAATGCAACTAATGGGCATTGGCAAACACGTTGATGGTTTCTGTTGTTGTTTTAATGACCTTGGTATATACTAACGTATCCCTTGTCTACATCTACTTTAAATGCTAAAAATATAAATACACTTTCCCTCCAGTGTTTTCTCCTTTACAGCTCTAATGGCCAAATGACATTGCTAACCAATAAGTGTCATAAGGAGTTTTAGTAAACAATAAATATAATGTGCAGGTGTGTGAGAAACTGTTTGTTGATAAGTAGATAGAACAGTCACAGATTCTCTTGAGTGATTCATTTCATTGTGACTGTAGACGTGATGCCCAGAGTAATCACTGTCACTCTGTGATTATTAGAGGAATGGCAAGAGGTTCACAAATAGGAAGCTATGGAAATGTTATGCTTCCCAACAAATGTCAGTAGTTGCCTACATGCAGGCCTACTGTTTCACAATAAAAATCAAACCTCCATTTATTTAGATTTATTTATTTTTTCAAAGTCTCATTTTGTGGTTGGGTACTGAGTCTTGAAGATTGTCTTAGTTAAAGTTTCTATTGCCACCACAAAACACCATGACCAAATAGCAAGTTTCAGGGGGTGGGGGGAGGGTTTATTCAACTAACACTTCTACATTGTTATCTTTGAAGTCAAGACAGGAATTCAAACAGGGCAGAAACCTAAAGGCAGGAGCTGATGAAGAGGCCATGGAACATCATGGAACATTTTACTGTCTTGCTTCTCTGGCTTGCTCAGCCTGCCTTCTTATAGAACACAGGACTACCAGCCCAGGGATGGCACCACTCACCTTGGGCTAGGCCCACTCCCATTGATCACTAATTGAGAAAGTGCCTTACGGTTGAATTTTATGGACATATGTCCTTAACTGAGGTTCCTCTCTCTTTGTTGATTTGATCTGTGTCGAGTTGATACACAAAAACCAGTCTGTACACACAGGGATGTTAATATAGGCAAATCCTCTAACTTCAAACAGGGATCCCAGGCCTTTAGACTACTTATTAGTAGAATTTTACTATTTGAAAATTTTCTAGAGATTCTAAATTTCTCTACTAACTTTGGGTTGGGCAGTTTAACATAGCCTATCACATTTCAAAAGCACTAAGCATTATTATTATTATAACTATTATTATAACCTTATGATTTGGAATGTAGAAATTCAGTCAGAAGACATAGTCACCCATATGTATAAGGACATTCATGCAAAAAATTATTTTAGAACTCCTTAAAATAGCAGCTATTTGTAAATAACCTGATGATCATTATTAAGTGAAATGTTTAAGTACGGTAACATCTTGATGAAGCTGTGAACTGGAGGGGCTCTTTGCACAAAGACAGAAAAGGACGAGCAAAATATAAACAATCCAAGGAAAAATGTGTTTAATGTAATCTCACTTGCGGGAAGGAAAAAGCATGCATGCAATTATGCAAGTTTATGTATGAGACTGAAAATTGGTTACAATTGCTCAAAAGAAGAGTGCGGTTTTCAGTTATTTTTAGCAATATTCTTAACCTCTTGAGTCTTGGTCAATGAGCGTATCACCATGTATAAACACGTTGATACATTTATTCATGCAAAACATAAATATTTGATAGCAGCTTGAACATCTACATTTGCATGGAAATTTAAATTTTAATAGTAATTAAAGTAACTATGGTTCTAGCCAAGTAGGGAAAATCTGTCATAAAATTTCGGTGACCTCTAAAATCAGAAAGTATAAGCAGCTATTTTTGTCTTGAAATTTCTAAAGCTTGTCTTTCTATCAGGAATGGTGAGCATTAAAATGGTGAATTGTAGATTTTCTGACATAATGGAGCACTTATGATCATAATAGTAAGTAGATTTTATATCCTATTAATTTTGTTTTGAGGCACAAAGACAACTTAGAAATGTGTTTAGTAAATTATTTTTTTTTAATATAGCATTTCTTGACTCTGCTATGTGCTCCAGTGATTGCATTTGAATAAAACTGTTCCCACTGATTTAAAACTGTAAGAACTGCAATACAAGTTTTTTCTCCCTAATTATTGTGCCTAGTTGGGTATTACATAGTTTTAGTAAAGGTTTCTATTGCTAAAAGGAGACACTATGGCCAAGGAAACTCTAGCAAAGGACAACATTTATTGGGGGCTGTCTTACTGGTTCTCAAGTTTACTCCATAATCATCGTTGTCATCGTCGTTGTCATCATCATCATCATCAGCGCAAAAAGCATGGCAGCATCTAGGTAGGCATGGTGCTGGAGGAACTGAAAGTTCGACATCTTGTTTTGAAGGTAAACAGGAAAAGACTGACTCCAGGAAGCTAGGTGGAGCATATCAAAGACCACTCCAACAGTGACATACTTCCTCCAACAAGGCCATGCCTGCTCCAACAAGGTTACACCTCCTAACAGTGCCATATTGAAAGCACCACATAGGCTTTGCTTGACTACCACTGTCAACATCAAATGTCAAAATTGGATCTCCATCTTTTTACATTTTTTTTCTCTTTGAAGCAGTTTTGTTTTGTAGTTTAGGCTGTCATTGGACTCATAATTTTAAAGTAAATTTGTGGATTTAATCATCCAATTTTCTAACGATTCTTAATTTTTAAAGTTTGGTGCCCAATTTTTCATGTACAGATTAGTTAATTTCTAAAATGTTTGTGTAGACCAGGCCATTTAATTTGTGGTGGAGGCTATTCCTGGACTGAATTAGTTCTAAAACTGTCATGGGGATCAATGAGCATTGGAACATTACAATAGGCATTGCAATTGTCCTATTGTGTGTATCAGTCATAAACTTCTTGATCTTAAGAACCTTTGACATGAAGACAATAGCTCAACATATATTTTTTTCACTGATTCAAACAACATCTCAGTGATGCTATTATTTGTTTTCCAGATCCTGGGTAGATAGTACTGAGAAGATTAAATAATTTTTCTAAGACAGTTCAGTTTTTAATTTATATGGTATTCTATACTAGGTCTGTATGACTCCAGATTTAAGCTACCAATTATTTCATGGGACCTCTAAAGGACATTCCTCATGGACTGATGGTACAGGGAGAGTGTCATACTATGTTTCCTCTGATAGTGACATTGTATAACTCAACACTAAACAAGTGTAGGTCAAGAATATATTAAGTACTCTATATGTATTTACTGAGTAGTTGTATGTGTGTATGTGTGTGAGTGTTGGGCAGGGTTGTGTGAAAGGTCAATGATCTGTATGTAAAGCTTGTAAATTCCTTTCTCCATGAACTGGATCACTTGTCACTATACTTTTAATGATTTTGTTTGGTACTTGGTTGAGAAGAACACTAAGTTGTTTTCTAGTTTGACAGTTTTCTTTTAAATGCTTTGTATCATTTCTAGACAAAAAGTCCTTCGTTCTGAGAGTCCAAGTAGAACTAAGTTTGAAAACCTCAATATGTTGTGAGGGAAGTGCTCTTAAGATAAGATTCTGAATGACCTTTTGGCCACAAGGGGCTTTTATTCTGAAAAACTGGAGGGAGTACCAAAGAAATGCAATAGTATATAGGGTGAACTTTTCTCTTGATTGGTGTATTAATTTCAGAATTGATTTGATAAATTTGATAAAGGAAGCAATTAAATATCTGAAACTGAAGATGATAATTAGTTTGAAGATGAAAAAAAATCAAAAGAAAATCTGGACTCTTTATTTGCCAGTACACAGAGAGATCATGGGATATGAAAAGCTTTTAATAGGACGCAGAATGCATATTAGGGCAGGGGAAGTGGGTGGTGATGTAGAGGTTAAACCATTTTGCTGATTAAAACATATTGCATAGCTCACTGCCTAGATTACTCAGAATAACCTTGTTTCCCAGCACTAGTCTCTTACATGAATTCTCTGTTCATCACAAAATAAGCTCACTTTATTCTAAAGCAAGGTTTTGTAAAAAATCACTAATATCTCACATTTATCAGTCCTGAACTGCATGCTAAGTACCTTGCATAGGTCATCTCATTCAATCTCAGACTTTGAGGGGTGTTTACCATTCACAGGTAGAGCCACTTCGTCCACTAAGTTTGACTCTCCCAGTGTTTTAATCATTCACTAACCATTGGATAAAATCAAATGGTATAGAGATTAATTTTTATTTGTTTACCAACAAATACAATCACAGTACCAAGTGAATGTAATGCTTTGAAACAGTTTTCACACAAAACTGGACTGATTAGCCTATCCTATGGTATTTAATCAGCCTGTGCCATCACATGAGTTGGATTATAGTCATCTGACAAGAATGTATTAAGAACTTACTCTTTGTCAGCATTGTTTAGAGTACCAGAGGTACAATAAGTATGAAAAGAAAAATACTTATCCTCCTGAAACTAATATTTTAGTACATTCCAGATTTTTACATTTGATCTACAGGGACCCAAGTCAGTCTGAGTAATGTTAAAAATCTTTTGTTATGGGCAAGGGGGAGGCACGAGTTAGACCTAGCTGTACTTTCTTCTTGGGGAGTTGATGACTCAGATAAAGGACATACAGTCTCTGAAGTTAAAAAAAAAAGAATTTTCTCTTTTTACATTGAAAAACCTCAACCTTTCATATTACCAGCATCACCCCAGAAATGAAACAGAAAATAGATCAGAAAGGACTGTGGTATATAGAAAGTAGCACTTTGCCAGCCTATAGAGATAGCCCTTGGTCAGCTTCAAGGGCTAGCATGATACTGGAATACAGGACAACACTGTGAAGCTGCTAAGTATCTAAGACAAAGCTAAAATATAAACTGTATGAGTGAGTAATGTTTTATTTTTAAATTGTGGGGGATTATTTAAAAATAAGACAAAATTTAAAATCCCCAATTCTGTAACAACTTACATGACTACATACAACTATTAAAAGACTAAACACTACTCCACTGTGTTCAAATATCTATTTTTCTTTATCTATTCATGTTATGGATACATATTTATGTCATTTACATATTTTTTCTATTACAAATGGAGCTATGAAGAATAATGACATGCTCATGCTTATTTGAGATCTGGATGTTAATTCTTTTGGATAACTATCCAGAATTCAGGTTAGGGATAACAAAATTCTCTATAAGAATGCTGAAATTTGTGATAACATAGATGAACCCTGAGGATGTTATTTTGTTGAAATAAAACTATCCACTCACAGAATAATACACACAGTGTGGTTACACTTTTATGAGGTTTCTACAAATTCCAACTCATGGAATTAGAAAGTAGGACTATAGTTTCCAGGGGATAAGAAGAAGGGAACAAGTCTCAATTATGCAATAAGCCAGAATCAAATCCATGTTGCCTCTATTTTATTAACCCTCATGTATGTGTTTGTATGCATGTGTTTGTTTAGATGGTGATATCAGAAATATTTTAGTGTTCTGCCTTGTGTCTTTGTTACTTTTAGGTCATTATGATCACAATACCTGACAGAAAGTACTTGAAGGAGAACAGATTTATTTTCACTCATGATTTCAGAGCCTTCTGGCTCACCCTCACAGGGAAGACATTGGTGCAACCTCTCAGACCACAGTGGCAGAAACATGTGGTGGAAGCTACTTATGTCATGATGAACAAACCAGCAGAGGCAATACAGGAAGCACGCATTGCTAAAGTACCCTAGGACCCGACTCACAGCTTCACTCTGACCTACTTCTGTCACTCCAAGCATTCAAGGGCTTTCCACAGCAGTGCAGGCACGTAGATATTAAGGGAAAGAGCCTGTGGCAACTCTTTAGATTCTAACAATAAAAATAACACCTGGGACAACACTATACCAACACCCATGGTCTTTTCTTCAACCTAGTTGAATGCAGGAAAACTGCAAATGGTTCTTAATGATAAGGAGGAGTTAAACTACCAGCTCAGGAAGAAACAAAGAGAGGAAAAGATCAGCGTCATCATACACATGGACCACAAGCTGTACATTTAGAGCCATTGTCATTTCCCTTTAGGCCATTTTGATCTGAGCTAGAGAAAGAACATTTCATGTCTTCTCCATTCTGGAGCTTTAACAGGGAGAAACTTTTCCCTTGAAGTTTCCGGGGCAGAGATAAATCAATCCTAAGCTCCCAGCAGAGTTTTGTTCAAAGACCATAATGTTCTTTGCTGTCAGTTTGTCCTCACCCAGGTATTGGCCATCACTGTTCTTTCTGGTTTTGATTCCCTTTCATGCCTATGTAGACCGCTAAGGAATCAGAATCCAGATACAGAAGATTTCAGTTTGTAATCAAGCAGCAGACCATGTCTCTTAGAAATAGAAGGAGGAACACTACCTGTGTGACTTTAAATGACTGTAATATAGAGAAAAACTGAGTTCAACTTTGTGGTAATCTTTGAGCATTTGTGTGAATGTTCTCTCAAATGCTCAAGTCATTATAAATTCCTCAAAAATCAAGAAAGTATAAAAATATGCTTTGATAAATGTTTGTTATATGGAATGATCACATACATGTCAGCATGACATGGGAAGAGAACATAGAATGGAGCTCTCCTCTCCGCTGTCTGGAGTGATGGTGAGAAGATAGTTGTTTAGTAAATATAGTTTATGATTTATAAGATAAAATAGTTCAGGAGCTCTGTCATACAAAAGGATGGTCATGTTTCACACTTTGAAATATGCTTCTGAGTATTCAATAACTATATCCTTGAATAATATTCAATAAATCAGTGGTAGAATACCTGCTTAATATGCACAAATCCCTGTGTTCAATCCATATCATTCCAACAAGACAAAAATATCCTAATTATATATTTAATTTTATGTGTATGCATCAAATAAACATCATGAATAGAAAAAATATGTCATGATTGTCCATTCTAGACAGGTTCTCTTTCAGGGCTTTTGAGCTCCTGGATTTTATAGGTACATCTCTTTTTACAGGAAGGACTTATTGAGTATATTCCTAGGTACAAATGTCAACAATTTAAGTTTACTTCATATTGAATATTATACAATATATTATATCATCCAAAGGATGTTAAATTCACTTATACTGTCAGGGATACTCTAGCTCACTTTAAAAGTCACTCAATTGGTTAAC
The DNA here is from genome assembly GCF_947179515.1 of Apodemus sylvaticus. Classification (NCBI taxonomy): domain Eukaryota; kingdom Metazoa; phylum Chordata; class Mammalia; order Rodentia; family Muridae; genus Apodemus; species Apodemus sylvaticus. The sequence continues at coordinate 82,477,889 of NC_067481.1, forward strand.
GTGCAGAGAATAAGTGGAAAAGAACTATAAAATCTGCAGGCTTAAATGTTATTTCTATATTACATGAGGAAAGAAAATTGTTAGAGTCTGAGCACAGCATAGACTGCTAGGAAATGGTGTCTTCTAAGCATTACAGTCATAAACTCATGTAGTTGTGGATGCAGGTACAAGATGAAGCCAGCCAACATTCCATATAGATGGGAGTCAGGCTCACAAGGCTTCACTCCTAACTGAAATACAAGTGATAGCTCATACCTGCTGTGGAGGAAGTCACATTTGTTTGAGGCTGTGGCCCCTTGTTGATTGTCAATGCTTCAGTGTTTGGCTGTATACCCCATATACTGGCAGAACTAAATGGTTTCAGAGGATGATTGAAAAGGAAAACAGGAGGTAAAAGAAATAGGAAAAGGAGGCAGAGAGTGGGATGAAGAATAAGGAGGAGGAGAAAGAGGATAAGAAGAAGAGGAAGAAGGAGAAAGAAGGAGGAGGAAAAACAATAATAATGAAGTTCAGAGAAGGGTGTGAGGATGTCCAATAGGAGTTGGATAGGGGACAGTTGGAGGTGGTCTGTATGGAACATTCAAATAATATTTTAAAAGAATCAAACTGCCTTAAGGACTTGCCTTGGGCCTTAGGCAGAGCAGAGCTACACATTGAATTTATGACTTAAGTTCATACGATTGTTGCTGTCACAGTCTATTGGATGACAACTTGTCTTTTCATCTTGGGAAAATGCCTGCCTCTCATCATCTGTAATGCAAGGCATACTAACATGAAAATCACTTTACAATGTATTAATGGATATTTAAATGACATTTTAAGATTCAAATAATTTCTCTCCCATCTAGAAGGTTAGTAATGAAAGTTCAAGAGCCCACAAGTGCTTAGCGAGGTCTCCAACATCCTGACTGAGTACAATTCGGTTTGGATATGTACTCTTCTGTAGTCAGCTAATCAATAGCTAGTGATTAAAATAACTGATTAAATGATAAACATGCTGAGATTTTCAATCTTTTTATTGACTTTCCTAGATCGTTATGCAGCCTAGACATAGTGTAGGAATACTTAAAATGCTCACAGATAATCTAACAAAAGATGGATTTGATCATATGTCTGTATTTGGCTAAGAGAAAATTGTAAGGATTGAAGTACAAGTTAAGAAAACGTTTCAGAATATGTTTACAGAGTCAGTAAGACCTGGTTTGAGTCCCTGTAAAGTTTGTTCATTTACTAACTGTCTTGAGGAAGATGACTGGGGCATCGGCGTTTTCAACCATAAGATACAGACCGCAGTTTCATGGATGGAAGATGTTTATTGTGAGACAAATTAGTCACTTGAAGTAAAGAGATTAGATGATAGGCTACCCTATTTTTAAATCTCAGGAAGAACATTAACTTCTGCTAGGTTCTTGTATGTCTCTGGCTGAAATTCCCTTATCAATTTATTTGGTCATAAAAAGGTTAAAGAAACTGTTCGTTTCATTGCGCTAGTATCAGATTTCATGGGAGAAGATAAAAGGATTCCCCACTTAGTGATCTATATCTGAAACATTGAGTAACTGGTAGGCACTACATGGGGCTTCTGACATCTGCTTCATTTCTTCTTGACCAACCCTCTTCAGCTGCTGCTGGATAGCTTGTTCTACTCTGTAGCAGCATCTCTCCTTAACATGCCTATACTTGCTTTATACTTTCTATAACAGGACCTGCTCTGTGGTTGAGTTGAGAATTTTATTGCAATCCTGTTAAGACTGATTACATAAAAATGAAGGAAGTCCTAATCCAGGAAAATATGAAAGCTGGTGGACACACCTTCCTTCTTCTGTCTTAGGTGGACATTCTAGAAGCATTTTCTATAATTCTTTGGGAGGTCTTTATAGACTGAGCCTCAGATGCTGACTTATGGTTTTATTATTGTAAAGAGACATCATGACCAAGGTAACATTATAAAAGAAAATATTTAATTGGGGTTTGCTTATAGTTTCAGATGTTCAGTCCATTATTTTCATGGTAGAAAGTGTGGGGGAAGGACTGGCAGCATGCAGACATGAGACTGGAGAAGAGCTGAGGGTTCTACATCTTGGTCTCAAGGCAGCCAGAAGGAGACTGGAATTCCACAGTGGGCAGAGCTTAAGCAGAGACCTCTCAGCCTACCCTTCAATAACACACTCCTCCAACAAGGCCACACCTATTCCAACAGGGCCACACCTCCTAATGGTGCCATTCCTTTGGACCTAGCAAAAGAAATGAGTTTTGTGATTGAGACTTATTTGTCATAAACCTGCATTAAAGGAAATATACATAACTTAAGATACCTTCAAGTAGTTCTATCACAAAGAACTTATTCTAATTTTATATTTGAAAAATACTTCTTCAAACATTGAATCAGTAATAACCAAATATGTTCCTGTTTGCTTCTTTCTGTTCTCTACCTTCCACACAGATTATACAAACTCCAGGAATAGTTTTCAATAAACATCAGAAACCCAAGTATTAATAATAGCATTCATTGATTCCCTGCCATGATCCAGGTTTGTACTAAATGGATTTGAGGGCATTTGCTCCTTTAATTCTGAAATAAAGCAAGATCGAAGGAGCTAGACAACTTGCTTACATCTTCACAGTGAATAAGTGATGTAGATGTAAGACTTGAATCTAAATTTATCTCCATATATAATCTCTTAGGCCATATCATGGTTTTCAGAATAGGAGAAAACCTGGCAATTTTCTTTCCTAGAATAGCAAAATTTACTTCAGTATATGGAAGCCAAAGAATGAATAGAAAAAAGCCCATAGTATTCTTAGGGATATTTTATCTGCTATGCTTATAAAATATTTTAGATGGTTTTGGAGGAAATGATCAAATTTATAAGTTTAAAAATATTTAAAATGTGTTAGGACTGTCATGCTGTACTTAGTCCTAATTATGTCAGAGAAGTTTTAAAATCAGATTTTTATAGATAGAAAATATTGGATCTAGTCCCAAAATGAAACTACATATATATGGCTATATGGATATCTACATCATTTATGTTCACTGTGTCCATATTTACAATGTCTGAAATTGTTACTAAGATGGAAGCTAATTTAGATGAAAACAAATTATAAGAATTTTTTAAAAAGCCCAATGTTTACTCTATAACTTAAGAAGACGTTTATAAATAGTAATAGACAAAGCCTTTGGAAATATTTAAAAGATACTTTTTTATTTGAACAAAAAATGCTATTTTGAACATTGTGCTATAGATGACAGCATATTTTAGGCTGTGGTTACTATGTAAAACTTATAATAAGGACAAAAGGAGATGAATTCTAAGCTGGCAATCCTTCTTCCTGACAAAGCATATGCATTATTGTGGTTGCTGTCCTGCACTAATAGCAGATTCCATCTTTTTAAGCTTTCCAACAGGAATAACATCACAGCATCTTTCAAAGGAATTTCTAGGCCTTCAACATTGGGTTTCAATTACTGAGACATCCGACTTTACATACTGAGCAGCTACTGGTTTCCCTTCCTTCCAAATGTGTACTGTTGGACCACCTAACTTCCTGTTAAATATGCAATGTAATAACAATGTGCTAACAATATAACATATATGTGCCCTGTTCCTCTAGAGAACCTGATCTAATACAGACCTTATATCCTCTTTAGACCCCATAATGAAATGGCCTGCCTAAGCTCTATCACAGTGAAGACAAGAATTGCTGCATTAACTTAATCACTCAGAATGTTCTACCTCCTTGAACACCATGACTGAGTCAAGAATGGGCACACTACATAAAGCCAACTAATGTATGAAGAAGTAACTTGTGGAAACAGAGTTTGCTCTCTCTGATGCTTTTCCATTCTCCTCCTGATGGCGTATATAATGACTTCTGGTAACCACATTAGCCAGCATGCTGAGAGAAAACTTCCATGCTTGAACTATGCCTTCCTCATAGTCAGAATCTGTTTTGGAACTTGTCATTGAGTGAGTTAATAAACCTTCCTTGATATGCGTGCGCTTATCTAGTTTTCCTTTATTCTTTTATTTATGCTTTTTATTTATTTTCAAGATTCTGTAGAATCAATCGATGCATGGTGTGCTGTGTTCTCTGGGAAACCAAGGCTAATAACAGTATTCAGGGGGCTCCCTTTTTCAAAGACATTAGATCTCTGAATGATAACTTATAGTGTCTGACTGATTTCACATAAAATATTGGAGCATGAGCAGAAAATGTCTGGGTTAGGTTTTTCAACAAGAAAATTCTGAGACAAAAGAAAAAGAAATATATTGCTAGGAGGCCAGGATGAAGAAACAAAAAATTCTTGTTGTGCTTTTATTCCTAGGGAAAACACTCTGAATGCATATCAGTTTTGTTTTTCCTTTTTTTTTTTTAATGAAAATCACTTAAATATTCTGATGGCTCATGAAGATCAGAGTGTTTGGCGAGTGTCCACAGCTGCCTTTGAAGCAAAGAGTGTGTTCTATCCAACAACTAATTGAGAATAAGATTTCTGTCTCAAATTAATTAGATTGATGTGAAAGATAAGTTACCAAGCCAGAGACATTTGAGGGATCAACCGTATTATCTTTATCCTCAAGTTCATTTTAAGCTGTTATAAAGACCAAAGTGATTGATTATGTTTGGTGCTCATAGCTATATCTAGTCATGTCCTGAGTCACCAGAAAACATCAGAGAATTTTTAATCTTTCTTTTTCAAGAGTAAACACATGATCAGAAATGGTTCTTTCTAGTGAATAAAAAATGAGATTTATAGCTATTTATGTGTGTGTGTGTGTGTGTGTGTGTGTGTGTGTATGCTATGTATGGGCTATATAGGATAATGGACTTCTACATGCAAGATCAGAATGTGTTATATAAAATAGCAAATATTCATTGCAATGTCAGCATGTCTTCTCTTCCAGTTTTGGCCTCGTTTTCAAGTTTACAGTATTCCATTAGTTTCTTTAAAAACCTCATGCTATTTGCTGTTGTAACACTTTCCTGCTAATTGTACCTTAGCCTCCTGGTGGGAGGGGGGAGCTTAGGACACTTGAAAAGTAAACATATCTCACCTGTCTGACAAAAATGAAACATAAAAGGTTCATAAAGTCTGTGGCTAAGGTTATAGAGTCAGTAAACAAGACTGGACAGGACATTTCCCACCTGTTGAGTTGCCTAAACATCATACAGAGAGATTCAGGATGGCTGCACGCTTGAGCTGGTACCCAGGCTAGGAGGTGATGGGGCTGCATCTGACTTTCCCTGCACCCATACTCCTGTAAGTAACCCTAGTAAACTCATTCATCTACCAAGTTGGATGTTGGCAGTGTTATTTACTAAGACGTGCTCTTGGTGCTCTCTTTGGATGAGTAGACATTTGCGTTACATCTCCCCAGGGAAGTGTCACACACCACTCTTTTGCATCTTTCACTATTATTGCATTTCCTGCTTCTTCAATTGTTATACTCTCCCTTTCTCGGAATCATTGTGACATTGTAGATCCTTTAAGATGAGAGAAGGGAGACAAAATAAGTCCAGTTTTACAATTTCCTGTGACCCTTTGCTCCAAGGAATAGTCAGTGCTTCCTGTTCCCATTTGGCAGCTTTGCATTCCCAGCAGGTGATTCTGTTTCTGCAGAACATATCCATTCTCTTTCACATGCCATAGCTCTCTCTTTACCCATTAGATCACAAAGAGCAAGGGAGACTGGATGTTCACTTTTAACTAGCCAATCAATAAATTTAGTTATTTCTATGTAACTAGTCAGAGATAACAACCCAATCCCCACTTTGTTGGGGGGACATGGACTCTCTTAGGCCAATAGAAGAGTGGGTACAAGAGAACTCACCAGGAGGGACACACTAAACCCAAATAAAAATCCAAGACTTCCTAGAGTTGGTTGCCTCTAGTTCTGGGCCATCCTCTGCTGAAAGACCGCAATACTTTTCCATATATTTTGCTTTCTCTATCCCCTGACATCATTTCCAGCTATCTAGTTTTACAGCCTATTTGTGAAAAAGAACTTGCCTGGTATCAGGTATAAAGAGATTTTACTCTGGGGAATTATTTTTCAAGTGTCAATTCACACAGCTGGGTTAGGGGGAGAGTCTGTTAACTACATATTAAACAGAGCATAGTTAGCCTTCACAATGCTTCATGACCCTTGGAAACATTTAATGTTATTCCCCAGTAGAGTATATGCTTGACAAGGACAGGGGCTACAACTGAGTGACAGTGTTGACTGTGGTGAATGTTCTCAACAGTTATTGAATTTAAATGGAAAGCATATATTTTACAAATCAACAGCCCTAACCATGAACATTATCTCTATTGAAGATCTGTCAATTGGCAAGTATTTTAATCTCTCTGCCTTCGATTTCCTTTCATGACAATCTTCTCTTCTCATTATCATTACTTATTTCAAGCCAGAATCCCTGTCACCTCATTCTACTATTCTAAATAACTTGATGTAACCTGATTGTCTATGAAATAATTTTAAAACTAGTAGCCCTTATTCACGCTGTTATCAAACTTGGGGATATTATGTACTAGGCAAGAAAATGTGGTAGTGGCTGTATTTCACACTTAGCCCACATTTTCAGTATTTTGCTATTTCCAATCCTATTTCCAATTTCTCTCTAATGCCTGTATGTAACTCAACATAAATGCTTTTCCATTCTGTCTTTGTTCATAGATTTTTGTGTATTTCTCTTTCTTCTTGGTGTGTTAGGGAGTTTAATAATTCTATTTTTATATAGGTGCTAGAGATTTAAAACACACATTAGCAGTCAAAAGGAAGAATTAATTAAAAGCAACAACATCCAAACATCACAAATCACCCTGATGGTTAAGTGCCTCAGGTGTTTAGATGTAAAATCATTTCTCCATCTTGCCTCATGTTTATGCTGCGCCCCCACACTCCCACACCCCGAGAGAGAGAGAGAGAGAGAGAGAGAGAGAGAGAGAGAGAGAGAGAGTGCGAGAGAGAGAGAGAGAGAGAGAGAGAATAGGTTAATTGTGGAATTGTATCTTTCCTTCATAAAAACCACTCATAAAATTTATGTGGAGTATTTCTGTTTAGTAGAAGCATTCACTGAAACATTTGTATAATTTGAAATTTGTATTTAATAAAATATACCCCAATAGTATAAAATTAGTAACCATTTTAAAATTATTAATGATATAGTTCATAATGAACCTGCTACCCTTGTCACACTTTCAAGTCATCTCAAACGCTCACCTACTATATGTAGCTTCAGAAAAAAATACAGAGTAACATTTAATATTTTTAAGACTTATTCTGAATTAATTATGGATAGATACAAAGTTTCAAGAAAGCACTAGTTAAAGCACTAGGAATTCTTCATCCTGCTTTCACTAATTTTGATATTTTTATAATCGCATTACAATTTTTAAACTAAATAAAATGATTCTTGTCCATCATTTCCCTTTAAAAACAGAAATGCTCCCTTCAATTTACCTAGCTTTCTCTGAGATCACCAGTTGATAACTTCTCAATTCTCCCATCAGGAGAATGAATTATAAGGCAGAGAAAAGGTCTACAGTGTACATCCCAACACCATCTTCCCCTAGAAGCAGAAGCACAAGTTATCTTCCACTAATGAAATTGTCTCCCTTCTGCACGTGACACTCTGCCTTATTTTAGACAATGATGGTTTTTGACTGCAAAGACCAGAGGACTCTGAGATGTAGAGACACACAGTATTTTCTGTATTTCCTGCATACACACAGGCTGTGTAGAGAGAATGATGAACATGTACCACGCTAACTTTGACATGACCCAACTGTTATGTGAAAAATTCTCTTTACTCATATTTTCAAGCTACTCAGCTATTGAATGCCTAAAAGGGAAATGACATAGCCTTTGAATAATTTTGACAGATGGCCTTTCTTGAGTCAGAAAGATTGTACTTTGATTTACAATTTGATTTAGCCAATAGGGAATAGTCTAGCTGTCTATTGATACAAGCCTTTCCCCTCTAATTTGATTTTAATTGGAATTAAGCCATTAATTGTGTTTTATTTCGTATATAGTTTTTTCTGAACTTAACACTGCCATACTTCAAAAAGAGAAGAGCAGAGATGGGAAGACCTTCCAGGCAAACAGCCTATATAATTAGTCAGCTAATAAAGAATGAATACAAGCCATTGTAACTTCCAACTTCTGTACCGAGATATGCTAAGGGTGACAAATAGTTTGAAATCCTATTACCTCAGCTGGGTAATTAGCTTCTTCTAGATTTAGCAAAGAACCTGACATGGAAGTGAAGGAAAACCTATATTCAATGAATAAATAAATGAATGTATAGTGTTTCCATTTATGTAATTATTTTTTGTTAGTACTAACAATCAATCTCAGGGCCTGGCACATGCTAGTCTAGGGCTCTACTGCTGATTTATACCTTAGTCTTGTCTGCATGAATGAGAAGATATGAACACAAAGTGTCTGACACAGAAGAATACTGGTCATCCTGTTTGAATCATGGCCACATTAATGCATGGGACAATGTTTTGGCCAAGTGCTTACAACTTATTTATTGAAACAATAAAGTCTATTTTCACCATTGTTAATGTCTGCTTCTTATTTCTTTAAGAGAATACATTTCACTTGATCCTATAACCCTGCTACTTTTATAAATAAGTCAATGATTATCACAGTCCCTTACAGTGTGTTGAGAAATATGACAAGGGTAGAAACTGGAGGATTTGCCTAAGGAGACACAGTCATCTCCAGTCATCTCGTATAGCAAAAGAGCTGCTGACCAGGAGTTACAGCTAATGAGGCTTAGTGCCAGGCTCTGCTGTTCTGCAAGCTATATAAACTGTAGCCTGTCATTTCCTTACTTGGTTTTTAATTCTTTGTGGAAATCGCAAACTGACAAGAGACTTCAAATCACCATCTAGAGCTAATGTTCCATATCTAAGGGCTTCCAGGGAGAAGACTGATAGATGATCTATGGATTAGAAGGAGCAAAACTACAAAGCAAAGAGTTAAAAATGAAGTTTTCTCCACAACTGTCCTTTAGAAAGTCTAAAGAAAAGTGTGAGAGCTCTTCAAAGAAAAATGAAAGTATGAGCATGCATAACTTCTGGCAATTTTGCTTAGAATTGTGGCATAAAACCAATGTCACAAATAAAAGTGAGGGAAGTCTGTAAGGCTGACTCTGGACATGTTTTGAGTTATCTTTGTTTTCAACTTCCCTTTGGTTCTATCCTACTTACTTACAGTCATTGAAGATTACTTTGAACTTTGGTATAAAAAAGTCCTCAATATTTCTAAATTGCTAAGTATGGCTTAGACAGAAATTCAAGGAATTGATAATTATTTCATTTTAATAACAGTTGCTAACAGATTTTGAATACTTACCTGATGCCAATCAGTACTTGTACATTTGAATTGCATCTATTAATTCTCATACTTCTACCTCTTCATAAATTTTTGTCAGATACAGTTTATCAATTTTTCCACATGAATTCTGGTAAACTGAAAGCATAAATAAACAAGCCATTTACCAATATTACAAATTTAGTAAGTAGCATGGCCACATGACCTGAGTTTTCCTGTTGCTGGTGTGTTTTGAAGAAGAAATGTCTCCCATAGTCATTTGAATACATGGTCCCCAGTTGGTAGAGGTGTTTGGGGAGAAAGTGAAGCTCTGCGAGAAGAAAAGGGCTACCATGTGGGAGGGCTATAGAAGTTTATATCCTTGTCTACTTGTTCTTTTCTGTGGTTTGTGGTTTCTGTTGAAGGTATGATCTTCAAGCTTGTTCCATCATGATAGCTGCCTGCTGTTATATCTCTCTTGCTATTTTGGACTCTTCCTCTGGAATCGTAAATATGAATAACTCTACCTTCTATAACTTGGTCCTGAAAACAATCTGTGAAAAAATGTGCCAACATATACTAAAAGTATTTAAAATTCCTATTCTGATACTAAACAGGGAGAGGGTATGATAGGCTGCACAGACTGTAGGATCCACCCATAGGGTCATGAATTTGAATACTTGGTCTATAATTGATGAAACTGTTTGGGAAAGGTTAAAAGGCTGGGTTTTGTTGAAGGTGATATGTACTTTGGGCAGACTTTGAGGTTTAAAATCCCCATGTGTTCCCAGTTAGTTTCTTTCTACATCAAGCTTTGTGATTCAAGAGGAAAACTCTCACCTATTGTTTCAGCACCATGCCTCCCTGCCTGCTGCCATGTTCTCCATCCAACATGATGGTTATGAAAATAATCTTCTGGAACTATAAGCAGCCAGTTAGTTTTTTCTTTTATAAGTTGTCATGGTCATCATGTCTTATCAAAGCAATAGAGAAGTAACTAAGACAGAGTGTATAAGGAAACACAATAAGATCACACAAGAAAATCATTATGGGTAAAAACCTTAGGCAATAACAAAACTAGAAATGATAATAATTTTAATATGACCAATTGGATTTTGATAAACACACACACACACACACACACACACACACACACACACGAACAGAAAAAAGAATGCCCTTCTCATAGAAAGCATTGGAAGAGCTACATAGTCATAAAAAGTGAACTTTGCAATGAAAGATGGGTCAAAAACTAAAAGTGAAAATTTACTCCAAAAGGATTTTCATGAGATAAGAAGAGATTGGGAGCTTGAGACAGGACAAGGATTATCTAAGTAAATGCATATGAAATAACCATAGGAGAGAATAATATATACTTCAGACTTCATGAGGGTTTGAAACTATTTTTCATCAAACCATTTTAATAAAGTTTAAAATTAAATCACAGGCTAGGCAGAATTGTTTGTAAACACATCTAACAAAGAATTAGCATCTATAATATCTAAAGAACAACAAATCAGTAATATTGTCTCACCATAGCAAGTATTGGATAATGTGCAAATATGTGGAAATGATGACTATCAGGGAAGCAGGATAAGCATAATGAACTCCTACTCTAGCTCTCCAAACAGCTAAACCCAAAAGGCCAAGTGCCATTGACAATGTGAAGCAATGGGTATTTTTGTATGATGTTATTGAGTCTATGAAATGATTTCACTGCTTAGAATGCCATTTGGCAGTTTTCAGAAAATGGAAACCAACCCAATATGCTAAAATTCAATTTATATTCTGAATCTAAGAGAAATAAATGCACACAGTTATATCTTTTATCAGAAAGGTATAGAAAATGCATTATTATAATATCCCTGAATAAAAGCAATCCAAAAGCCCATCACCGATGTTATACTTTAAAATTGTGGGACATTTGTTAGATGGAACACTGATCAATAATGTGAAAATGATTCATAAAACAATATGGGCACATTTCAAAACTACTGTGTTGAAGTAAGAAAATAGGTATTTCATATTCAATAAAAATAATTTATATTTAAGCGAAAATATAAAAACATTTCAAACTAATCTATGGTGACAAAAGTAAGAATAACTCTTGGCTAAAAATTCTTTAGGTGAGAAAAAATAACTTTGTGGTGAAGATATTCTACAACTGTGCAGAATAAACTGATTCCTTGTTTCCTCTTTTTAATTATGCTCTTATTTAGTTCAGCTAGCAATTTTCTTAAAAGGAAATTTCAAATAAAGAACAGTTAAACATTGTAGTGGTGACTTATTTTAACATATTTAATAGTATTACATTGTTCCCCCTAAATATAATTATTTGTCTCTTAAAATAAAATTGATTGAAAAATATGATATCTGATTATAAATATTTGACCATATCTGAAATACCTATAATATACTATTAAATCTCAAGAAGACTCACAATGTTCTGTCCTTTTTGTTTGTTTGTATGTTTGTTTAAATTTATTTATTTATTTTTTACACTCCATATTTTATCCCCCCGCCCCTTCCACCCTCTGACTGTTCCACATTCCATACCTCCTCCCCATGCCCCTGTCTCCACATGGACGTCCCCAACCATCACACACCTGACCTCTAAACTCCCTGGGGCCTCCAGTCTCTTGAGGATTTGGTGCATCATCTCTGAACACAGACTCGGTAGTCCTCTACTGTATGTATGTTGGGGGCCTCATGTCAGCTGGTGTATGCTGCCTGTTTGTTGTACCAGTGTTTGAGGGATTGTATAGGTCCAGATTAATTGAGATTGCTGGTCCTCCTACAGGATTGCCCTTCTCCTCAGTTTCCTTTAGTCTTACCTAGAACAACAGGAGTCAGCTGCTTCTGTCCATTGGTTGGGTGCAAATATCTGCAGCTGACTCTTTCAGGTGCTTGTTGGGTCTTCCAGAGTGCAGTCATGCTAGGTCCCTTTTTGTGAGCACTCCATAGCCTCAGTAATAGTGTCAGGCCTTGGGTCCTCCCTTGAGCTGGGTCCCACTTTGGGCCTGTTGCTGGTCCTTCTTTTCCCTAGACTCCTCTCAATTTCCATCCCTATAATTCTTTCAGACAGGAACAATTATGGGTCAGAGTCATGACTGTGGGATGGTCCCCCTCTCCTTCATTTAATGCTGTCTTCCTGTTAGAGGTGGGCTCTATAAGTTCCCTCTCCCTACTGTCCTTTGCTGTCAATCAAATTCATGTGGAAAATGTGCATTTAAGTATACATATGAACACATGTGTGCTCATACATTTACTCATAGAAAAAGAAACATGCAGAAATACTGGAGTGGTGATACATAGTTATATCCTTATCATTTGGAAGAGATAGAAGGATTATTGCCATAATGAGACCATCTTGTCATTCATAGAAACTTCCAGGTTAGCTTGTTCTTCACATTCAGAGTCTGTTTAAAAACAAACCAAAATAAAACAAAACAACAATAGAAGCTAGACAGAAGCTAGTAGAAAAGGTAGGAATAACATAACCCAAGCTGACCCATGATTAACTGAACAAATATTTTCTCTCTCTTTTCTTTCCTTTATAACAGGGAGTCATTGTTAGTCTTGAACTTTCTATTCTCCTGAATCAGCCTTCCCTGGGCTTGGATTATAGCTACGTGCTGGCAGACAAAACTCTAAGCACATCTTTTTGTTCTCTGACAATAGTCTAAATATAAATCTTTTAAATCTCCAATCACAATATGTATTTTATTTTTCCTTATTGATTGATTGACTGATAAATTGATTTGGCCAGTATTCTCACTACACTCCAAGTTCTTGGAAAGCAAGTACCTTATCTGTCTTGTGATGTTGTTTCACAATGAACCATGTAACTCATTTCTGCTGCAAGTGGAAAGGATGTGCACATGAAATGTCATGGATATGTCACAGGAGACATTAAAAGATAACCACCAGTGCAAAACTATTGATCTTGTTCTCTCTTCTTTGACTTCTCTATCTTGCTCTTTATATCTCCTGATCATCGCGATTACTGAAATGTTATTGCCTAGTTACCTTGATGCTTAAACCATACCTTGGGTCCTTATTTATGCTCATTTTTAACATATCATGTGAATGCCAAAATTATACAGCTCCTACTTGTCAACCAGGCATGAGGTTAAAAGTACCTTGGGATAATAATAGAGCATAGTGTGTTTCCAGATGGCCCAGGAAAATCTAACAGAAATGAAAACTTCAAAGTCCGAAACATTATTTTAGTGTCTTTGTCCTGAAGAATAACGTGAAGTTTTACCTGAATATTTTTTTTTAATTTAAACAAGGGAGCCCAATATAACATTCTGACTCCAATTTACTGTCTTCTAGTTGTGTCTATATCATAGTTCTGTCTATATCATAATGGTAGAACTAGATTCTATTAACAAATATTAATTTTCCAAGCCATATCATAACAAAGAGCTGATTGTCCCACTTGGCTTTTATGTATAGTGTGATGACTAGTTTATTCCCATACAAATCATTTTGGTTCAGTGATACCCATGACAGTGATATATATATATAAACGTATATCTGTGAAAAACCAATAAATGCTGTTGAGTCATTGGAAAAGATGTTTAGACTGAATCTCTTGTCCTTGTTCAGTACACGTAAATAATCAATTAGCTAGGTTGTCAGAGCACAGAATTGAGAAAAACATCAGTATTTGTTATTTAATCTCCTTTTCTTATCTTTGGATATGAAATATTACATCTTTGTTTGTTTGTTTAAGACAGGCTCTATGTAGCTCTGGCTGTCTTGGAGGTAGCTATGTAGACCAGGCTGGCCTCAAACTTAACCTTGCTTCTGCCTCTCATGTGCTGGGATTAAAGACAAACATAAGCCCAGCCTATCATTAAATATCCCAAACATTTGTGAAAGAAGATAATTGGAACTCTGGTGGTGGTATTTTTCATATATACCAAATGTTAAAGGCTATGTATAACACCAATGCTTATAAAAACTCCATTAGTGAGTTTTGTGACTTCTTGTAGTAGTTTCCTCCTGTTCTTATTAAGCATGATACTCACATGGAAAGATAAGCAAGAAATAGTGTATTGAAGTTAGACTCCAGAAAACCAAACAACCCTATTAAAAATGGGGTACAGAGTTAAACAAAGAATTCTCACCTGAAGAACTTCGGATGGCAGAGAAGCATCTTAAAAAAATGCTCAACTTCATTAGTCATTAGGGAAATGCAAATCAAAAGAACCCTGAGATTTCACCTTACACCAGTCAGAATGGCTAAGATAAAAAATTCAGGAGACAGCAGGTGTTGGAGAGGGTGTGGAGAAATAGTAACACTCCTCCACTGCTGGTGGGGTTGCAAATTGGTACAACCACTCTGGAAATCAGTCTGACAGTTCCTCCGAAAACTGGGCACCTCACTTCCAGAAGATCCTGCTATACTACTCCTGGGCATATACCCAGAGGATTCCCCACCATGTAATAAGGATACATGCTCTACTATGTTCATAGCAACCCTATTTATAATTGCCAGATGCTGGAAAGAACCCAGGTATCCTTCAACAGAAGAGTGGATGCAAAAAATGTGGTATATCTACACAATGGAGTACTATTCAGCCATTAGAAACAATGAATTCATGAAATTCTTAGGCAAATGAATGGAGCTAGAGATCATACTAAGTGAGGTAACCCAGACCCAAAAGGTGAATCATGGTATGCACTCACTAATAAGTGGATATTAACCTAGAAACCTGGATTACCCAAAACATAATCGACACATCAAATGAGGTACAAGAAGAAAGGAAGAGTGGCCCCTTGTTCTGGAAAGACTCAGTGAAGCAGTATTCAGCAAAACCAGAACGGGGAAGTGGGAAGGGGTGGGTGGGAGGACAGGGGGAGAGAAGGGGGCTTACGGGACTTTCTGGGAGTGGGGGGGCTAGGAAAGGGGAAATCATTTGAAATGTAAATAAAAAATATATCAAATAAAAAAAATAATGCGAAAAAAGTGAAAAAAAAAAGAAATAGTGTATTGTAGATTTTAGAACATCAGCTGGCAGAAATCTTTGCTTATTTTTATAACTCCAGAAAAAAAATGCCCTGGTTTGAGATGTAAGCAGTACTTCTTAATTAATAGATTAATTTTCTTATTTAATAGATTAAATAGCTTCTAATAGCAACTTTTTATTTACTTTGTAAATAAATAAACTTTTGAAAGCTAGAAAACTTTCAAAGTACTTTATATGAACTAAGCACTTTAATTCACAGCTATTGGCTCAAGTCTCAGTCCAAAGGCTTGAGAGGAACAAAGTCACAAGTCAAAGACCATCTGGAAGAGAGAAAACATTCTTTTCTTTAGCCTTTTCTACTTAGTCAGGTTTTCAGTGAATCAGCCACATGTAGGGGAGGGCCAATACTCTGCTTAGTTCATGAGATCTAATGCTATCACTGATTCATTGAACCAAAGAGCTCTGTACAGAAGAGCCCATCAAGTTGACATATGATATCAGCTATCACACCCATGGAAAGTGAGGAGGAACTCAGAACAGCTGAGTCATTGATAATTCATCAACAACAAACTAAAAGAATGACTCAGAAGGAGCTTTCTGATTCCTGAAATCAAAGAGGGGTTGGGCAACTGGGAATGATTGTTTATAAATACAAAGTTACTAAGACTCTGTTAATAATTTGTATATCCATTTTTATTGAAAATATATTTTACCCTCATATAATATATTTAATTATATTAATTCTGCTCCATGTGGTGGAGCAGAAAAACAACTTCCCAATCCATCCACTTAGCTTATAGGATTACAGGCATAGCTCAAAATTTAAGTTGGGACTTGAGGAGGGGAGATGAACTCCTCTAGGTTGCCTCAGTGGGGAAAATTTTAGGTGCAATTTTTCTTTTCAAATCTTTAAGTTGAAAGTGATTTCTATCTTCTGTGAGAGGCCCAAAGATAAGATTGAAGTGCAGTCTCTGTGAGAGGGAGAAAAACTTGCCTTACACAGGGCTCTCGAAGGAGACTGATTAGGTCTCTTGTATTGTTTAAGAGGAAAAGGGAGAACAAAGAAGTGTTTGAAGCAGAACTTGAGCAGGTGCTCTTTGGGATTAAAAATGCTTCTATCAGTCTGTTCTGGCTCTTGAGGTCACATTCAAAACAGCTTCCAGACAGAAGCCTGAGTCACAGAGGTTCCTCTCCCCTGTGTCCTGCTGACCAGCCAGCTGGCCTGGAGAGTCCTTGTTATATAGAATAAATAAATGTACCTCTGTATTCATGTAGGGATCAAGAATAAGAATCAAGGGCAATGCTGCTTAATCCAAGGAGGCTGAGAAAGGCATCAGATATAAATATTTTTAGCCTATATCATAATCACTTAGTTCTGAAGGTTTAAAGGCAATGCCTTTACCTATCACATGGAATCTCTTGTCCTCGTAGAACAGTGATGTGGTGCCTCTTATTCCTGTTTGCTTATTTGCTCTGTCCCATTGTATGCTCATTCAGAGTTGGTGCTTACTTTGATTTATTAATTGTATTGTAGGTTTTGCAAACATCTCATTTCCAAGTCCAACATACAAAGTTTTGTGGAACGCTGAAGATTTGGAATGATTTTATACTATTACCATAGCAACTTATCTGAATGTACGGACACTAAGAATATAAATTCATGACACAATTGTTAGTGAGGAACTTTAAAAAAAATTATCTAGTTAGAATTAGATAAAAGGTGAATTGCGTTTTAGATGACAGATGGAAAACACACGTTAAAAATAAATCTTAATTTTTTTTAAAATATGAGAAACTCATAGGCAAATTCAAGGAAATATGACAGGTGTAGAATAAAATCCAGAAATAAATAACATTTTATAGTGAATATATGATAGGGTAGCAGACACAGTGTGGGTGTCAGAAGGAGGGTGCAAGTACACTGAGTAAGTTCAACTGGTGAATAATTTAGAGGCTTTGTGAAACTCATCAGTAATTGAATTGTACAATTGCCCCCTTTTCTAGCTCAATTTTGGGTGTTGTAAAGCTAGGGAAATAAAGATTATTAGCCTAAAAGGATTCTTAAGAAGTCATTTAGGATACTTTACTCTTCCTTACAGCCTTTCCTGCAAGTGAAAATGTACTATGTAAGTGGTCTGCTCTGGCTGTGTTGCCTGTATAGCTCTGACTTGTGACTCATATGGTAATATATACTATGCTTGTCTCTGATAATTCACCATTTCTCTTGATTTTATCCATTTTTTTTGTATCTGTATGTGGCAAGGCATATATGTGAAGGTGCATGGATGTGCGCCTTTCAACTTGGTTGGTAGGTAAGGTGGATGTTTTACTCTTGCTCTTCCCAGGGCACATTGATTATACTAAGCTAGACAGCAAAGAACTCCCATGGATTTGCCCATTTCTTGTCACAGGATTACAGATGCTCACTGAGGATTGACACTTAGGTCCTCACACGTACATGGCATGCACTTTACCAATTGAACCCTTTCTCTAGCCCAACCATTGCTCTTTATAACCTTGGGTAAACAGGCTGACTTGAATTCTCCTCTGTCCACTTAGGATAACTACATGACCTAGCACAGAATCCCATGACCAGAGTGTTGAGATCAAGCCCAAACAAAGGCTATAGTCCTGCTCAGAAGCTTAATTGAGACATGCTATTTATTTCACTATGAAAATATAAGCAATAAACTTCCAAGTACTCAGAGTAGCAACTTTACAACTTTCATGGTGATGTAGTTTCCTTCCTTTAATGACAATAGCAATCTGCTCATATGCCCAAGCCACAGGCCTTACCACTGAGTTTACACCTGAGTCCAGCCCTTTATCACTATACGTACCCTACTTCTTATGTTATTGCCTGTGGTATTTGTTAACTGGAAAACAAACAAATGAACACCAACAAAAGAGAAACATTCTTTAGCTTCCAATCTTCCTTCAAATTCCTCCCACTTTTCTGGTGCCTTCAATGTGCTTTCTCTGTCCCATATTTCTTCTTCTTATCTCATTTGCTCTTTAACTCTTTCCAGTCAGAGATATGACTCTATCACCATGTTGTGACAATTCTTGTAACATTCTCACTTGATCCAGGGTCACAGTATCCTTTATCTCTGATCATCATCCTTTCCTATCTGATATTCTGCTTTCATAACATCTACATTGTAATTGTCTTTTATTTCTCTTCTTTATGACCAAGTGTTCTTCTTTGCAAAGAGTGTGTGGTCTTAGATTCCAACTTTCTTATAATTTATGCCCATAGTTTTAAACATCATATTTCCACTCATGAATAATTGCTTTTTTTTTACCACCAGGCAGAATTTCTTCCCTAAGGTGGTCTATTATGCTCTTTATGAATCTGAGAATATACACTCATAAATATTTGTTTCTGCTTAGGTCACAAAATATAAAATATAACCTTCCTATTTATCTTTACAACATTATTTTGTGCATCATTGAATTTCTTCGGTCAAAAAGTCATGTTCCTCTCCCCAGATTTATAATTTTATCTTGGTTCAAACTACCTTCATGATCTCCAAGGGTTTTGTATCCATTTTAAAATGGAATAAAAATTACTTACCTTAACTATAAGATCATACCTACAAGGTCTATTTCCCTTTACAATCTGTTTTTCCTAATATCCCACTTAGTTGGATTGATGACCCCACAGAGATCTTGGTTCCTAACATGCAAATGTGCTCCAGTCCCAATACCTGTCTACCTGATGATCTTTTAGGATTGATCTTCCCAGAGTATTGATGCATCTCACCTCCTGTTTAGAGATCTACATCTGTCACAACCAGTTGTAAAATACCTCCCTGACTATTTTACCTTGTTATCTTGTTTTTCCTTTATGGTCATTAGTATGATTTGTTTATATTACCATGAGTCTATAATTTCATAAATGTAGAACTGTGTCTATTTGACCTGGCACTCAGGATGGTGGTTGGCAGAAAATGAGCTTTGCAAGAATGGTTTTTGAATAAGAAATGGAACAAATGATAAAAGCAAAATTATTAGCACAGCATTTGAGCAACTGAGCTTAGCAATGCTGGAATCTCCAATTTCTCAGTCACAGGAACAAGTAAGCTCTCTCTCTCCGGCCAAACATAGTGACCTGATCCTGTGATCTCAGAAATCTTTGGACTGAGCCTGGAGGACCATGAGCTCAAGATTTGGCCAGGTTATTTAGTATGATTCTGCCTCAAAACAACAAAAAAGTGCTCTGTCTTTTTAAACATTTATCTAAGTCCAATTTCTTAACAATTAAAGTCAAATTCTTGATAACATACAGTGTTACAGTAGCACTGGATCACACCAGGCCATGAGAATTGGCTTGGCTCATTTTTTTTGAAACTATACTTTCAAAGATATTACTCTAAAGTTAGGCTTTAATGATCTGTACACACTATTGAGAATAGTCACAGCATGACAATTAAGAAATGACATAGCATAATTTTACATTTGTATCAGAAAAATAGAAACTCTCATTTTTGACTTATATAGATTAATTGACTTGCCCAGATAACACATAGGCAGGGAGAATAAAGTGGAAATAGTCTAGAAAAGAGATGCAGTTTGGTGGCATTGAGAGTGATAACACCATTTAACTTATATTTTCACAGCGGAATTAAAGACAGTGATAGAACCATTGTGAAATCAAGAATGAGCATTTGATTGAGGATATCTTCTACTATATCGGTTGTGATGACATTTACTGAGATGGTAAAGAAGAAGCAAAACCAGTTCAAGGTATGGCATGGGGGTCATTAGATCCTTTCAAAATGCTGTAATGGAAGAACAATGGAAGTTCTCTGAACATTAGAACAGATTTCCACCTTCAGGTTGGTTTATAGTTTGAATGATCCCAGACTTCATCACAATCATGTCAAAGAAGGCTGGTGTTTTTTATTCGTTATACAAAAACACTGGGTTACTTGTAAGTGTTCCTCTAATCTTTTATTCTCTGATTTCATCTATAGAATTTCTATTTGTGTAGTCTAGCACTTACAATTTCTGTTTCTCTTGGGAAATCCTTGTCACTGAAGTTGCAGCTAAATGTTTATTTCCTTGTTTCTCAATTTAAATCACCATTTTACATTAACATAGTTTTTCTAGAAAACACCCCAGCCCATAACAGCTAAGGACATTTAATTTCTAGCTTTCAAGAAGTATGAGTTCTTGTGAAAACTATTTGAACTAGTTTTTCTAATCATAGTTGACTGTCCAAGTGGGGAGGCACATCACAGGAGTGTGTATGCATTCTTTTCTATAAATCAATTATACATAAATAACATGCACTTCTTGCTTTGAATGCTTTTCTAGTTAAGGATATTTTCTATTAGGCAAATTAATCCAAATGACTTTCCAACCTAGAAATGGTACATGAGGAAGTATTTATAAAGAAGGAGAGAAAGGTAAACAAAGTAAGAAAGATTAATGCATCCACCTTTGGAGCAAAGTGCTGCCTGTATGAAAAAGAACCCAGTGCTGTTGTTTCTAATAATGCTTCTATTAATCAAAACCTTGAAGCAACTGCATAAAGAGGCAAAGGAGCTAATGTATATTAGCATATCACTGCACTTTCTCCTTTGCAGGCACACATGAATGTCAAACCCAGAATCTGTTTCAGCACCATTCTTTCTGTTTCCAAATATTACAGTCATAGAAGAAGAAACAAACAGTACAGTTTTCAAAGAGTTTTCTTTAAACCACTGTCATTAAAAGAAACCCAAAAGAAACAGTATTTCTTCATTAGCACTGTAGATAAGGTTGCATACTCTAAACTCCAATATTGAATATAAAATCTATTGGAATCAGAATGTTATATTGGCTCCCTAGTATTTGCTGAGTCCCACAAGGTTGGATGTCTCTGCTGATCTTCTGTATATGCTAGAATTCCAAAGATATATGCTCCCATGCCAGTGAAGCAAGGGTTGTGCTAGCAGGGAAGGGAAAGCTGGGAAAAAGCAAAGGCTACCTTCTTCTGTAGCTTCATATAGACTTCAACAGAAGGTGAAGCCAGATTAAAGACATATCTATCTTGCAGCTTAAGATTCACATCAAAGGCACATGTCTTCCCACCTCAAGATCAGGATCAAACTTGTATGTCTAACTACCTCAATCATCTAGACTATAAGTGGATTCAATCACTTCAAACCAAGCAAAAAATCTCTCACAGGTGTGCCCTTAATTTGTGGTGGCATTAAGATTATCAAATACTTCATAGTAAAGGAGCCAGTTTGCTAGCTTCCTTTTATTACAAAGTTTGTTGTATTACTAATATATAACAATAACAGAATGTAATTTGGGTAAAACAGAGACCACGTTCTCAGCATCCACAACTCTATTCACCAAGTTCTAAATGCAATCTGGATAGAATTGTAAAACTTGGGCTATACAAGCTTGACAGGATGGTGTTTTTATAGGACATAGAACTTCTGTCAAGTTGGTCAGGAAGAATATTCAGTTAATTTGAGTTATGTTTGAACTAACAGTTGCCGGATGGCGATGAGGAATATTCATTTTACTTAAAACAATTTGTGAAGTTGTATTCTGAAACAGCTTAGCCAGTCAGCATTTTAGTCCTAAATACTAAGAAAATGTTTTAGACTTATTTAAAAGTATAGCTTTGAAAAAATACCACTTAGTTATTTCCAAGTTTTAAACCCAGAATTAACTTGCACTTGTTGAAAGTTCAGGCTTCTGGAATTTTCTCTGGTCTTAATTACTATGAAGTGTTTACTTGGTCTAAAGAGTTGCCATTTAATTTTTAAACTTTCACTCTTTTTAATTATATGAATGCTTGGGCATGGATGGACATGTGCTTGTGTGCATGTGACTGCAGGTACTTGCAGTAATAAAAGGTGTCAGATGTTGCTTCCTGCACTACTGCTGGCAACAATCTGTCACTGTGCCAGTCTGCAGTCTCTGCTTCTAGACTGTCCACAGCAGGGACCAATCACAGTCTTTGCAGTCTTCCCAGCTCCTGTTTGCTTGTCTCATAGCTGATTGTACTTTCTCAGTCATAACCTGCTGTGGTCAGTGGTCCCACATTCCAGTAACCCTCCAGCCAGGTATTCTCAATTCAGCAGACTTTCTGGCCTGAGGCTCCTTGGCAGGTTGTTGCCATGCCAGCCCCATGCAGTGGCCACCCACCTCTCAGATATCACAATACCCAGTAAACTGGTAAAATCAAAAATCTTGAAGCTTATAATTAACCAGTCAGATTTATATGTCAATGAATTCTCAATTCTCAAGATGCCCATACAATAATTTCATAGCCTATTGATAATGATAAAAGCTGCCCAACTAATTAGACAAGTTATCCCAATTATTCTAACCTTTATGGTATTAAATCTACCTGTGGCTATTTAAAGCCACGTGGATTATCAATCACCCTGCTCATCACCCATCACCTTTGCTTTTCTCCTGAGTCTCTCTCTCTCTCTCTCTCTCTCTCTCTTTCTCTCTTTCTCTCTCTCTCTCTCTCTCTCTCTCTCTCTCTCTCTCTCTCACACACACACACACACACACACACACACACACACACACACACACTCATACCTCTGCCTCTCTTTTCCTTGTCTAATACAGGCCTCCTGCTGCACTAATGTTTTAATGTAATTGGACAGGGAAAATCGTGCCACAGTCAGATGCCCTGGAACTTGAGATTTGGGCACTTTTGTACTCCCAGGACATGGGGGTTGGATTTTCTCTAACATCAGTCCTCTTAACTGCTGAGCACTCTCTCCAGCCCCAACAGCTGCATTTGAAAGTTTCCAGCTGACTTTCTTGATGATGGAAAATCTTAGAGCAGGTTATTTTGTTTGTTTTGTTTTATTTCTGTCTTAAATCTAGAGGTAATCTGCCCATCTGCCCAGAGTGCCTGTGGAAACCATACGATCATACAAGAAACATAGCTGAGCTGGTTCAACAGGGATAGGTAGGAAGCTGGTTTATTTCCATGGCTTCCAATGAGCTTCTTAGATGGGGAGAGATGGAAACAATCTTCTCTCAGAGAAGACACTGAAAATTCTAAGATGAAATGGTCTTATGTGTCCCAGCTTATTTAGTGAACTGTTTGCCTAGTGGGCACAAAATATACATTGCATAGTATGGATTCGATCTCTAAAGCACTGCATAAACTTGGTGTGGTGGCTCACACTTGTAGTCCCAGAATTGAAGGGTAGAGACAGGAGGATCAGGAGTTCAAGGTCATCTTGAACTCAATTGTGACTTCCAGGAGGTCCAGCATACCATACAGCAGATACTATCAGAAGAACAGCAGAGATATGGTTCTATAATGTCTTAAGAAAATTGGAGCAATGGTGTATTCCTCATGGGAAACGAAAATTAAATCAACTGAAGGAAGAGACCCTCCTACCATTCTTTTCCTTCTAATATTTTTGTTTATTTTACCCAATTGCCCTGACTAGCACTTCTAATAAATTATCTAATAAAGGTGATAAAACCAGACAGCCTTCTCTTATTCCATATCGTAAAGGGAACATTTTGTTTCTTTCTGGTTTGACATAATGTTGGCTGTGGGTTTGTCATATATAGTCATTATCACAGTATTTTACAAATCTTCTATAGCTAGATCTTTCAGTGTCAATGTGAAGAAAAGCTAAGTTCTTTTTTTATTAGATATATTCTTTATTTACATTTGTAATGATTTCCCCTTTCCTGGATTCTCTCTCCCCAAAAGTCCCATAAGCCCCCCTCCCTCCCCCTGTTCCCCCTCCCTTCCCACTTCCCTGTCCTGGTATTCCCCTATACTGCTGCATTGAACCTTTCCAGGACCAGGGCCTCTCCTTCTTTCTTCTTGGGCATCATTTGATATTTGAATTGTTTCTTGGGTGTTCCGAGTTTCTGGCATAATGTCCCCTTATCAGTGAGTGTATACCATGTATGTTCTTTTGTGATTGGGTTACCTCACTCAGGATGACATTCTCTAGTTCTACCCATCTGCCTAAGAATTTTATCAATTCATTGTTTTTAATAGCTGAGTAGTATTCTATAGTGAATATACCACATTTTCTGTATTCATTCCTCCACTGAGGGAAATCTGGGTCCTTTCCAGTTTCTGACTATTATAAATAGGGCAGCTATGAACATAGTGAAGCATGTGTCCTTATTACATGCTGGGGAATCTTCTGGGACACACTGAAACTAATAGAAAAGAAAAGGGGGGCGGGGGGGGCTGCTCAAAGAGCCTTGAACACATGGGCACAGGAAAATTTTCCTGAACAGAACACCAATAGCTTATGCTCTAAGATCAAGAATTATATTAAATTCTTGATAAGTACATAAAATTTAAAAGTTTCTGTAAGGCAAAGGACAATGTCAAAAGGACAAAAAGGCAACCAACACATTGGGAAAAGATCTTTACCAGCCCTATATCCCGACAGAGGGCTAATATCCGAGATATGCAAAGAACTCAAGAAGATAGACTCCAGAGAGCCTAATAACCCTATTAAAAATGGGGTACAGAGCTAAACAAAGAATCTTCACCTGTGGAATATTGAATGGCTGAGAAGCACCTAAAGAAATGTTTAACATCCTTAGTCATCAGGGAAATGCAAATCAAAACAACACTGAAATTTCACCTCACACCATTCAGAATGGCTAAGATCAATAACTCAGGAGAAAACATGTGCTGGTGAGGATGTGGAGAAAGAGGAACACTCTTCCACTGCTGATGGGGTTGCAAACTGGTACAAATACTCTGGAAATCAGTCTGGCGGTTCCTCAGAAAACTGGGCATGATACTACCAGAGAAAAGCTAAATTCTATCAATGCTTTCTGTCATCTGTTTAGATGCCTGCACGGCTCTGCTTTTCATTCTGCTAATCTCATGTAGCACATGTTAGTGTTCAGCGGGCCAAAGTAGTGTCATTGGGAGAAATCTCACATGACCATGATATATCATATAACATACAGCTCCATGCAGTACGTTGCTGGATTTGGCTTAGTAGCAACTTGTTGAAAATGGCTGCACAGGGGCTGGAGTGATGGCTCAGCAGTTAAGAACATTTTGGTCTTTTGTAGAGGACCCAGGTTTGGTTTTCAGCACCCATATCAAGCAATTCAGAAACATCTATAACTCTAGCTCCTTGGGTTCTCATGTCTTCTTTTGGCCTCTGTGGAAACCTGCACCTAGTAGCACATACACATAATTTTAAATTAAATGAAAATAATACTTCAAAGAGCAACTTTTCATATTTGTGTGTGTGAGTGTGTATATGTGTGTCCCTGACCAGCCTCAGTGTTGTGTGTGTTTTGAATTTTCTTTGTTTATCGAATAGATTTTTCCTTCTATAATGTAGACCCTTGGATTGAACTGAGGTCTATGGGTTTTGTGGGAAGTATCTTCACCTTCTGAACGATCTTGATGTCCACTTTCTGCATTTTATCACAGTCTTGAGTTATAGATTAATAGTTTATTATTACCAGAATTGCTTATACACTCACACAAATACTGATGCTTTCTTCTCCATAACATGAAAACTTTCGGTAAATTATTTAATCTCATTCTTTTTCTTTAACATTCACAATTAATAAAAAATCTAATAATAATGGCTTTGGGCTTTTATTGGCAATATAGCAACCCCTGCTCATTGAACATCACATATCTAAGAAATTAGCTAAGTTCTTCATATGCACTATTAATATTTTAATATCTATCTATCATCTATCTATCTATCTATCTATCTATCTATCTATCTATCTATCTATCTATCTATCTATCTATCTTCTATCTACCTAATGCCAGATACACTGAGTTTAATAGAAGAGAAAGTGGGGAAGAGTTTCAAGCACATGGGCACAGGGTAACGTTTCCTGAACAGAACACCAATAACTTATGCTATAAGATCAAGAATTGGCAAATGGGATCTCATAAAGTTGCAAAGCTTTTGTAAGGCAAAGGACAC
Organism: Apodemus sylvaticus; assembly: GCF_947179515.1. Lineage (NCBI taxonomy): Eukaryota > Metazoa > Chordata > Mammalia > Rodentia > Muridae > Apodemus > Apodemus sylvaticus. The sequence continues at coordinate 82,504,139 of NC_067481.1, forward strand.
TGTCAATAGGAAAAAAATCAACCAATAGATTGGGAAAAGATCTTTACCAATCCTATATCTGACAGAGGGCTAATATTCAATATATACAAAGAACTCAAGAATTTAGACTCCAGAGACCAAATAAAACTATTAAAAATTGGGAACTGAGCTAAACAGAGAATTTTAAACTGAGGAAACTCAAAGGGTTGAATAACACCTAAAGGAATTTTCAACATCCTTAGTCATCAGGAAAATGCAAATCAAAACAACCCTGAGATTCCACCTCACACCAGTAAGAATGGCTAAGAACAAAAACTCACATGGCAGCAGATGCTGGTGAGGATGTTGAGAGAGAAGAACACTCCTCCACTCTTGGTGGGATTGCAAGCTAGCAGAACCACTCTGGAAATCAGTCTGGAGGTTCCTCAGAATATTGGACATAGTATTACCTGAGGACCCAGCTCTATCACTCCTTGGCATATACCCACAGATGCTCCAACATGTAATAAGGATACATGCTCCACTATGTTCCTAGCAGCCTTATTTACAATAGCCAGAAGCTATAAAGTACCCAGATGTCCCTCAACAGAGGAATGAATACAGAAAATGTGGTACATTTACACAATGGAAAACTATTCAGCTCTTAAAAAACAATGAATTGATGAAATTCTTAGGTAAATGGCTAGAACTAGAAAATATCATCCTGAGTGAGGTAACCCAGTCACAAAAGAACACACATGGCATGGCCTCATTGATAAGTGGATATTAGCCCAAAATCTCAATATATCCAAGATACAATTCACAGACCACATGAAGCTCAAGAAGAAGGAAGACAAAAGTGTGGATAATTTCATCCTTCTTAGAAACTAGATCAAAATACCCATCGCTCATAGCCAACCAATGGACTGAGCATAGGGTACCCAATGGAGGAGCTCGAGTAAGGACCCAAGAAGCTGAAGAGGTTTGCAGCTCCAAAGGAGGAACAATAATATGTACCAGCCAGTATCCCCAGAGCTCCCAGGGACTAAACCACCAACCAAAGAGTGCCCATGGATTGACCTATGGCTCCAGCTACATATGTAGCAGAGGATGGCCTTTTCAGACATCAAGGAGAGGAGAGGCCATTGGTCCTGTGAAGGCTCTATGCGCCAATATAGGGGAATGCCGGGTTAGGAAAGTAGGAGGCAGGTGTGGTGGGGCTGGTAAACAGTGGGAGGAGGAATGGAATAGGGGGCTTTGGGGGGGTAAAGAGGAAAGTAGATAACATTTGAAATATAAATAAAGCAAATATCGAATAAAAAATGGGTCAATTTGCATTTTTCTAAATGTTGACCTCCACTTGAAACAGCAACATTTGTTAAAAGTGCTGTCTTTTTTTCACTGGATGTTTTTAGCCCCTTTGTCATAAATCAAGTGACCATAGGTGTGTGGATTCATTTCTGGGTCTTGAATTCTATTCCATTAATCTTTCTGCCTGTCTCTGTACCAAAACTATACAGTTTTTATCACTGTTGATTTGTAGTACAGCTTGAGGTCAGGGATGGTGATTCCCCTAGCCTTTTATTGTTGAGAACAGTTTTTGCTATCCTGGGTATTTTGTTATTCCAAATGAAATTGCAAATTTTTCTTTCTAACTCTATGAAGAATTGGGTTGGTATTTTGGTGGGGATTGCATTGAATCTGTAGATTGCTTTAGGCAAGAGGGCCATTTTTACTGTATGAAACCTGCCAATCCATTAGCATGGGAGATCTTTCCATCTTCTGAGATTTCCTTCTTCAGAAACTTGAAGTTCTTGTCATATAGATGTTTCACTTGCTTGGTAAGAGTCACAGCAAGGTATATAATATTATTTGTGACTATTGTGAAGGGTCTCATTTCCCTAATTTCTTTCTTAGCCTGTTTATCCTTTGAGTAGAGGTAGGCTACTAATTTGTTTGAGTTAATTTATATCCATCCATTTGCTGAAGTTGTTTATCAGCTTTAGGAGTTCTCTGATGGAATTTTTGGGGTCACTTAAGTATACTATCATATCATCTGAAAATAGTGATAGTTTGACTTCTTCCTTTCCAATTAGAATCCTTTTGACTTCCTTTTGTTGTCTAATAGCTCCGGCTAGGACTTTGAGTACTATATTGAAGTACTCAATATAGGTAGAGAGAGTGTGTGAAGCCTTGTCTAGTCCCTGATTTTTGTGGGATTGCTTCAAGTTTCTCTCCATGGGTTTCATCTTCTCATGGGTTTGTTGAAAGATTACCCTCTTGCTTTTTGTGGGGTGTAGTTTCCCTCTTTGTGTTGGTATTTTCCATCTATTATCCTTTGTAAAGCTGGGTTTATAGAAAGATATTGTGTAAATCTGTTTTTTCCATGGAATATCTTTTTTTCTCCATCTAGGGTAATTGAGGGTTTTGCTGGATATAGCAGCCTGGGCTGGCATTTATGTTCCTTTAGAGTCTCTATGACATCTGCCCAGGACCTACTAACTTTTCTTTTCTTTGTTTTTATTTTCTATATTGTTTGTTCACATTCCAAATTATTTTCCATTTCCCAGTCCCCCCTCTCCCTAAGTCCCATAAGTCCTCTTTCCTCTGCCAGTTCCCCAGTCAGCCAGCTCCCATTCCTCTGTCCTGGTAATCCCCTGCAATGCTGCATCAAGCATTTTCAGGACCTGGGCCTTCTCCTTCCTTCCTTCTTGGAATGATTTGATATGTGGGTTGTGTTTTGGGTATTCTGAGCTTTTAGGCTAATATCCCAAAGTGGATATTAGCCACTTATCAGGGTCTGCATTCCATGTGTGAACTTCTGTGACTGAGTTACCATACTTAGTAGGATATTTTCCAGTTCCAACCATTTGCCTATGAATTTCATGAATTCATTATTTTTAATTGCTGAGTAGTATTCCATTGTGTAAATATACCATATTTTCTGTATCCATTGCTCCATGAGGGACATCTGGGTTCTTTCCAGCTTCTGGCTATTATAAATAAGGCTGCTATGAACATAGTAGAGCATGTGTCCTTATTTCATGCCAGAGAATTCTCTGGGTATATGCCCAGGAGTGCTATATCAGGGTTCTCCAGAAGTGTCATGCCCAGTTTTCTGATGAACTGCAAAACTGATTTCCAGAGTGGTTGTGCCAGCTTGCAATCCCAGAAACTGTGGAGGAGTGTTCCTCTTTCTCCACATCCTTGCCAACACCTGCTGTCTCCTGAGTTTTTAATCTTAGCCATTCTGACTGGTGTGAGGTGAAATCTCAGGGTTGTTTTGATTTGCATTTCCCTAATGACTAATGATGTTGAACATGTCTTAAGGTGCTTCTCAACCATCTGAAGTTCTTCAGGTGAAAATTCTTTGTTTAGCTCTGTATTCCATATTTTAATAGGGTTATTTGGTTTTCTGGGGTATAACTTCTTGAGTTCTTTATATATATTGGATATTAGACTTCTGTCAGATGTAGGGTTGGTGAAGATCTTTTCCCAATTTGTTGGTTGCCATTTTGTCCTTTTGACAGTGTCTTTTGCCTTAGAAACTTTGTAATTTTGTGAGGTCCAATTTGTCAATTCTTGATCTTAGAGCATAAGCTATTTGGTATTCTGTTCAGGAACTTCCCCCCCCCCCCCTGTGCCCATGTCCTCAAGGGTCCTCCCCAGTTTCTTTTCTATTAGTTTCAGTGTATCTGGTTTTATGTGGAGGTCCTTGATCCACTTGGAGTTGAGCTTAGTAAAAGGAGATAAGAATGGATCAATTCACATTCTTCTGCATGCTGACCTCCAATTGAACCAGCACCATTTGTTGAAAAGGTTATCTTTTTACCACTGGAAGTTTTCAGCACCTTTGTCAAATATCAAGTGACCATAGGTGTGTGGGTTCATTTCTGGGCCTTCAGTTCTATTCCATTAATCTACCTGCCTGTCACTGTACCAATACCATGCAGTTTTTAACACCATTGCTCTGCAGTACTGCTTGAGGTCCGGAATACTGATTCCCCCAGAAGTTCTTTTACTGTTGAGAATAGTTCTAACTATTCTGGGTCTTTCATTATTCCAGATGAATTTGAGAATTGCTCTTTCTAACACTATGAAGAACTGAGTTGGCATTTTGATGGGGATTGCATTGAATGTTTATATTGCTTTTGGCAAGATGGCCATTTTAGCTATATTAATCCTGCCAATCAATGAGCATGGGATATTTTTCCATTTTCTGAGGTCTTCTTCAATTTCGTTCTTCAGAGATCTGAAGTTCTTGTCATACAGATCTTTCACTTGTTTGGTTAGAGTCACACCAAGATACTTTATATTGTTTGTGGCTATTGTGAAAGGTGTCATTTCCATAATTTCTTTCTCAGCCTGCTTATGCTTTGAGTATAGGAAAGCTACTGATTTGCTTGAGTTGATTTTATAACCAGCCACTTTGCTGAAGTTGTTTATCAGCTGTAGGAGTTCTCTCGTGGAGTTTTTGGTGTCACTTAAGTATACTATCATATCATCTGCAAATAGTGATAGTTTGATTTCTTCCTTTCCAATTTGTATCCCTTTGACCTCCTTATGTTGTCTAATTGCTTAATCTAGTACCTCAAGTATTATATTGAAAAGATATGGAGAGAGGGGGCAGCCTTGTCTAGTCCCCGATTTTAGTGGGATTGCTTCAAGTTTCTCTCCATTTAGTTTAATGTTGGCTACTGGTTTGCTGTATATTGCTTTTACTATGTTTAGGTATGGGCCTTGAATTCCTGTTCTTTCGAAGACATTTAGCATGAAAGGATGCCAAATTTTGTCAAATGCTTTTTCAGCATCTAATGAAATGACCATGTGGTTTCTTTCTTTGAATTTATTTATGTAGTAGATTGCACTGATGGATTTCCATATATTGAACCATCCCAGCATCCCAGGGATTAAGCCTACTTGATCATGGTGGATGATAGTTTTGATGTGTTCTTGGATTCTGTTGGCAAGAATTTTGTTGAGTATTTTTGCATTGATGTTCATAAGGTAAATTGGTCTGAAGTTCTCTTTGTTTGTTGGATCATTGTGTGGTTTTGGTATCAGCTAATTGTGGCTTCATAGAACGAGTTGTGTAGTGTTCCTTCTGTTTCTATTTTGTGGAATAGTTTGAAGAGTATTGGAGTTAGGTCTTCTTTGAAGGTTTGATAGGATTCTGCACTAAGACCATCTGGTCCTGTGATTTTTTTGGTTGGAAGACTTTCTTTTCTTTTTTTTTTTTTTTTTTTTTTATTTGATATAATTTATTTACATTTCAAATGATTTCCCCTTTTCTAGCCCCCCCCCACTCCCCGAAAGTCCCGTAAGCCCCCTTCTCTTCCCCTGTCCTCCCTCCCACCCCTTCCCAGTTCCCCGTTCTGGTTTTGCCAAATACTGTTTCACTGAGTCTTTCCAGAACCAGGGACCACTCCTGCTTTCTTCTTGTATCTCATTTGATGTGTGGATTATGTTTTGGGTATTCCAGTTTTCTAGGTTAATAACCACTTATTAGTGAGTGCATACCATGATTCACCTTTTGAGTCTGGGTTACCTCACTTAGTATGATGTTCTCTAGCTCCATCCATTTGCCTAAGAATTTCATGAATTCATTGTTTCTAATGGCTGAATAGTACTCCATTGTGTAGATATACCACATTTTTTGTATCCACTCTTCTGTTGAGGGATACCTGGGTTCTTTCCAGCATCTGGCAATTATAAATAGGGCTGCTATGAACATAGTAGAGCATGTATCCTTATTACATGGTGGGGAATCCTCTGGGTATATGCCCAGGAGTGGTATAGCAGGATCTTCTGGAAGTGAGGTGCCCAGTTTTCGGAGGAACCGCCAGACTGCTTTCCAGAGTGGTTGTACCAATTTGCAACCCCACCAGCAGTGGAGGAGTGTTCCTCTTTCTCCGCACCCTCTCCAACACCTGCTGTCTCCTGAATTTTTAATCTTAGCCATTCTGACTGGTGTAAGATGAAATCTTAGGGTTGTTTTGATTTGCATTTCCCTAATGACTAATGAAGTGGAGCATTTTTTAAGATGCTTCTCCGCCATCCGAAGTTCTTCAGGTGAGAATTCTTTGTTTAACTCTGTACCCCATTTTTTAATAGGGTTGTTCGGTTTTCTGGAGTCTAACTTCTTGAGTTCTTTATATATATTGGATATTAGCCCTCTATCTGATGTAGGATTGGTGAAGATCTTTTCCCAATTTGTTGGTTGCCGATCTGTCCTCTTGATGGTGTCCTTTGCCTTACAGAAACTCTGTAACCTTATGAGGTCCCATTTGTCAATTCTTGCTCTTAGAGCATACGCTATTGGTGTTCTGTTCAGAAACTTTCTCCCTGTACCGATGTCCTCAAGGGTCTTCCCCAGTTTCTTTTCTATTAGCTTCAGAGTGTCTGGCTTTATGTGGAGGTCCTTGATCCATTTGGATTTGAGCTTAGTACAAGGAGACAAGGATGGATCAATTCGCATTCTTCTGCATGCTGACCTCCAGTTGAACCAGCACCATTTGTTGAAAAGGCTATCTTTTTTCCATTGGATGTTTTCAGCCTCTTTGTCGAGGATCAAGTGGCCATAGGTGTGTGGGTTCATTTCTGGATCTTCAATCCTGTTCCATTGATCCTCCTGCCTGTCACTGTACCAATACCATGCAGTTTTTAACACTATTGCTCTGTAGTATTGCTTGAGGTCAGGGATACTGATTCCCCCAGATTTTCTTTTGTTGCTGAGAATAGTTTTAGCTATCCTGGGTTTTTTGTTGTTCCAGATGAATTTGATAATTGCTCTTTCTAACTCTGTGAAGAATTGAGTTGGGATTTTGATGGGTATTGCATTGAATCTGTATAGTGCTTTAGGCAAAATGGCCATTTTAACTATATTGATTCTACCGATCCATGAGCATGGGAGGTTTTCCCATTTTTTGAGGTCTTCTTCCATTTCCTTCTTCAGAGTCTTGAAGTTCTTGCCATACAGATCTTTCGCATGTTTGGTAAGAGTCACCCCAAGATACTTTATACTGTTTGTGGCTATTGTGAAGGGGGTCATTTCCCTAATTTCTTTCTCAGCCTGCTTATCCTTTGAGTATAGGAAGGCCACTGATTTGCTTGAGTTGATTTTGTAACCTGCCACTTTGCTGAAGTTGTTTATCAGCTGTAGGAGCTCTCTAGTGGAGTTCTTTGGGTCACTTAGGTAGACGATCATGTCGTCTGCAAATAATGATAGTTTGACTTCCTCCTTTCCAATTTGTATCCCTTTGACCTCCTTATGTTGTCGAATTGCCCGAGCTAGTACCTCAAGTACAATATTGAAAAGATAAGGAGAAAGGGGGCAGCCTTGTCTGGTCCCTGATTTCAGTGGGATTGCTTCAAGTTTCTCTCCGTTTAGTTTGATGCTGGCTACCGGTTTGCTGTATATTGCTTTTACTATGTTTAGGTATGGGCCTTGAATTCCTGTTCTCTCCAAGACTTTAAGCATGAAAGGATGCTGAATTTTGTCAAATGCTTTTTCAGCATCCAATGAAATGACCATGTGGTTTTGTTCTTTGAGTTTGTTTATGTAGTGGATTGTATTGATGGATTTCCGTATATTGACCCAACCCTGCATTCCCGGGATAAAGCCTACTTGATCATGGTGGATGATCGTTTTGATGTGTTCTTGGATTCGGTTGGCAAGAATTTTGTTGAGTATTTTTGCATCGATGTTCATAAGGGAAATTGGTCTGAAGTTCTCTTTCTTTGTTGGATCTTTGTGTGGCTTTGGTATCAGCGTAATTGTGGCTTCGTAGAAGGAATTGGGTAGTGTTCCTTCTGTTTCTATTTTGTGGAATAGTTTGAAGAGTATTGGTGTTAACTCTTCTTTGAAGGTCTGGTAGAATTCTGCACTGAAACCATCTGGTCCTGTGCTTTTTTTGGTTGGAAGACTTTCTATGACTCCTTCTATTTCTTTAGGCTTTATGGGACTGTTTAGATGGTCTAGTTGGTCCTGATTTAATTTTGGTATTTGGTATCTGTCAAGGAAATTGTCCATTTCCTCCAGATTCTCCAGTTGTGTTGAGTACAGGCTCTTGTAGTAGGATCTGATGATTTTTTGGATTTCCTCAGTTTCCGTTGTTATGTCTCCCTTTTCATTTCTAAGTTTGTTAATTTGGATACTTTCTCTGTGCCCTTTGGTCAGTCTGGCTAAGGGTTTATCTATCTTGTTGATTTTCTCAAAGAACCAGCTCCTGGTTTTGTTGATTTTTTGTATGGTTCTCTTTGTTTCTACTTGATTGATTTCGGCCCTGAGTTTGATGATTTCCTGCCTTCTACTCCTCCTGGGTGAAATAGCTTCTTTTTGTTCTAGGGCTTTCAGGTGTGTCATTAAGTTGGTAATGTATGCTCTCTCCATTTTCTTTTTGGAGGCACTCAGGGCTATGAGTTTTCCTCTTAGCACTGCTTTCATTGCGTCCCATAGATTTGGGTATGTTGTGTTTTCATTTTCATTGTGTTCTAAAAAGTCTTTAATTTCTTTCTTTATTTCTTCCTTGACCAAGGTATCATTGAGTAGAGTATTGTTCAATTTCCACGTGTATGTGGGTTTTCTATTGTTTCTGTTGCTATTGAAGACCACTTTTATTCCATAGTGATCAGATAGGAGGCATGGGATTAGTTCTATCTTCTTATATTTGTTGAGGTCTGTCTTGTGACCAATTATATGGTCGATTTTGGAGAAGGTACCATGAGGTGCTGAAAAAAAGGTATATTCTTTTGTTTTAGGATAGAATGTTCTATATATATCAGTTAAATCTAATTGGTCCAAAGCTTCAATTAGTTTCATTGTGTCCTTGTTTAGTTTCTGTTTTCCTGATTGGTCCATTGAGGAAAGTGCAGTGTTGAAGTCACCCACAATTATTGTGTTAGGTGCAATGTGTGCTTTGAGTTTTAATAAAGTTTCTTTTATGAAAGAGGGTGCCCTTGCATTTGGAGCATAGATGTTCAGGATTGAAAGTTCTTCTTGTAGTATTTTTCCTTTGACCAGCAAGAAGTGTCCCTCAGAGTCTCTTTTGATGACTTTGGGTTGAAAGTCAGTTTTATCTGATATTAAAATGGCTACTCCAGCTTGTTTCCTGAGACCATTTGCTTGTAAAATTGTCTTCCAGCCTTTTACTCTAAGGTAGTGTTTGTCTTTGACCCTGAGGTGTGTTTCCTGTAAGCAGCAAAATGTAGGGTCCTGTTTACGTATCCATTCAGTTAGTCTCTGTCTTTTTATTGGGGCATTAAGTCCATTGATGTTAAGAGATATTAAGGAATAGTGATTGTTACTTCCTATCATTTTTGACGTTATTTTTTAAATTTGATTGCTTAACTTCTTTTGGGTTTGATGAAAGGTTACTATCTTGCTTTTTCCAGGGTGAAGTTTCCCTCCTTGTATTGGTGTTGTCCTCCTATTATCCTTTTTAGGGCTGGGTTTGTGGATAGATATTGGGTAAACTTGGTTTTGTCGTGAAATATCTTAGTTTCTCCATCTATGCTGATTGAGAGTTTTGCTGGATATAGTAGTTTTGGTTGGCATTTGTGTTCTCTTAGAGTCTGCATGAGATCTGCCCAGGACCTTCTAGCCTTCATAGTCTCAGGTGAAAAGTCTGCTGTGATTCTGATAGGTCTTCCTTTATATGTTACTTGGCCTTTTTCTCTTACTGCCTTTAATATTCTTTCTTTGTTTAGAACATTTGTTGTTTTGATTATTATGTGACGGGAAGTATTTCTGTTCTGGTCCAGTCTGTTTGGAGTTCTGTAGGCTTCTTGTATATTCATGGGCATCTCTCTCTTTAGGTTAGGGAAGTTTTCTTCCATAATTTTATTGAAGATATTTGCTGGCCCTTTAAGTTGTAAATCTTCACTCTCATCTATGCCTATAATCCTTAGGTTTGGTCTTCTCATTGTGTCCTGGATTTCCTGGATATTTTGGGTTACAAGCTTTTTGCATTTTGCATTTTCTTTAACTGTTGAGTCCATGGTTTCTATGGAATCTTCAGCATCTGAGATTCTTTCTTCTATTTCTTGTATTCTGTTGTTGATATTTGCATCTCTGTCCCCTGATTTCTTCCCAAGGCTTTCTATCTCCAAAGTTGTCTCCTTTTGAGTTTTCTTAGTTGTTTCTACTTCTGATTTTAGATCCTGGATGGTTTTGCTTAGCTCCTTCACTTGCTTGTTTGTGCTTTCCTGTAATTCTTTAAGAGATTTTTGTGTTTTTTCTTTCATGACCTCAGCCTGTTGACCAAGGTTCTCCTGTATTTCTTTAAGAGATTTTTGTGTTTCGTCTTTCATGACCTCAGCCTGTTGACCAAAGTTCTCCTGTATTTCTTTAAGTGTTTTTTGCATTTCCTCCTTGTTGGCTTTTGTATTCTCCTGGATTTCTTTCAATGATTTTTGTGTTTCCCTTGCAAGGGCTTCTAACTTTTGATCCATTTTTCCTGCATTTCTTTAAGTACGTCCTTCATGTGTTCCTGTACCAACATCATGACCAGTGATTTTAAATCCAAATCTTGTTTTACTGGTGTGATGGGGTATCCAGGACATGCTGGTAGAGGAGAATTGGGTTCAGATGTTGCCATATTGCCTTGATTTCTGTTAGTGACGTTCCTGCGTTTGCCTTTTGCCATCTAGCTCTCACTGGTGTTACTTGGTCTTGTCAGTGCTGGACTCACCAGTGCAAGCTGCCCCTTCCCTGTTGGCCTCTGGTGCACAGCTTACACCCTGCACTGCCTGTAGACAGGGTGCTGCTGTCCAGGCTGTTCAGATCCCGAAGCAGGCACCTGAAGGCTCCCGCTGGGGCCCGCAGGATTTATTGGAGCACACCGACTTCTCCCAGCTGGCCGCCCGGAAGCCCCCACTAGCCTCTTGAGGGACCTGGAGATGTGGTGCGGCCGCCCAGGCTGATCTGAAGCGGAGAGAGTTGACCTGAGGGCTTCTGCCTGAGGCCTTGCCCCAGATTGTGTCTGTGGAACAGATGGAACCCGTGTGCACACCCAGGGAGCTCCGAAGGTGTATGCTGCTGTGACCTCCCCTGTGTTTCGCTCACTCCGCTGGGCAGCCGATTTCCCCAACCGTGCTGGCGCACACTAGGTTAGCCTTGTCGCCCAGGCCCTGAGTTCAGGCAAAAGCCTGGGAGGCCAAGGTCCGAGCAAAGTTCCCCTAGGGCTATGACTGTTAATTGGGTCCGCCAGGTGACCCGGATGGATGGCGGGCGTGCGCGTCCGAGCTCCCCGAAAGCACTGGGAGAGTCTGTTGTGCTAATAACCTCCTGGGTGGGTTGACACACAGATGGCCCACCAAGCCGCCCAGTTCTTGGGGTCAGTCCTGTGCCTTTTGGGGCCTAGACCCCCGTTTTGTTAGCCTCAGGCTACGCTTGTTAGCCGTCTCTGCCCTCCCGAGCACTCTGGGTCCTGTAGGCAAAATGGCGGCGGGTGCGCTGGCCAGGGCAAAAAAAAACTCCTGGCTGGGTTGGCGCCCCGATGGCCACTCGAACAGCCCAGGGCCTGGGTGCAGGCCAACGCCCGTCAGGCTCAGACCCCTGCGGTGTTGGGCCTAGGATTATGTTTGTGTACCTCAGTCTGTCCGATCTCTGGAGCCCGGAATCAAGATGGAGGTGAGTCTTTCCCGACTCTCTCTCCAGTTTCTTTTTGGAGGCACTCAGGGCTATGAGTTTTCCTCTTAGCACTGCTTTCATTGTGTCCCATAGATTTGGGTATGTTGGGCCTTCATTTCGTTAAATTCTAAAAAAGTTTTGATTTCTTTCTTTATTTCTTCTTTGGCCAAGGTATCATTGAATAGAGTATTGTTCAGCGTCCATGTGTATGTGGGCTTTCTGTTGTTTTTGTTGCCATTGAAGACCACGCTTACTTCATAATGATCTGATAGGAGTCATGGGATTACTTCGATCTTCATATATTTGTTGAGGTCTGTCTTGTCATCAATTATATGGTCGATTTTGAAGAAGGTACCATGAGGTCCTGAGATAAAGGTATATTCTTTTGCTTTAGGATGAAGTATTCTATATATATCTGTGAAATCCCATTGATCCAAAGCTTCAATTAGTTTCACTGTCTCCCTGTTTAGTTTCTGTTTTCCTGATTGGTCCATTGAGGAGATTGGAGTGTTGAAGTCACCCACAATTATTGTGTTAGGTGCAATGTGTGCTTTGAGCTTTAGTAAAGATTCTTTTACGGATGAGGGTGCCCTTGCATTTGGAGCATATATGTTCAGAATTGAGAGTTCTTCTTGGTGAATTTTTCCTTTAACCAGAAAGAAGTGTCCTTCCATGTCTCTTTTGATGACTTTAGGTTGAAAGTCAACTTTATGTGATATTAGAATGGCTACTCCGGTTTGTTTACAGAGACCATATACTTTTAAAATTGTCTTCCAGCCTTTTACTATAAGGTAGTGTTTGTCTTTGACACTGAGGTGTGTTTCCTGTGTGCAGCAAAATGTAGGATCCTGTTTACATGTCCAGTCTTTTAGTCTAGGTCTTTTTTATTGGGGAATTGAGTCCATCGATGTTAAGAGATATTAAGAAAAAGTGATTACTACTTCCTGTCATTTTTGATGTTATTTTTATATTTGATTGGTTAACTTCTTTTGGGTTTGATGAAAGAAGGTTACTATCTTGCTTTTTCCAGGGTGTTGTTTCTCTCCTTGTATTGGCGTTTCCCACCTATTATCCTTTGTAGGGCTGGGTTTGTGGAAAGATATTGTGCAAATTTGGTTTTGTCAGGAATATCTTGGTTTCTCCATCTATAGTGATTGAGAGCTTTGCTGGGTATAGTAGTCTTGGCTGGCATCTGTGTTCTCTTAGAGTCTGCATGAGATCTGCCCAGGATCTTCTAGCTTTCATGGTCTCTGGTGAGACCATGGTGTTGTAATTCTGATAGGTCTTCCTTTATATGTTACTTGCCCCTTTTCTCTTACTGCCTTTAATATTCTTTCTTTGTTTAGTACATTTGGGATTTTGATTATTATGTGACAGGAGGTATTTCTGTTCTGGTCCAGTTTGTTTGGAGTTCTGTAGGTTTCTTGTGTATTCATGGGCAACTCTCTTTAGGTTAGGGAAGTTTACTTCCATAATTTTGTTGAAGATATTTGCTGGCCCTTTAAGTTGTAAATTTTCACTGTCATCTATGCCTTTAATCCTTAGGTTTGGCCTTTTCATTGTGTCCTGGATTTCCTGGATGTTTTGGGTTATAAGGTTTTTGCATTTTGCATTTTCTTTGACTGTTGAGTCAATGGTTTATGTGGTATCTTCGGCATCTGAGATTCTTTCTTCTATCTCTTGTTTCTTCTATCTCTTCTATCTCTTCAATTCTGTTGTTGATATTTGTATCTATTGCCCCTGATTTCTTCGCAAGGTTTTCTATCTCCAAAGTTGTCTCCCTTTGTGATTTCTTATTTGTTTCTACTTTTGTTCTTAGATCCTGGATGGTTTTGCTCAGTTCCTTCACTTGTTTGTGTTTTCCTGTAATTCTTTAAGCGATTTTTGTGTTTTCTCTCCTCTTGGGTTTCGTTGGAGTCCTGGTGTGTCTTGCTCCAAGCAATGTTATACTAGAGTTGTCTTTGTGAACCCGATGCTGTCCATCTACTCTGTCAGGGAGCAAAGATGGTGGATGTTGCAGGGACCTTTTCAAATTGCTGATCACTCTGCAGGTCAAACAACCCCTGACAGGGTTCCCACACAGATGTCCTGCAGAGCTGCCCAGGCCCTGGGTACAAAAAAGCCTGACAGGCTGAGACCCAAGTGATGTTAGACTCGAGTTATGTCTGCATACGTGGTACTGACTGTTAGATATGTCTGGCATCTTTGAGCCACTTTCTAGCTTTCATAGCTTCTTGTGAGATGTCTGGTGTAACTAGGATAGGTCTGCCTTTATATATTAATCGACTTTTTCCCCTTACTGCTATTAATATTCTTTCTTTGTTTAGTGTATTTTCTGTTTTTATTATTAAATGATGGGGGGAATTTCTTTTCTGGTCCAGTCTATTTTGAGTTCTGTAGGCTTCTTTTATGTTCATGGGCATCTCTTTCTTTAGGTTAAGTCTGCTTCTATGATTTTGTTGAAGATATTTACTGGCCCTTTAAGCTGGGAATCTTCATTCTAGTCTATACCTTTTGTCTTTAGGTTTGGTCTTCTCATTGTGTCCTGGATTTCTTGATGTTTTGGGTTAGGAACTTTTTGCATTTTCGTTGCATTTTGCATTTTGCATTTTCTTTAACTGTTGTGCCAGTATTTTTTATCTTCAGCACCTGAGATTCTCTCTTTTATCTCTTGTATTCTGTTAGTGATGCTTGCATCTATGGCTCCTGATCCTTTTCCTAGGTTTTCTAATTCCAGGGTTGTCTCCCTTTGTGATTTCTTTTTATTGTTTCTATCAGCAATTTTAAATCTTGGATGGTTTCATTCATTTTCTTTGCCTGTTTGATTGTGTTTTTCTATAATTCTTTAAGGGATTTTTGTGTTTCCTCTTTAAGGGCTTCTACCTGTTTAGCTGTGTTTTCCTGTATTTCTTTAAGGGATTTATTTATGTCCTTCTTAAAGTCCTCTATCATTCTTATGAGATGTAATTTTTAAACCCGAATCTTGCTTTTTTGGTATGATGGTGTATCCAGGACTTGCTATGATGGGAGAATTGGTTTCTGATCATGCCATTTTCCCTTGGTTTCTGTTGCTTATGTTCTTAATGCTTGCCTCCTGTCATATGATTTTTCTCTAATGTTACCTGTCCACCATATATGTGACTGTAGGCTGTCCTTCCTGTGATTCTGGGATCCTGTGAGTAGAGGTTCCTCTGGGTATTGCAGGGCTGGCTGGGGAGTTCGCTCCCAAGGTAAACCATCCCAGACTAAGGAACTGGTGCCACTGGTTCGGTGAGGCTCCTTTGTCCCTGCATCTCGCTGGTCACAGTTATTCCCTGTGGTGATGGGAGAGATGTTATGTCCTTCTCACCTCTGCTATTATGATTTTGGGCATGTTAGAATGCCTGGGAATGGAGGTTCTTATGGGTGTTACGAGGCTGGCTAGGGGGTTTGTTCCCAAGGTAAACCAGTCCAGACAGGAAGCTCCGTGCCTTTTTCTTTAAAACTTTACCTTCACTGATGTTTCTAATATGCTAACTTGATCCCCTGCTCATCTGCTTAAAATATTGGAGTACTGCTTAAAACACTCTCTCTGCAGGGAAAAGAATATTCACAACACAAAACCAAAAATGTCTAGATAGAAGCCCACACCACATTAGAATTTTTGGCTGGGCACACAGAAGATAGCTTATGTCCATTTTCAGCTGACTATGTCTTTGGGAGGACCCAATGAATCAGGTCTGGTATCATATGGAAGCCGAGTCTGATTGCTGATAATGGTTGCTATATGATATCAAATATTGTCCTGAACACCTTATTGTTATATTTTTGTAATGTGGCTGAATCCAAAAGAAAACATCCTCAGAGGGTAAAATGCAAGGGCATATTATCTAGAGACCAAAATCAAAATGAGCAAGCAGGGCGTCTAGGGGAGACAGCCCATGATTGGAACACTCTGAAATGATGGTGTTTCAAAAAGTGCATATTTGGGGAGATACTGTTTTAGTTACCTTTTGAAAGAATGATTTAACATGTTGTTTGTACAGCTTGTTGGAACTGGATACCTGTAAATATTTCTAAAGCATTCCACTTGTTTACCTTGATCCCTACTCATCATGTATTCCTTCAGGATATAATGGACTAGCCTATGACAGGAGCTCAAAAACTATATGCTGAAAGAAGTATCATTTTCCTCAGCAATCAATAGATATTTGTTTGGGAAATTCCTGGAGCTAGACAGAGGGCTTTGAAGGGGGCTCCATGAGGGAATAGTGCAATTTGGACTGTTATTAACAAAACACCTCTTCAGAGTCTATTGTTTAAGCATCTCCTAGCTCCTTAAGATCTTTTTTGCTCTCTCTTCTTACTCAGATCAACATTCTTTGCTCAAAGCCCAGAAACTAAATTGGTCACATAAGAACTTGCCAAGTGAAGAACATTCTAAACTTGCTGCCAACAACTCCACTGGGGATTAAAAAGAAGAAATTATGTGGGTTTTCCTCCCTCAGACAGGGTTTCAGGGCATAGAGAGCTTTTCAGTCTTCCTGTAAACATTGCTATGGTTACTGACAGGTAATTAGCTGTTTATCACACACTCTGAAGCATACTTGGGGTTTTCTGCTAGAGTCCTCTTGCTGTAAGAGCCTGTTCGAAGAAAGAAAGAAAATCAATTTTCAGACTGTTTTTAAAATTGCATTTTTTGGAGAGTCTTCATACTGTGAACCTTCAGGGAAAACAAAATATTTATGATACAAACAAGCATAACCAAAATGATTATATTTTCGATTCTGCTTCTACTCCTCCTCCAAGAATAAAGTTTTGGTTAAAGGATTTGTCTTAAGTTGGAACTGAACAGCTGGGAGAAGGGACTGTGAAGCAGAGAAACCCAATAACAATTGTAGCACTAGGATGAGCTCACCTGCTGAGGAGGCAGGTGAGAAAAAGGCTTCCCTTTAGCCAGAAGCTACCAGCACTATGCTTTCCCATTCTGGGGTATGTCATAAGAGGTATAGGCTAGGCATGTACTAAAGACAAATGGCTTTAGTCCAAATTCACATTGTTTTGTGAGATGACTATTAAAGGCATCATGTGCTGTAGTTCATCAACATATTTGTATATCATAATCCCCCACCCACATATTATATTCTATTTATGCAAAAATCAAAAGAGGCAGCTAGAGGAAAGTCAACCTTATAATAAAATTTGTAATAGAAACAAAGAAGGTCCTAATTAATGTTTTTAGGGAGGCATGAACTCATAACTCAGTGCAGACTTTGTAATGATGCCATTTACATTGCTTGTTGAAGCTTTGTTTGGAAAAAAGAGCTTTGAAAAAAAATTACTCATGTGTCTGCTTAGCACAGCTTGAAGGAACATGGCAGCAGGTATATCTCCTGCATATAGAAAGAACCAAGGCAAGTATATTACTTATGCAGTGATAATACACATCATACATCAATTTTAGAAATGGTGATAATGTGTCTCTCAGCAAGGAGCTTGTAGTCCTTGATTACGACTCCCTAGGAAGTCAAGACTTGTATTGTATATTAGCAGCCACTGAGGCAAAGTGAAGTTATCAAACAGAAAGAGAAAACTATGTTCTTTAAAGAATCATGACTGGAAATATGAATGAATCACTCGACTCTCAAACACCTTATGGTTTGTCCTGAGGACTCTTTGGCAGAAAGTAGTAATGAGATATGGCTTTGGACTTCTAAGGGTGATAATTTAGAACTTTGATGGTTGAAAAAAATAAAAAAAGGCCCTGACCATCGTGGCCCTTGCATCTGATGATATAAGCTGCATATTTGGGCTTTCTATACTCAAACACCAATGAGATAGGAAATATTGATTACTTTCAAAAATTTTGGTGCCTTATAATTAAATAGAAAGAAACACACATACACATACAAACACCCAGACACACATGTACACCCTCTGATATGGATATTAGAGTTTGACTTAATTAGAGCTTCATGACTCTTCCTGTGAATAACATATGTCATAGACTGGTATTGTTTCTGTTAGCTTCTCCTACAGCGTAGATTGTATGGTGGGCCTGGAAGAAATAGAGTGAGAAAATTATTCTAAAAACCCAGAATATTTAAGGAATACATATATATGTCTGTGTCTGTCTTTCTCTGTCTATGAATGTCTATGTCTATGTCTATCTACATACACACGCATATATACACACACAAATTATCTCTATTCCTCAGGAAGTCCTATTTTATTATAGTGCTATTCTCTCATGGAAATTTCACTTCCCTAACTTAGTCACTATGATAGCTATTCTTTATTGTCAACCTGACTATATCTGGAATGAACTACAGTCCAAAAGTGGAAAGGGGAAATCTCTGAGAGATTTTCTGCTTGGTTTGAAGTGGATGAATCCACTTCTAGTCTCGACCTTTGAGGCAGGTAGACATACTTACACCTTTGATCCTGATCATGATGTGGGAAGACATGGGCCTTTGATGTGAATCTTAGGCTGGAAGATAGATATGTCTTTAATCTGGGCACACCTTCTGCTGGAAGTCTATATGAAGCCATGGAAGAAGAAAGCTGTTGCTCTTTCCCTGCTTACCCTTGCTTTCCTTGCACAACCCTTCCTTCACTGGTATGGGAGCATATTTCTTTGGGATTCTAGCATATACAGAAGACCAGCAGAGACATCCAGCCTTGTGGGACTCAGCAAATACTGGATTCTTAGATTTTTCTGTTCACAGCTAGCCACTGCTCGGTTCCTGGACTGCAGCCTACAAGTCATTCAAATAAATTCCAAATATTTATTCATTCCATAAGCTCTGTGACTCTAGAGAACATCGACTAATATAGAAGTATCATTTTATCTTTCTTATAATTCTTACTTTATGAGAATTATTAAAATCTTTCTTCCAGATGAACCATCTTAGAAATTCATTCATTTATTTTAATTCCAAGTAAATTCTAGGTTTGAGCCTGCATTTTGCTGATCTCAAATCTTGAGCCCATGATTTCAACTCAGTAACTTTATACCATGGGTAAAAATTATTTTATGCTTACTTAGTATATATGTTATATAACATATATGTATATATGCATATGTGTAATATGTGTGCATATGTATAATATATACATATGCATATTTACGGCCAATTGTGCTGACAATGTTCCCTCCAAGAGCTGTAGACAATCCAACAAAGTTTTAGTGCCATGCAAGGAAAAAACTCTTTGAGTTGTCAGGGGAGTCCAAAAGACTCCCAGTACTTAGTGTCATTGCCTTTGGCTATCTCCCAGAAAATTAAGGTCAGACCTTATTGTTAAAAATATCATAGACTTTGGATAGAAGATTTGAAGGTACTGAATTTGAAGTTTATTGAAAATATGTGATTAATATGATAAATGAATCATGGGTTAGCAGTTAGCTTACTAAGATACTCCAATAAACCATAAAATTTAAATCTTAACAAACATCATTAATCTATGTAAATGTTCTCTAATTGAAGAACAAATTTTTGTATTCTTTAGCTGATTTACTAAATTCATTTTTCATTTTATTAGATTCTTGACAGGCATATGATGCATTTTAATTACTTTCCCCTCTACATTCTCTCATTCTATCCTATTCTTGTTAACTCTTAATGTACCTTTCTCACATTAATGTCTTGCTCTGTTTTCTGATCCTCTGATTCATCTAGCGTTTTCTGTGTGGCCACTGGCCTCATCAGTGGGTACACAACTGAGGACCATGACTGTTCCTTTCCAGAATCCATCAAAATCCAATAACTCATAATCAGATACATACAATGCACACGTACACACATGTATACATACATACACACCAGTCACTTATATAAAAAATAGGGTAAAAGATAATGATCAGGTTTGTGATTTATCCAAAGTAAGGAAAAAATCCTCCAAAGACAAAATGCTATTTTCAAAAGCTGGTACCTTAAGATAATAAATACCTGACACAGGGCTGGAGACATGGCTCAGCAGTAACAGCTCTTGCTACTCTTGCAGAGAATCTGGGTTCAGTTCTAAGCCCTCATATGGTAGCTTAGAACTATCTATAACTCTAATTCCAGGGAAACTAATGCCTTCTTCTGGCCCCTCTGGGTATCAGACATCTGTGTTGCATGCACACATTTATGTAAGCACTAATACACACTTAAAAGAAAAAGAAGCAGAACTTTAAAAAACAAAACAAAACAATAAAACAAAACCATGACTGAGCTACAAAGCAATTCAAGTGTAGTGTGTGCTCTGTGGTGAGAGTCTGTCTCAAGAAGGAGGATAGGAAAGGGGAGGGGAGGAGGAGAAGAGGAAGGATGTGAAAAAAAAGGGAAGAGGAAGTGGACAGGCAGAAAGGAGAGGGAAGAGGAGGTAAAGGAAGGAGAGCAGATATTGTATGTGAAATAAGGTGTCAGGCTCACAAATATGCTTTCCTTGGGCTCCCCCAATGGTTTCTATTCTATCATGTGATTAAATTGTTGTGTATATATACAATAATGTTTACTAAAAAATTTCTATAAACTTTAAAAGCATAATATTTTGTTGAGTATTTCATTCTTTCAGTAACTCTGTAGGCTAATTATAATCATTTTCTCCTCTTTATAGATGAGGAAGAAGAAGCCCCGAGAGTTTTCACACCAGTCTGTGGCAGAGCCAGACTACCAGACATTCTTTCTCCACAGCCCACACAGGGAACTCCTGTCACTGGCTGCTTCTTGGAATGGACAAATCAAAAAAGACAAAGAGGTTCCAGATATTAAAGTTTTGAGTTCTGAGATATAGAAATGGTGAAGAAGAATGAGGTACAGTATAGCTAAGACCTGAACGAAGACCCTGGACAGCTGAGTGGAAATTACTCCTGATCTAAAAGAGGTAAAGGAAAGCTTTGTTTTGTGGAAATACCTTTAATTTAGTATATCATACCAAATTAGCCTATCAGTTCTAACATGAGTAGTTTCATATCCTCATATTCTCAGCCACAAAAATCATATTTCATGCTTTATTTCACTCAAAGTATCTCATTACAAATTCCAGGGTAAATGACTCTAATGGGCATGCTCTTGCCTCTTAATTAGCAACCATATGTAACAAGTTGTGTTGTAGGTAATCTCATGCAGTGAGGGCAACAGCTATTCAGTACTATAATGTTTAGAGATTAACAGAAACAAGCATTAAATGGGTGAAGGAGAGGAACCTGGGTATGTTATAGTAGCCCATTACCCATCAAAAATAGAAATAAAAGTGTGATTAGTTCTACGCAGTATGCAACAGCTACAATTTGAGTCAAGCTATAAGAGCAAATACCTGTCTATAATGTATTCAAATCTTTTCAGCCAGAATAATGGGTTTAGCTCATTTGAGAAGAGCCTTGGACAGTTTTAGTAAAACTCATCATTTGGAATAGATGTAAAGCAAACACTGTGCTTTAGCCCACAAGCCCAACCTTTCAATCATCCATCCACTAATCCATCCCTTTCCCTTTTCCTATTTTATCCAGTTCCCTAGTGATGTAGCGAATATTTTCTGAGCACCCAGAGTTACTAGGTAGACCTATGGATGAGGAAACACACTGGGCTTAAACAAAATAATTGGAAAGAATGACTGGCATTTTCATGAGAGTCAAGATGGTATTTAAAACTGTGGTTTTGCTTTGTGATTATCTTTTGTGGAAATAACAAGACTTTCCACATTAATGCCCCAAACTTCTTCCATTCAGATAGTTTTATTATACCACGTGTGGTGGTTTGAATAAGAATGGCCCGAAAGGCACATATATTTGATGTTCTGTCCTGGGTGAGTTGTTTGGAAAAAAATTGGAGGTATGGCTTTGTTTGAGTAGGTGTAGCCTTGTTGAAGGAGATGAGTAACTGGGTTGCAGGGGGGGGTGGGCTTGAGATTTCAAAAGCTCATTCTCTGCCTGCTGCGTGCCAACCAGGATGTAAAGCTCACAGGTACTGTTTCTTTTATTTTCTTTTTTGTTTGTTGTTGTTGTTGTTGTTTTCGAAGACAGGGTTGACCAGGCTAGCCTCAAACTCAGGAATCTACCTGCCTCTGCCTCCCAAGTGCTGAGATTAAAGGCGTGTGCCACCACTGCCCCAGCTCAGTTACTGTTTCATTACCACTTCATCACTCTTCACTTTCTGGCAAGATGAATATGAAATAACCCTCTAAAACTGTAAGCATGCCTCCAGTTAACTGCTTTCTTTTATAAGATTGCCTTAGTCAAGGTGTCTCTTCATAGCAATAGCACAGTAACTAAAACACCAAATAAAGTAATGGTATGGGGGACACTACTCAAAAGTAGCTCTCTATCTCTCTTTCATAACTCTATGCCCGTGCACATGTTTGTGTGTGTGTGTGTGTGTGTGTGTGTGTGTGTGTGTGTGTGTGTGTGTTGAGGAGGTGTGGTCCACAACCTTATAGTTGAGATTTTTGTTCTGAGACCGCTATGACAGATCAGCACAGAGATTGGGAAATTGAAGAAAGAAAACAAGCAATGCTCACAAATAGATTATAGTTTTAGTTTTAGCAGTGGTTGGTTCTTAGGGATATTTGGAACATGAGATAAGAAATGTTACCTGTTACCTTGAACATTAGCAAGTTATCACAACCTTGAACAGCGTCTGCTTATTCAAGGTTATGCAACAAGTTAGCAGGAGCAAATTGGCAGGAAGTCACAGTGCAAGCCCAGGGGCCCTGAACTCTGCTCCATGTTCCTTCAGCTGCGTCTTGATACCGTCAGCCCAAGATGGCTAATGTCCCAAAATGCCACTTCTTTTTTGGACCTCTCTGGTAATTGTGACAGGGAACACCTTGAATGTGTAACAAGCAGGAGAGAGACCAGATGGGGCTGTGATTCCATGGTAACCATGTGACTAGCACATCACTTTCCACTCTCCAGTGGTGTGGATGTACCTAAAGAAATACACTCCCTATAAGACAGTCACATGAAGAAGGGCTCTATCCAAAAGGGTTTGCTCCATGTCACACTTACTATCTTCCTTATTGATGTTAATGTCAAAGCTGTTAGCATCATTCACACCATTTGAATCTAGCATTAGTGGACTTAATGCATAAAAGCCCAGTTCTATACCTATATCTCTGCCTCTCACTTTTCCCCAATAAAAGTGAACAGGGGATTTATGTAGAGAAGATTAATGAAAGAAAAATATGATAAGTAATACTTGCAGTTTTGCCCACTTATCCCCAAATGTCTTTGTTACTTAGAGGCCATATGTATTCCTATACTTAGATTCTTCTCTGAGGGCAAAGCTCACATGGTAGGCAATGGAAGAAAGATGATAATGTTGGACACTGATTCCATGTCAGATAGGGAAGCTTTCATAAATAGTGCTCATTTTATCAAGTAGTCAAATATGCCAACCTGCAGCTTGCATGACACAGGACTAGAGTCATGAAACAGAAAGGTCTTTACTGTCACGAGCTTTCACTTGTCCTTGGGTTGGTTTTCAAAGCATATCCACATGCCATCTCTCTTTGAATTCTGTCACTTTCCAGATGAATAATGGTCTTACAAACAGGCACTCTTGAGTTGATGGCTTGCTCTCCTGTTTTCTATGGGTTTAGTGGGATGTCCATCATGAAGCATCTAAGCTGGTGCATTCTTACTACCAAGCTGGAACATATTATCAACAAAATTTTCAGATGATTGCATTTTCTTGCTTTCTTTGGCTTTTATAGAAGAACTAGAAAGTTCATGGAGAGATCTTTTATCCTTTTGGGCAGTTCATCATAAATCAAGGACTATGCATGGCCTTATTTCTATTATAGGGCATCACTAAGAGAAGAATGTATACTTTGAAAAAGTTTCTTGTTTGGGTTAGGTGAAATGAAGGGGCTGTAGATTGGTTTCTGTGATGGGGAAACCCTACAGCACAGTGCTATCTAACCTTTTTCCTCTGAGCCTCATTCTCTGGACACATCTTTATGCAGCTTCAAGCTGGGCTTCAATAACTTCCAACTAAATAAGTCATGGAAAACATACCTGCAAAACAGGGCCCAGATCCCAGGATCTACTTTTCCACCCTGGTATCTAGTGTATTTCTTATAAAGCACAATTCACAGGAAAAAAAAATACCCAACAACTAGTGTTTGAGAAATGACCCAGATGTCAGTGCAGGGGCAGAAGTAAGCCGACTTCTTTCTTTAGCCGACTAAGAAAAAAGAAAATACCCAGAGTCAAATTTATGGTTCAGATATGAAAGAGTACAATGAATAAGCAATTAGGAAATGATTGTGAATAAATCCCTTTCTTAATTTTCAATGGTAGTTATTCCTAAAGATTATATTTAGTTGCCACCCACTACTCACACTAAGGCACTGATCCTTGTCAAGAAATTTACAGCTTCATTACTTAAGCAAGGTAACTAAAATGGGCATTATTTTACCTATCTTTAGCACAGTATTTTTTTTATAAACTGGAGACTTCTGACCTGCTTAGAATATGTTAATTTACAGAATGTAGTCATTTCCCTTATCAGCCCCTCCAGGCAGTTGGCAAGAAGTATTTTCAGCTACAGACCTTGCAATCAGCCACTCAGACCTGCTGGCTTCCTGTGCCCTGACAGATAGAGCTAATTAGCACTCAGAAGCTTTTATGTATTATCTCTGACTCCAGAACATTCCCACAAATGAGGGGCAGGTTTGCTTCAGTCCCTAAGGACAAGAAGAAAACCTGAGAGACTTGGAGGTTAAATAACTTTCTGAAAGTTGCTTTATCTATCTCAATTCTACTTTTTCTTTGGTGATCAGCTCCATGCCCTGTTTTCTGTGTAGCCTTAAGGCAACATGTACACACACACACACACACACACACACACACACTCATGCACATATTTGTATGTATCTTTGTGCTGTAGATGGTTGCACTATTTTCTCAGCAAATCCTAATCATATATACACACACACACATTTGATATATATCAAAATTGGTGGCATAGACCATATCCTTGGTCCACATAGCATCCACCCTCCCATCCATCCATCTAGCCACTCATCTATCCATCCATCCATCCATCCATCCATCCATCCATCCATCCATCTATCCATCCTTCCATCTATCCATCATCCATTCATCCATATCACTTAGTGAATGTCTATTTTATTCTAATCAGAAATTGCAATTCCCAGAAATATACAGAAAAATCCTTTGTTATACCTTAATTTAAAGAAATAGGCAAGAAACTAGTTTTGAAATATTATGGTTCATGAAGTGGGGTTTGGAGCTAATGAAACAAAGTTACAGTGTATAATGAGGTCAGGACTGAGCATTAGTGATTGAAAGGCTATCTTTGAGAGAGAGAGAAACATGTAAGCTAGGTGGCAAGTCAACCAAGTAGACATTGCAGTAATCATTGCCACCCCTGGAAGAAGGGGAGAACCCTCGATGGTGTATGGATCTTTAGGGGAGAATGCACAATGACTCTTGATGAACTTGCCTGCAAGTTGAAGATTTGAGAACATCTGTATATATATATATATATATATATATATATATATATATATATTTCTTAGAGTGCCAAAGAACTGTAGAATAACTATAGAAGTAGACCCCAGGATGCTTATAATCATGATTCCTCTGTGAGGCTTCCAGACTGTTCTGTCAATCTTACTTGTCCACAATCTATAAGCAAATGGATCAACTTAATTTCAGAATTCAATAACTAAGAATTACACGATAAAATAAAACGAATTTTTATTTTTTATCTTTAAATGCCAACTTTTTTGAGTGTCTTTAAATATGTTATTCAGGTTTTGGAGGGTTCAAAATATTGGGGATATTTTCTTTTGAAAGAGAAAAACTGCAAGACTATCTAGACCATTGGGTTGAGGCAAATCCTTTTCCTGGAGTTTTAAGAAAAACAAACTTCCAGTAGTTATAGAAAATCACTGATATCAGTGAAGTGGCCAAAGAAAATTAACTTCATAACTGATAGCTTTGGATATCAAAACAACTATAAGTAGGTATTCCTAGAAAATTGGAAGATGTAGACCCAAAGAGATAGATTTCCATGAACACAAACACTGGCATTCTGTAAGGTGTGGGCTTCAAAGTAATAAGAAGGCAGAGGATGAAAGCCAGAGATAGAACATTTGAAGCACATGCGGAAGTACAAACTCTTAGTGAAAGAAATCAACCAATACTGAATGGGTCTACATGGTGTGTACCTTTGCAATACCCCATCCATGCTACCAGCCCTCACCCAGCTTACCTTAAATCCCTCATTTTTATGTTGCCTTTTGACACAATTGCTGGGCACTATTATCTCCTACCTGCAAAGTGTGCCCTTATCTCTGCATCTCCCACCTAGCCTAACTTTAGTTGTTCACTTAAACATCCCTGACCACCAGCCTGTAGAAGCATCCTGTGTGACCGTTCCATTTCAAGATCAAGATCTCACATGGCTGGTCAACTTTTCTTCATCAGAAGCATGGTGAACCCCATTTTCTCCTCCCTTGCATCTGTCTCTTTTTCTCCAGGGACATAGATGTTCTGCCTATTCCTTCCACCCAGCAATCGGCCCATGGATTCTTTATTGTTAGATCAAGAACTAATTGGGGAACAGGACAGCATCAGAACCATCCCTACGAGTCCACCTATATAAAGGACTAGTAGCAATCAAATTAAAAGAAATGGAAAGTAGAAATGCAGTTTCCAAGGACAGAAGAAAAGAAATGTATAGCCAAGTGCTACAGAGTTTCAGACAAATTTTGGAGGTTTGTTTTATACAGTGTTCAGTATACCTACTGCTTCTGAACCTTACATATAAACAAAGTTAAAACACTAAGGCTATTGATCAAAAATACATACTTCTGTTGTGTGGAGATTTGTTTTTGTGGGATACGGTGGGGCTAACTGAACATGTAGAATGTGTTGGACAAAATGAACACAGAACAGTATCAATTTGGGATGCCATTCCAGGTTAAAGGGTAAGGAACCAGTAAGGAAGTCAGCTTGCCTGCTTTTGCTTATAACATTAAGGGCTACACAACAGTGTACAGTTTACCCAGGTAGATTTCTGCACAAAGAATCTTACTCGAAAGTCCATCACTTGTCTTATGGAATCCTTTCCTAATCATGTGCCAGTTGTTGAAAATAAGGTGTAAAGCAAGGTTGAACAGGCCCTTGATGCCTATGGGTAGAGAAGCCACAGCAGTCAAGGCAATACAGGGACTGTAGTTTGCTAAGGAGGGACTTAGTAAAAGGGACTAAGTTTGCCTGTAAGGTCAGAGAGACCACTGTGAGGACAGAAGACCTTTTAGCCAAGAGGGCAAGGGGTGAATGATTCTGAAATGAGTAAGGGGGATCATATTCTGGACAGTAAGAGAATAACTCTTATATAAGCTAAAAGTGAGATGATCCATTGTGTATGAGATGTTGAAGCATGACAGAATGCCAGGAAAGGCTGGTCAATGCATAGGGTGACAGAGAATATGTAGGGAGATATCATAAGACCATAGAAGCTTTTTATGGATTTTTTTTTATTTTAAAGTAAAGAATTTGATATGCTCAACTATATTCTCTGATCTTTAATTTTCAGTCAAAATTTTATCTATATCAGTTTATAGTTTGAGGTTTACTCTACATTCTCATCAGTGGCTCATGCATGTTCCTTTTTGATGGATCATTTAGTTAATTTAAAATAGAATAGCACTCTTGAGTCACCACCTACTGTGAAACCTATGACACAGTAACAACCTTCATTTGTTTATGACGTTTTCCTTAGCAAACATACCCATATCCCTGTATTATTTCAGTTTCACCATCATATTAATTCAGAGTTTATTACTTTTTTCTTTGGTTTATTGTTTATATTTTATTCTACTGTCTCAGTCTCTCAAATACTGGATGCTAACGTAGTTGGTACTTTCTACGTTCTTCAACAGTAATTTTTGTTCGTTTGTACTCTTGCTGCTTTGGGGGAAGTCTGGAGGGAAATAGCTCTGTAGGAGAGCAAGAGTATTTAAATTCCACCAGAATAGTTCTCAAATTTTGATCATTCCCTCATAAAAGGCCAGTTAGCCTGTGTTCCCCAAGGCAGAATACCACAAGCATTTGGCTCAATGCCTGGTGGCTGGGAAATATGCTCTCCATGGAGATTCTGTCGTCATCCAGAGATGCATACATGGGTCTCACTGTGAGATGAGATCACTCACGTTCACTGAGATATTCAGTTTCCAAGGGCTAGTTTCAAGTAGAAGGGATGCAACATTTCTTCAAATGACTATTCATTCCCATTTTTTTCCTCCAACAGAAAGCTCTAAATTGGAAAGACGCAGAGAAACAGGTTTAAACAGAATCCACCTTCACTTCTCAGGAATCCATATATGACTCTTAGAACACTTGGCACTTGTTCAGAAATAACCAGGATGGGGCTGATACAGGCAACACTGCTGCAGGAAAGTGGACTGGAAATGGTGAGCAGACAAGCATATAAGACCAAGGAGGGGGCAGAAAGAAACAGGAGAGGAGAATTCAATGTGGCTTAAAGCAGCGCAAATGCTCCCCAAACAAGAAGACACAGGGAGGCAGGGCTAGGAGGGAGAGGGCAGTGACCAAAGGTAAGAATTTGCTTCTCGCTTGCCAGTTCCCAGGGAGATTGCTGAGGGCTTCCAAGCTGCAGGCCCATCTGTCTTCTTCAATTCTAGGGCAAACCTCATTAGAATGAAGCAGCACCCTGTGTCTCCATCCTGCCCTCTGGGACCTCAGATCCCCATCTGGCAAGCTGAAGGAGCAAGTATGTTTGCTCTGCCACAGGGCTTAGATTCTCTGACTGTTTTTTTTTTTCCTGATAAAGAAAAAAATGTGGATTTTAAAAATCTACTATTTGTTAACTTTTATTTGGTATTCCATGCTATGTTCTTCTTGCCTTAGGAGCTACACTAAACTCATTTCGGTGTGCTTGCTGAAAAAGCTAATAACTTCATTCTGGTGTAATTAAACTCTGAAAGGCAAATTCTTTTTCTTCATCATCTAACCTGGCAGGAGGTCAAAGACATTCACCAGGCTTGAAATCATTCTTTGGACACAAGATTGCCACTATGGGGCAGGGTGGTTCTGAAGGCTAATGGGACAGTACTTGACAAGGAATTCTATTTTTTTTTTCTTGGAGAAAAGACAGGACTTCAGAGGAGTATTACAAATCCAGAAATTATCTTTCCAGAGGAGAAAACATACTATAAAGAGACCATAAGTCAATACAGTTCCTCATGTTGTGGTGACCTCCCAACCGTAAAATTATTCAATTGCTACTTTATAACTATACTTTCGCTACTGTCACAAATCACAATGTAAATATCTGATATTGAGGCTATCTTATATGCAACCCACAAAGGGATTGTCCTAAGTGAGGTCTGAGAATCATGACCAAAGTGTATTCAAGAAGCATCCATGAGTGCAAGCAGAGCTTACACCAGAGGACATAAAAGATTTCAAGTGAGGCTTTCTCTGCTGAAGCATGGGATTTGTTTTAATTAAAGATCTGAAGATATAATTCTTTTCTTCTACTTCAGTCATTCATTTATTCATTAAGTATGTATTGAGTGGTTTCCCAATGCAAAGCTGTGATAGGTACTGAGGATATCTAAACACTTTTTCTATGCCCTTACAACAGTGTTTGTATTTTACAATGATTTAGAGTAGACACTGCCAAATACTCTTTTAGTATTAAGATTTGGCACTTTTCTTTTGGATGGATACAGAGCTCAGTTCATCCTTGCCTTTCATTAAGTTGAGAATGGACCCTAGGAAAGGAGGAAGACAGAAGAAAGGAGGGAACACCCAGGAGGGAAACTCATTGGCTGAACACTCAAGACCTATCTAGATATCATTAGCATGGAGAACTCCAGGATTTTATGCCAAGTGACTAATTGTTATGGTCCTCTCAGTGAGCTGTCAAGGTTATATGTTCCAGAACAGGTAGAGCTTGGCAGGGAACTGTCTCTACTCCTGCCATCCTTGTTACTGAGATACCCTCCTGGGGTCTGAGCCTGCTCAACCTTGCTGATTCTTCTGTCCAGTGGCACAGTCCACTTGCCCTTTCTCCCTTCCCTTCATTTTCTGGCCACAGGCATCCCATATTTCTGCTCTTCTGTCACATGCTTGAATGGCCTGGGGTGTTTCTTGGAGTCTTCCTGAGACTCAGTTTTTGCATCTGTAACTTGACTGTTACTGCATTTTACACACAAACACACACACACACACACACACTTACACACACACACACATACACACACACACACACACAAACACACACACTCACACACACATACACACACACACACACACACACACACACAAAATTGCAATGGTTTCATAAAGATAGCAATATGAAGTCCTACTCTGCTAGGCGTAGAGTTAACTTTGTATAAAATTAATTATTGTTTCTGCTAATTTGACATTTTCTCTGCTTTTGTGTGCTCTTTCCATGCTGACTTGAAAGCAACAGTAGGACTATGCCCAAGGTTCCTGTGAGGTAAACAGAAAATAGCTCTATTTTATTGCTCAAAAACTACTCTTTATTTTGATACAAGGACTCCATCCTGTTATCATTAAAGGACAACCATCCTCACAGATAATGTGCAGGGCTGCCAGTCCGTAGCTCTGGGCCTGTGTACTTTCTATTACCCAAAGCAAATTTTTTTTGTCTTTTGTGTTTCAACGTTGTCATTAGTAAAGCTTGAATGTATGACTTCCCTGTGTCTGGCTTTGTTTTAGCTAATATTATCCCTTTGAAAAGGTGAAAAAAATGCTTTTTATATGCTTCTATTCCCACAATTATCCCTTTCTTAGTTTTTAAGAGAGCCTCTTCTTGATTCCAATAATCTCTCGGGGCTTGAAACACCTCAGAGAATTGTCTCCATCTTACATTGTTATTCATATCACTTCTACCCTTGTATAATGGTTACATACTTTTTTAAAGTATAGGAATGAAATAAAAGAGCATAAAATTCCCTTGTTTGCCATGAATGATGTGTTGTGACAGTAAATAGAACTGCCTTGGGTGCATTCCAAGTACCAAGTCTATTTGACAAAATACCTGTTGTGAATTTTTATTATTGTTTAATACGAGCTCATATCTCTTCTGGATAAAGGAAACCAGGATGGAAGAGGTGACATTTATGCTGCCATACCAGGCAGGCCACTCACCTTCCCAGGACTATCTGTGCTTCCTAGATGAAGGGTGTGTGCATTAAGATTCTGGCAAAATATCCCTTGTCACAACCTTCAGGCCTAAATAAAGTCCCATCCACTCTTTTCTGCTTCAAAGCAACTAAAAATATTCCTGGGAAACTGTTTAAAATATGTAGTCAAGTTCTAAGATTTGGAATGAACTGAGTTGGTTGGATCTTCTGGAAAACAGAAGTTTAACTTAGAAGGGATTTTGAGCATAAGAGTTACATTGAGTGTATAACGCTTAATCATCATAGTCAACTTGGCCTGATTTAGAATTATCTAGTAAACACATTTTGGTGATGTTTCCAGAAATGTTTAACAGAGAAGTAAAAGATCTAACCCAAATGTGGGTGGAGCCATCACCATTGTTTGAGATCCCAGACAATACAAGTAAATAAAATACAAGTATACAAGTAAAAAAATACAAGTGAAAAATACAAGTAAAAAAAGGAGGAGGCTGATGGATTACCAGTGTTTATCTCTCTGTTCCCAGTTGTCATGAGATGAACACCTCAGCTTTATCACATCCTACTCCCTTGAGGTTCTGTTAAACCACTGGCCCAGAATAATGGTACATTATAACTATGGCCTCAAACCATATATAAAAATAAACCTTCCATTCCTTAAGTTGCATTTTGTCATGTATTTCATCATAGAATGAGGGACGTAATTAAGAGAGAATATGAGAAATCAGCTTTGGTAGGGACAGGAAAAGTCATAGTTAATCCATTGGAAGATGTCTGGGGGGATCTGTTAACCATTAGAGAGGCCCTGTGTTCAAACTATCCAGGTCCTGGGGTCTTCATTCTTCATGATTGTCAGGGAGAGCTGGTCAGAGAGAGAATAGCACCAGTTAGTCCAGTGGCTGGGGAAGTTCCAGAAGATGAGAGCAATTGAAGTGGATTCCTGTCCTCTTTACATTAGAAAGGCATTTTCCTTCCTAAAGGTGCAATCAAATGTCTCTCTTGCAGCTGCTGCAATAGACTGCTGGATATATTCTGAGTCTATCCTTATAGGTCATCACTGTTCCAAATTTCCTAGTAAATTCCCTAGTGTCATATATTTTTGATACTTCATTATACTTGGTTTGTGGAGGGAGGGTATATGAATACGTGCACTAGCCTGTGCATGAGTCCCTAAAGACCAGAGGTAAATGTATCATCTTCCTCTATTGTATCTGAACTAAGTTTTGGAGACAGTGCCTCTTATTGAACCTGAAGCTTAACATTGTAGCTCTGGTTGCCGGCTATAACCCCCTAAGATGTTCCAGTCTCTGCACACCCATGACTGCAGTTTCAGATATGTATCTCCACATCTGACTTTTATGAGAATGCTAGGAATTTGAGCTAGGATTGTCATAGTTGCATGACACACATTTTGTTGATGGAGTCTTATCACCAGCCCTGTGTAATTAAAAATAAATGTGTAATAGTGGAAAAGAATACATAATCAACATTTTCCACTGAATTTAGAGATCATTTGCTTTCTTTTAAAATATAGAAATTTGGCAATAGTCTATATTCATCCACACCTCAAATTATAGTAGAGTTGTTATAAATATATTTCTGTTGTAAGCCTCATGTTTTGATTATAAATTTTGCTTTTTGTAGGTACATGATTTATTAAGATGAGAAAAACTAATGGTGTAAAAATGTCATTTGACATCATTATCCACATATTTACTTTTCAATGTTCTTTCATGTTGTCTCTGCTTCAAAACTTCTATTCACTCTCATTTCTTTTCAGTCTATAGAATTTTATATTGTGCTTGTTAATAAACATTTCTCTTAGATTTCCATGGAACCTCTCTTTAGTTTTAAAGTTCCTTTTGTTTTTGTTTTGTTTTCCTAGATTTAGAATCTAGAATGACTACATTTTTCTAAGGCTTTTAAAACTTCAAAGATGTTGTAATATCTTCTGGCCTCTGTAGTTTCTGATAGGAAATCCAATGTTAGTTGAGTTTTGATGCCTCTTTACGTAATGTATCTTTTTATTCCAGGAATTGCTTTCAAATTTTCTCTTTTATCTTTGGATTTTTAGAGTTTGAACATGATAGAAGACTCATTCTGGTTATTTTGTTGTTGTTGTTGTTTATTCTTGTTTCCACCATTTTTTTATTTTCTAAATTCTTTGTTTACATTCCAAACGCTTTCCCCTTTCCCAGTTCCCCCCCCTCCCCATATGTCCCATAAGCCTTCTCTCCACCCATTCTCCAATCACCTTCCTCCTTTTTCTCTGTCCTGGTACTCCTCTACAATGCTGGATCAGGCCTTTCCAGGATCAGGGCCCTGTCCTTACTTCTTCATGGGAGTCATTTGATATGCTACTTGTGTCTTGGGTATTCAGAGCTTCTGGGCTAATATCCACTTATCAGTGATTACACTCCATGTGTGTTCTTTTGTGATTGGGTTACCTCACTTAAGATGATATTTTCTAGCTCCAAACATTTACCTAAGAATTTCATGAATTCATTGTTTTTAATTTCTGAATAGTATTCCATTGTGTAAATATACCACATTTTCTGTATCCATTCCTCCATTGAGGGAAATCTGGGTTCTTTCCAGTTTCTTGCTATTATAAATAAGGCTGCTATGAACATAGTGGAGCATGTGTGCTTATTGCATGCCAGAGAATCCTCTGGGAATATGCCCAGGAGTGGTATAACAGGGTTCTCTAGAAGTGTCATGCCTAGTTTTCTGAGGAACTGCCAGACTAACTTCCAGAGTGGTTGTACCAGTTTGCAATCCCACTAACAGTGGAGGAGTGTTCCTCTTTCTCCACATCCTTGCCAACACCTGCTGTCTTCTGAGTTTTTAACCTTAGCCATTCTGACTGGTGTTTTTTTTTTTTTTTAATATTAATTCTGCTTGATGGCTATTGACCATTTGTATTTATATCTCTCTTAAATTAAATATATAAATTTTGTCATTCTTTTATAAAAAAATGTTATAGTAATATTTTTCTCCTCTCATTGTGGGATGTAGTTACAGAGGTTTAGCCATTTGATGTGAATTGAAGCCCTTAAGGCTATGTCTAATTTATTTGTTACTCTTTTTTTTAATATTTATTTATTTTCTTTTTTCTTTTTTTAATTAGATATTTGCTTTATTACATTTCCAATGGTATCCTGTTTCCTCATTAACCCTCTGAAAACCCCCAATGCCATCCCCCTCTCCCTGTTCATCAACCTCCTCCCTCACTTTCCTGACAGGCATCCCCTACTATGGGGCCTCAGGCCTTCATAGCACTAATGGCCTCTCCTCTCATTTATGTCTGTAATGGCCATTTTCTGCTACATATGTAGCTGGAACCATGGGTCCCTCCATGTGTACTCTTTGGTTGGTGGTTTAGTTCCTGGGAGCTCTGGGGGTACTTGCTGGTATATATTATTATTCTCCCTATAGGGTTGCAAACCTTTTCAGCTCCCTGGGTCTTTTCTCTAGCTGCTCCATTAGGGACCCTATGCTCGGCTGACTGTGAGTCATGGGAATTTTGATCCATCTTCCAATAAGTATCAAAGTATCCACACTTTGGTCTTCCTTCTTGAGTTTCATGTGGTCTGTGAGTTGTATCTTGAGTATTTCAAGCTTTTGGGCTAATATCCACTTATAAGTGAAGGGCATACCTTGTAGGTTATTTTTTGATTGGGTTACCTAACTTAGGATGCTATTTTCTAGTTCCATCCATTTGGCTAAGAATGCCATGAATTCATTGTTTTTAACAGCTGAGTAGTAGTCCATTGTGTAAATGTACCATATTTTCTATATCCATTCCTCTTTTGAGGGACATCTGAGTTCTTTCCAGCTTCTGGCTATTCTAAATAAGGCTGCTTGAACATAGTGGAGCATGTGTCCTTAATACATTTGGAGCATTTTCTGGGTATATGCCCAGGAGTGGGATAGCTGGGTCCTCAGGTCCAATTTTTTGAGGAACCGCCAAACTGATTTCCAGAGTGGTTTTACCAGCTTGAAATCCCACCAGCAATGGAAGAGTGCTCCTCTTTCTCCACATCTTCGCCAGCATCTGCTGTCCCCCGAGTTTTTGCTCTTGGCTATTCTGACTGGTGTGAGGTAGAATATCAGGGTTGTTCTGATTTGCATTTACCTGATGACAAAGGATGTTGAACATTTCTTTAGGTGTTTTCAGTCATCTGGTATTCATCAATTGAGAATTCTTTGTTTAGCTCTGTACCCAGTTTTTAATAGGGTTATTTGGTTCTCTGGAGTCTAACTTCTTGAGTTCTTTGTTTATATTGGATATTAGCCCTCTATCAGATGTAGGATTGGTAAAGATCTTTTCCCAATCTGTTGGTTGCCATTTTGTCCTATTGACAGTGTCCTTTGCTTTACAGAAGCTTTGTAATATAATGAGGTACCATTTGTCAGTCCTTGATCTTAGAGCATAAGCTATTGGTGCTCTATTCAGGAAATTTTCCTCTGTGCCTATGTGTTCCAGGTTCTTCCTCATTTTCTCTTCTATTAGATTCAGTGTATCTGATTTTATGTGGAGGTCCTTCATCTACTTGGATGTTAGCTTTGTATAGGGAGAGAAGAATTGATCAATTTGCATCCTTCTATATATTGACAGCCAGTTAAAACAGCACCATTTTTTGAAAATGCTGTCTTTTTTCCACAACATAGATGGAGAAAACAAAATATTTCAGGACAAAACCAAATTCCAACAGTATCTATCTACCAATTCAAACCTACAGAGGAACCTATAAAGAAAACTCCAACACAAAGAAGGTACGTACACCAAAGAAAAGAGAAGATATTAAGCATCTCACAACAAAGCAAAAATGAGAAAACCATAAGCACATAAAGCCAAGTACAAAAGCAAGCATTTGAAGAAATAAAACACACATTCCTGTTAAAAGTATTGAAGAGATGAGGAATTCAAGGCCCATACCTAAACATAATAAAAGCAATATACAGCAAACAAAAACCCAATGTCAAATTAAGAGGAGAGATGCTTGAAGCAATCCCACTAAAATCTGGGACAAGACAAGGATGCCCACTATCTCCATATCTATTCAATATAGTATTCAAAGGGCTATCTAGACCAATAAGATAACAAAAAGAGATCAAGGGGATATGAATTGGCAAAGAAGAAATAAAGGAATCACTATTTGTGGATGATATGATAGTATATATAAGCGACCAAAAAAAAAAAAAAAATGTACCGGAGAACCTCTCCACCTAAAAAACAACTTCAGCAAAGTGGTTGGATACAAAATTAACTCAAATAAATCATTAGCCTTCCTTTATACAAATGATAAATAGGCTGAGAAAGAAATTATGGAAATGGCCATTTTGCCTGCAGGATGACAGAGAGCTCTGGCGGGCAGACCTGTAACAGGCATAGCCAGAGGCTAACAAATCGGGGGTCTAGGCCCCAAAAGGCACAGGACTGACCACAAGAACTGGGCGGCTTGGTGGGCCATCTGTGAGTCAACCCGCCCAGGTGATTGTTAGCACAGCAGACTCTCCCGGCGCTTTCAGGGAGCGCGGGCGTGCACGCCCGCCATCCTAGTCACCTGGCGGACCCAATTAACAGTCATAGCCCTAGGGGAACTTTGCTCAGACCTTGGCCCCCCAGGCTTTTGCCTGGACTCAGGGACTGGGCGGCCAGGCTAACCTTGTGTGCGACAGCCATGTTGGCGGATTGGCAGCCCAGCGGAGTAAGCGGAACACAGGGGAGGTCACAGCAGCATACACCATCGGCACTCCCTGGGGGTGCACATGGGCTCCATCTGGTCCACAGACACAATCTGGGGCAAGGCCTCAGGCAGAAGCCCTCAGCGCTACTCTCTCCGCTTCCAGATCCAGATCAGCCTGGGCGGCAGCACCACATCTCCAACTCCTGCAAGTGGCTAGCTGGGCTTCCGGGCAGCCAGCTGGGAGAAGTCAGTGTGCTCCAGTGAATCCAGCGGGCCCCAGCGGGAGCCTTCGGGTGCCTGCTTTGGGATCTGAACAGCCTGGGCAGCAGCACCCTGTCTACAAGCAGTGCAGGAGGTAAGCTGTGCACCAGAGGCCAACTGGGAAGGGGCAGCTTGCACGGGTGAGTCCAGCACTGACAAGACTAACACCAGTGAGAACTAGATGGCAAAAGGCAAACGCAGGAACATCACTAACAGAAATCAAGGCAATATGGCAACATCTGAACCCAATTCTCCTATACCAACATGTCCTGGATACCCCATCACACCAGTAAAACAAGATTTGGATTTAAAATCACTGGTCATGATGCTGGTACAGGAACACATGAAGAACATACTTAAAGAAATTCAGGAGAAAATGGACCAAAAGTTAGAAGCCCTTGCAAGGGAAACACAAAAATCATTGAAAGAAATCCAGGAGAATACAAAAGCCAACAAGGAGGAAATGCAAAAAACACTTAAAGAAATACAGGAGAACTTTGGTCAACAGGCTGAGGTCATGAAAGACGAAACACAAAAATCTCTTAAAGAAATACAGGAGAACTTTGGTCAACAGGCTGAGGTCATGAAAGAGGAAACACAAAAATCTCTTAAAGAATTACAGGAAAACACAAACATGCAAGTGAAGGAGCTAAGCAAAACCATCCAGGATCTAAAATCAGAAGTAGAAACAACTAAGAAAACTCAAAGGGAGACAACTTTGGAGATAGAAAGCCTTGGGAAGAAATCAGGGGACAGAGATGCAAATATCAACAACAGAATACAAGAGATAGAAGAAAGAATCTCAGATGCTGAAGATACCATAGAAACCATGGACTCAACAGTT
This sequence comes from Apodemus sylvaticus, assembly GCF_947179515.1. NCBI lineage: Eukaryota > Metazoa > Chordata > Mammalia > Rodentia > Muridae > Apodemus > Apodemus sylvaticus. The sequence continues at coordinate 82,541,664 of NC_067481.1, forward strand.
AAAGAAAATGCAAAATGCAAAAAACTTGTAACCCAAAATATCCAGGAAATCCAGGACACAATGAGAAGACCAAACCTAAGGATTATAGGCATAGATGAGAGTGAAGATTTACAACTTAAAGGGCCAGCAAATATCTTCAATAAAATTATGGAAGAAAACTTCCCTAACCTAAAGAGAGAGATGCCCATGAATATACAAGAAGCCTACAGAACTCCAAACAGACTGGACCAGAACAGAAATACTTCCCGTCACATAATAATCAAAACACCAAATGTTCTAAACAAAGAAAGAATACTAAAGGCAGTAAGAGAAAAAGGCCAAGTAACATATAAAGGAAGACCTATCAGAATCACAGCAGACTTTTCACCTGAGACTATGAAGGCTAGAAGGTCCTGGGCAGATCTCATGCAGACTCTAAGAGAACACAAATGCCAACCAAAACTACTATATCCAGCAAAACTCTCAATCACCATAGATGGAGAAACTAAGATATTTCATGACAAAACCAAGTTTACCCAATATCTATCCACAAACCCGGCCCTAAAAAGGATAATAGGAGGGCAACACCAATACAAGGAGGGAAACTTCACCCTGGAAAAAGCAAGATAGTAACCTTTCATCAAACCCAAAAGAAATTAAGCATTCAAATTTAAAAAATAATGTCAAAAATGATAGGAAGTAACAATCACTATTCCTTAATATCTCTTAACATCAATGGACTTAATGCCCCAATAAAAAGACACAGACTAACTGAATGGATACGTAAACAGGACCCTACATTTTGCTGCTTACAGGAAACACACCTCAGGGTCAAAGACAAACACTACCTTAGAGTAAAAGGCTGGAAGACAATTTTACAAGCAAATGGTCTCAGGAAACAAGCTGGAGTAGCCATTTTAATATCAGATAAAATTGACTTTCAACCCAAAGTCATCAAAAGAGACCCTGAGGGACACTTCTTGCTGGTCAAAGGAAAAATACAAAAAGAAGAACTGTCAATCCTGAACATCTATGCCCCAAATGCAAGGGCACCCTCTTTCGTAAAAGAAACTTTATTAAAACTAAAAGCACACATTGCACCTAACACAATAATTGTGGGTGACTTCAACACTGCACTTTCCTCAATGGACCGATCAGGAAAACAGAAACTAAACAGGGACACAATGAAACTAATTGAAGCTTTGGACCAATTAGATTTAACAGATATATACAGAACATTCTATCCTAAAACAAAAGAATATACCTTTTTCTCAGCACCTCATGGTACCTTCTCCAAAATCGACCATATAATTGGCCACAAGACAGACCTCAACAAATATAAGAAGATAGAACTAATCCCATGCCTCCTATCTGATCACTATGGAGTAAAAGTGGTCTTCAATAGCAACAGAAACAACAGAAAACCCACATACACGTGGAAACTGAACAATACTCTACTCAATGATACCTTGGTCAAGGAAGACATAAAGAAAGAAATTAAAGACTTTTTAGAACACAATGAAAATGAAAACACAACATACCCAAATCTATGGGACACAATGAAAGCAGTGCTAAGAGGAAAACTCATAGCCCTGAGTGCCTCCAAAAAGAAAATGGAGAGAGCATACATTGCCAGCTTAATGACACACCTGAAAGCCCTAGAACAAAAAGAAGCTATTTCGCCCAGGAGGAGTAGAAGGCAGGAAATCATCAAACTCAGGGCCGAAATCAATCAAGTAGAAACAAAGAGAACCATACAAAAAATCAACAAAACCAGGAGCTGGTTCTTTGAGAAAATCAACAAGATAGATAAACCCTTAGCCAGACTGACCAAAGGGCACAGAGAAAGTATCCAAATTAACAAACTTAGAAATGAAAAGGGAGATATAACAACAGAAACTGAGGAAATCCAAAAAATCATCAGATCCTACTACAAGAGCCTGTACTCAACACAACTGGAGAATCTGGAGGAAATGGACAATTTCCTTGACAGATACCAAATACTAAAATTAAATCAGGACCAACTAGACCATCTAAACAGTCCCATAATGCCTAAAGAAATAGAAGGAGTCATAGAAAGTCTTCCAACCAAAAAAACCACAGGACCAGATGGCTTCAGTGCAGAATTCTACCAGACCTTCAAAGAAGAGTTAACACCAATACTCTTCAAACTATTCCACAAAATAGAAACAGAAGGAACACTACCCAATTCCTTCTACGAAGCCACAATTACGCTGATACCAAAGCCACAAAAAGATCCAACAAAGAAAGAGAACTTCAGACCAATTTCCCTTATGAACATCGATGCAAAAATACTCAATAAAATTCTTGCCAACCGAATCCAAGAACACATCAAAACGATCATCCACCATGATCAAGTAGGCTTTATCCCGGGAATGCAGAGTTGGTTCAATATATGGAAATCCATCAATACAATCCACTACATAAACAAACTCAAAGAACAAAACCACATGGTCATTTCATTGGATGCTGAAAAAGCATTTGACAAAATTCAGCATCCCTTCATGCTTAAAGTCTTGGAGAGAACAGGAATTCAAGGCCCATACCTAAACATAGTAAAAGCAATATACAGCAAACCGGTAGCCAGCATCAAACTAAATGGAGAGAAACTTGAAGCAATCCCACTGAAATCAGGGACCAGACAAGGCTGCCCCCTTTCTCCTTATCTTTTCAATATTGTACTTGAGGTACTAGCTCGGGCAATTCGACAACATAAGGAGGTCAAAGGGATACAAATTGGAAAGCAAGAAGTCAAACTATCATTATTTGCAGACGACATGATCGTCTACCTAAGTGACCCAAAGAACTCCACTAGAGAGCTCCTACAGCTGATAAACAACTTCAGCAAAGTGGCAGGTTATAAAATCAACTCAAGCAAATCAGTGGCCTTCCTATACTCAAAGGATAAGCAGGCTGAGAAAGAAATTAGGGAAATGACCCCCTTCACAATAGCCACAAACAGTATAAAGTATCTTGGGGTGACTCTTACCAAACATGTGAAAGATCTGTATGACAAGAACTTCAAGACTCTGAAGAAGGAAATGGAAGAAGACCTCAAAAAATGGGAAAACCTCCCATGCTCATGGATCGGTAGAATCAATATGGTTAAAATGGCCATTTTGCCTAAAGCACTATACAGATTCAATGCAATACCCATCAAAATCCCAACTCAATTCTTCACAGAGTTAGAAAGAGCAATTATCAAATTCATCTGGAACAACAAAAACCCAGGCAGGATAGCTAAAACTATTCTCAGCAACAAAAGAAAATCTGGGGGAATCAGTATCCCATTTTTCAATAGGGTTGTTTGGTTTTCTGGAGTCTAACTTCTTGAGTTCTTTATATATATTGGATATTAGCCCTCTATCTGATGTAGGATTGGTGAAGATCTTTTCCCAATTTGTTGGTTGCCGATTTGTCCTTTTGATGTTGTCCTTTGCCTTACAGAAACTTTGTAATTTTATGAGGTCCCATTTGTCAATTCTTGATCTTAGAGCATATGCTATTGGTGTTCTGTTATAAATGTGGGTGCCCTTGCATTCAGAGGATAGATGTTCAGAATTGAGAGTTCATCTTGCTAGATTTTTTCTTTGACCAGTATAAGATGTCCCTCCTTATCTTTTTTGACAACTTTTGGTTGAAAGTCAATTTTATCAGGTATAAGAATGGTCATTCCAGCTTGTTTCTTGGTACCATTTGTTTGGAAAATGGTTTTCCAACCTTTAACTCTGAAATAGTGACTGTCTTTGTCACTGAGATGGGTTTCTTGTATGCAGCCAAACCTTGGGTCCTGTTTACATATCCAGTCTGTTAGTCTATATCCTTGCATAAGGGGATTGAGACCAGTGATATTAAGAGATAATAAGGAAAAGTGATTTTTGCTTACTGTTATCTTCTTAGTTAAAGGTGAAATTCTGGTTGTGTAGCTATCTTCTATTCAGTTTGTTGAAAGATTATCTTATTGATTTTTCTACAGTGTGGTTTCCCACCTTGTGTTGGTATTTTCCATCCATTATCCTTTGCAGAGCTGGATTTGTGGAAAGATATTGTGTAAATTTGCTTTTGTCATGGAATGTCTTGTTTTTCAGTCTATGGTAATTGAAAATTTTGCTGGGTATAGTAGTCTGGGCTGATATTTATGTTCTTTTAGGGTCTGTACGACATCTGCTCAGGCTATTCTGGCTTTCATAGTCTCTGGGGAGAAGTCTGGTGCAATTCTGATAGGTCTGCCTTTATAAGTTACTTGACCTTTTTCTCTTACTGCTTTTAATATTCTTTCTTTGTTTAGTGCATTTGGTGCTTTGATTATTATGTGGTGGGAGAAATTTCTATTCTGGTCCAATCTGTTTGGAGTTATATAGGCTTCTTGTATGTTCAATGGCATCTCTTTCTTTAGGTTAGGGAAGTTTTCATCTATAATTTTGTTGAAGATATTTGCTGGGCCTTTAAAATATAAATCCTTGCTTTCTTCTATACCTGTAATCTGTAGTATGGTCTTCTCATTGTGTCCTGAATTTCCTGGATGTTTTGGGTTACAAGCTTTTTTCATTTTGCATTTTCTTTGACTGTTGAGTCAATGTTTTCTATGGAATCTTCAGCATCCGAGATTCTTTCTTCTATCTCTTGTATACTGTTGTTGATGCTTGCATCTATGACTCCTGAATTCTTTCCAAGTTTTTCTATCTTCAGAGATGTCTCACTTTGTGATTTCTTTATTGTCCCTATTTCCATTTTTAGATTTTGGATAGTTTTGTTCATTTCCTTCACTTGTTTGTTTTTTCCTGAAATTCTTTAAGAAATTTTTGTTTCCTCTATAAGGGCTTCTACTTATCGACCCATTTTCTCCTGTGTTTCTTTTAGGGTTTTTTTATTTTTGTGTTTCTTTAAGGGCTTCTGCATGTTGACCCATGTTCTCCCATAATTCCCTATGGGACTTTTGTGTTGCCTCTTTAAGGGTTTCTACCTGTTGAGCCATGTTCTCCCGTATTTCTTTAAGGGATTTTTGTGTTTCCTCTTTAAGGGCTTCTACCTTTTGATCCATATTGTCTTATATTTCTTTAAGAAATTTTTCTTGCTTCCTCTTTAATGGCTACTAACTGTTGAACCATGTTCTCCTGTATTTCTTTAAGGAAGTTATTTATGCCCTTCTTGAAGTCCTCCATCAGCAATATGATTTTAAATCTAGCTCTTGTTTTTCTGATGTGATAGCGTGTCCAGGATTTGCTATTGTGGGATAACTGGTTTCTGATGGTACCATGTTCCCTTGGTTTCTGTTGGTAATGATCTTATGTTTGCCTTTGGCCATCTTGTTATCTCTGGTGTTAGCTGGTGTCCCAGAATTGTTCTCACTCTAGGGCTCAAAAGTGACATATCTACTTTCTCTCCCATAACTGTCCAAAGTGGGATCAGCCAGGAGTGCACAGAGCTGGAGAACAATGGGAAAGGATCAATGGATACTTTCAGTCTCCTTATGAACCAAGGAGCTAGGACTATTCCATAGTCCTCTGTACACAGGTCCTGCCAGAAGAGAGCTTGTCTCCCAGGAGTGCTGACACAGGATTACAGGCCCATAGGAGGGGACAAGCTCCAGCCCGAGACAGCAAGACCATCTAACACCACAGATAACCAGGTGGCAAAAAGCAAGCATAAGAACCTTATCATCAGAAACCAAGGCTATTTGGCATGATCAGATCCCAGGTCTCCCTGAGAACACAGCAAGTTCTAGATACCCAAACACATCAGAAAAGCATGATTTGGATTTAAAAATCACATCTCATTATGCTGATAGAGGACATTAAGAAGGATATAAATAACTGCCTTAAAGAAATACAGGAGAATACAGGTGAACAGGTAGAAGCCCTAAAAGAGCAAACACAAAAATCCCTTAAAGAATTACAGGAAAACACAACCAAGGAGGTGAAGGAATTTAACAAAACCATACAGGATCTAAACATGTAAGTTGAAACAATAAAGAATTCACAAAGGGAGACACTCTGGAGATAGAAAACCCAAGAAAGAGATCAGGAGTCATAGATGCAAGCATCACCAACAGAATACAAGAAATAGAGGAGAGAATCTCAGGTGCAGAAGATACTATAGAAAACATTGACACAACAGTCAATACAATGTAAAATGCAAAAATCTCCTAACCCAAAACATCCAGGACATCTAGAACACAATGAGAAGACCAAACCTAAAGATAATAGGCAAGTAACATATAAAGGCAGACCAATAAGAATTGCACCACACTTCTCGCCAGATACTATAAAATCATGGGGAAGGCATCATACAGACCCTAAAAGAAGAAAAATACCAACACAGGCTACTAAAGCAAGCAAAACTTCAGTTATCATAGATGGATAAACCAAGATATTCCATGACAAAACCAAATTTATACAATATCTTTCCAAAAATGTAGCCCTTCAAAGGATAATAAATGGAAAGCTCCAACACAAGGAGGGAAACTAGACCCTAGAAAAAGAAAGAAAATAATCTTGTTTTAACAAACCAAAAAGAAGATAGCCACATAAACATAATTCCAGCTCTAAGAACAAAAATAACAGGAAGCAACAATCATTTTTCCTTAATATCAATGGACTCAATTCCCCAATAAAAAGACATAGACTAACAGACTGGATATGTGAACAGGATCTAATATTTTGTTACATACAGGAAACCCACCTCAGTTGCAAAGATAGAAATACCTCAGAGTAAAAGGTTAGAAAACAGATTTCCAATCAAATGGTCCCAAGAAACAAGATAGAACACATATTCTAATATGAATAAAATTGACTTTCAACCTAAAGTTATCAAGAAAGATAAGGAAATATACCTTGTACACATCAAAGGAAAAAATCTACCAAGAAAAACTCTCCATTCTGAACATATATGCTCTAAATGCAAGGGCATCCACATTCATTAAAGAAACGTTACTAAAGCTCAAAGAACACATTTCATCTCAAACAATAATAATGGAAGACTTCAAAGCCCTGCTCTCATCAATGGACAGATCATGGAAACAGAAACTAAACAGATGCAGTAAAACTAACAGAAGTTATGAACCAAATGAATTTAACAAATATTTATAGAACATTTTATCCTAAAACAAAAGAATACACCTTCTTCCCAGCACCTCACAGTACCTTCTCAAAAATTGACCATATAATCAGTCACAAAAGAGGCCTCACCAGATACCAGAAGATTGAATCCCTTGCATCCTATCAGATCACCATGGACTAAGGCTGGCATTCAACAACAACAAACCAATTGAAAGCCTATATATATGTGGAAACTGAACAATGTTCTTCTCAGTGATAACCTACTCAATGATGACTTGGTCAAGAAAGAAAGAAAGAAAGAAAGAAAGAAAGAAAGAAAGAAAGAAAGAAAGAAAGAAAGGAAGGAAGGAAGGAAGGAAGGAAGGAAGGAAGGAAGGAAGGAAGGAAGGAAGGAAGGAAGGAAGAAAGAAAGAAAGAAAGAAAGAAAGAAAGAAAGAAAGAAAGAAAGAAAGAAAGAAAGAAAGAAAGAAAGAAAGAAATTAAAGACTTTTTAGAATTTAACAGAAATGAAGGTACAACATACCCAAACTTATGAGACACAATGAAAGCAGTGTTAAGAATAAAACTCATAGCTCTAAGTGCCTCCAAAAAGAAACTGGAAGACCATACACTAGCAGCTTGACAACACATCTGAAATCTCTAGTACAAAAAAAGTAAACCTACCCAAGAGGAGTAGATGGCAGGAAATAATAAAAATCAGGACTGAAATCAACCAAGTAGAAACAAAAAGAACTATACAAAGAATCAACAGAACCAGGAGCTGGTTCTTTTGAGAAAATCCACAAGATAGATAAACCCTTAGCCTAGGTTAATATCCACTTATTAGTGAGTGCATACCATGATTCACCTTTTGAGTCTGGGTTACCTCACTTAGTATGATGTTCTCTAGCTCCATCCATTTGCCTAAGAATTTCATGAATTCATTGTTTCTAATGGCTGAATAGTACTCCATTGTGTAGATATACCACATTTTTTGCATCCTGTCTTCTGTATGCACTCACTAATAAGTGGATATTAACCTAGAAAACTGGAATACCCAAAACATAACCCACACATCAAATGAGGTACAAGAAGAAAGGAGGAGTGGCCCCTTGTTCTGGAAAGACTCAGTGAAGCAGTATTCGGCAAAACCAGAACGGGGAAGTGGAAAGGGGTGGGTGGGAGGACAGGGGAAGAGAAAGGGGCTTATGGGACTTTCGGGGAGTGGGGGGCTAGAAAAGGGGAAATCATTTGAAATGTAAATAAAAAATTATATCGAATAAAAAAAATAAAAAAATAAATAAACCCTTAGCCAGATTAAGCAGAGAACACAGAGAAAGTATTCAAATCAATAAAATCAGAAATGAAAAGTGAGACATAACAGAAACCAAGGAAAAACAAAAAATCATCAGATCCCACTAAAAGCCTATACTCAACAAAACTGGAAAATATGGATGAAATGGATTATTTTCTAGACAGATACTAGGTACCAAAATTAAATCAGCATCAGATAAACTATCTAATCAGTCCCATAACCCCTAAAGAAATAGAAGCAATCATTAATAGTCTCCCAACCAAAAAAGGGCCAGGACCAGATGGGTTTAATGCAGAGTTATATCGGACTTTCAAAGAAGACCTAATACCAATACTCTTCAAACTATTCTACAAAATATAAACAGAAGGAACACTACCCAATTCATTCTATGAAACCAAAAATACTCTGATACATAAACCACACAAAGACCCAACAAAGAAAGAGAACTTCAGACCAATTTCCTTATTAATATCAATGGAAAAATACTCAATAACTTTCTCACAAACTGAATTCAAGAACACATCAAAATGATCATCCATCATGATCAAGTAGGCTTTATCCCAGTGATGCACAGATGGTTCAATATATGGAAATCCATCAATGAAAAACTCACATGATCATTTCATTAGATGCTGAAAATCATTAGACAAAACTCAACATCCCTTTGTGTTAAAAGTCTTGGAAAGATCAGAAATTCAAGACCCATACACAAGAGAGTGAAAGCAATATACAGCAAACCACTTGCCAACATCAAACTGAATGGAGAGAAACTTGAAGCAATCCCATTAAAACAAGGGACTAGACAAAGCTGCCTTCTCTCTCTCTATCTATACAATATAATACTTGAAGTTCCAGCTACAGCAATTAGACAACAAAAGCAGGTCAAAGAAATACAAAATGGAAATGAAGAATTCAAAATATTACTATTTGCAGATGATATGATAGTATACTTTAGTGACCCTCAAAATTCAACACTTAAAGCTCATAAACAATAGCAAAGTGGCTGAATATAAAATTAACTCAAACATATAAGTAGTCTGCTTCTACTCAAAGGATAAATAGGCTGAGAAAGAAATTAGGGAAGCAACACCCTTCACAATAGTCACAAATAGTATTATATCCCTTGGTGTGATTCTACCCAACCAAGCAAAAGATCTGTATGACAAGAACTTCAAGTCTCTGATAAAAGAAATCAAAGAAAACCTCAGAAGATGGAAAGATCTTCCATGCTCATGGATTGGCAGGATTAATACAGTAAAAATGGCCACCCTGCTGAAAGCATATTCAATGCAATCCCCATCAAAATCCCAAATCAATTCTTCATAGAGTTAGAAAGAGCAATTTATTTCTCAAATTCATTTGGAATAACAAAAACTCAGGATAGTGAAAACTATTTTCAACAATAAAAGAACTTCTGGAAGAATCACCATCCCTGACCTCAAGCTGTACTACAGAACAATAGTGATAAAAGCTACATTCTGTTGGTACAGTGATAGGAAGATCAATGGAATAGAATTGAAGAACCAGCAAAGAACCCACACACTTACAGTCACTTGATCTTTGACAAAGGAGCTAAAACGATTCAGTGGAAAAAAAGACAGCATTTTCAACAAATGGTATTGGTTCAACTGGCATCAACTTGTAGAAGAATCTAAATTTAACCATTCTTATGTGCTTATTTAAATCTCAAGTACAGGTGGATGAAAGACCTCCACATAAAACCAGATACACTGAATCTAATAGAAGAGAAGGTGGGGGAAAGTCTTGAACATATAGGCACAGGGGCAAAGTCCCTGAACAGAACACCAATGGCTTATGTTCTAAGATCAAAAATCAACAAATGGGACCTCATTAAATTGCAAAATTTCTGTAAAGCAAAGGACACTGTCAATATGATGAAATGGCAACCAACAGACTGGGAAAAGATCTTTACCAATCCTATATCTGATAGAGGGCTAATATCCAATATATACAGAGAACTCAAGAAATTAGACTCCAGAGAAACATATAACCACCTTACAATATGTGGAACTGAGTTAAATAGAGAATTCTCAACTGAGGAAATTCAAAGGGCTGAGAAACACCTAAAGAGATGTTCAACATCCTTAATTATAAGGGAAATGAAAATCAAAACAACCCTGAGATTTCACCTCACACCTATCAGAATGGATAAGATCAAAAGCTCAGGTGACCGCAGATGTTGGCAACAGTATAAAAAAGGAGGAAAACTCCTCCACTGTTGGTCAGATTGCAAGCTGGTATAACCACTCTAGAAATCAGCCTGGAGGCTCCTCATAAAATAGGACATAGTACTACCTGAGGACCCAGCTATTCCATTCCTGGGCATATACCCAAATGATGCTCCAATATGTAACAAGGACACATGCTCCACTATGTTCATAGCAGACTTATATATAATAGCCAGAAGCTAGAAAGAACCCAGATGTACTTCAACAGAAGAATGGATACAGAAATTGTGGTGCATTTACAAAATAGAGTACTAATTAGCTATTAAATATGATGAATTCATGAAATTCTTAGGCAAATGGATGGAACTAGAAAATATCATCCTGAGTGAGATAAACCAATCACAAAAGAACACACATGGTATGCACTCATTGATAAGTGGATATTAGCCCAAAAGATCTGAATATCCAAGATATAATTCATAGACCACATGAAGCTCAAGAAGATAGAAGACCAACGTGTGGGTGCTGAGCAGAGACTGAAGGAAAGGCCACCCAGAGACTGTGCCACCTGGGAATTCATCCCAGAGATAGTCACCAAACTCTGACACTATTGCGGATGCTAAGAAATGCTTTCTGAAAAGGCCCCAATATAGCTGTCTCATTAGAGGCTCTACCAAAGCTTGACATATACAAAGGTAGACGCTCGAGCCAACCATTGAACTGATCATGAGGTCCCCGATGGAGGAGTTAGAAAGAGGACTGAAGGAGTTGAAGGAGTTTGCAACCCCATAGGAAGAACAACAATATTAACTAACCAGACCTCCATAGCTCCCAGAGACTAAGCTGCCAATTAAGGAGCACACATGGCTCTGTCTGCACATGTAGCAGAGGACAGCGTTATCAGGCATCAATCGGAGGAGAGGTCCTTGGTCCTATGAAGGTTTGGTAGATGCCCCAGTATATGGGAATTGAGGGTAGGGAGGTGGGAGTGTGCAGGTGTGGGGACAGGGAGTGGGGGATGTAGAGAGGGTTTCCAGGAAAGGAGAAACTTGGTAAATGGATAACACTTGAAATGTAAATAAATTACAATAAAAATAAAAGAAAATGAGAGCTGATGCCTTTGTGGTTGCTATAATGCACATATATTTACACTCTTATGTATGTATGTGGGCACATACATGTATACACAACACAGACACACACACACACAACACACAACACACACACAAAAATAAAAATGCATGTCTTAAGAATCAGAACTGTAGCTATATAAACTTTTGGAAAGAAGCCTTGTGGGGGAATGTAGGTGAGAAGGGGAAATTGGATTTGTTGTAAAGAACCTTTATCTTTTTCAGCATGAGGGAAACATATTTCATGCATAACATGAAAGAGTAAAATAATTCAATCTCTCTAAAACTGCCTTTGGCTTCATGTTTCCTATTCTTTTTCAACCTTTATTTTATTTAATTTTAAACCATTTTTTGGTTGAAATAGAATTACTTCACTTTCCCCTTCCTTTTCTCTCTTCAGCTCCTCCTGTTTCTTCTCTCCAATAGCTTCCCTTCCTCAAATATATAGCCATTTTGCTTTCTATTGTTATAGTTGTTTCATGTGTGTGTTTGTGTATGTATGTGTAAGCATGCTGATAATCTCTTCATATTTCATTTATTATTATTATTGTGTTGATAGCCTCATTATCTTTATTATTATTATTATGTGTTTGTGAGTATGTATGTCTAATTGCAAGTGTATATATATGTGTGTACAAATACATAAATCAAGCTTCATAAATTAATTTTTGTTGTTTGCATATATTGATTTCAGGCTGACCATCTGACAAACAATAAGGTTACTAATACAAAAAGAGAATAATTATTCTCCTCCCCAAAGGCATTAGTTTCTTACAGTTCTTTGCCTAGTGAATATGACTCTAACATTTTCTATTCTTAAGCAGAATGTAAGGAAATTTTTTTCCTAGAAATATTAATTTATTTATATAGACAGATTTAATTCAGAAACAAAACAGAGGCATGGGGCCAAATTGTACTATATTTTCAGGGATGTTTGTTTGTTTCAAGTTGTTTTACAGGAACTATACTAGAAAGAAAGCAAGAAAGGTGTACTGTAGCCATGTCAGTACAGGGGCTTAAATGCAGTACAGTGACTCTTTTCTTTCAGTAGGTATAAGATTTATGCTATAATAAAATCTATTTTAGGCATGAACTTCCTAAATCTGTGATGACCTATATATGATCAATCTAATCAAGAGAAAGCTAGCTTTTTCAGGCACAGTGCTTCTCTTGGGTTGTTCATGATACAGGAGGAAACACTATACTTACGTGCAAACAGCTTACAATAGCCGGATCCAGTAGGTTTTTATAGGTATAAATGATATGAAGTTATAAGAGGTTAGTCTGGGGATCAACCTGGGAGGAGTTGGAGAGTAAGAGATAAAATTGTTCAAAACAAAAGCCATGCGTAAAAATAATATTTAAACATTTTTTTTAATTTTTTTTATTCGATATAATTTATTTACATTTCAAATGATTTCCCCTTTTCTAGCCCCCCCCACTCCCCGAAAGTCCCGTAAGCCCCCTTCTCTTCCCCTGTCCTCCCATCGACCCCTTCCCACTTCCCCATTCTGGTTTTGCTGAATACTGTTTCACTGAGTCTTTCCAGAACCAGGGGCCACTCCTCCTTTCTTCTTGTACCTCATTTGATGTGTGGATTATGTTTTGGGTATTCCAGTTTTCTAGGTTAATATCCACTTATTAGTGAGTGCATACCATGATTCACCTTTTGAGTCTGGGTTACCTCACTGAGTATGATATTCTCTAGCTCCATCCATTTGCCTAAGAATTTCATGAATTCGTTGTTTCTAATGGCTGAATAGTACTCCATTGTGTAGATATACCACATTTTTTGCATCCACTCTTCTGTTGAGGGATACCTGGGTTCTTTCCAGCATCTGGCAATTATAAATAGGGCTGCTATGAACATAGTAGAACATGTATCCTTATTACATGGTGGGGAGTCTTCTGGGTATATGCCCAGGAGTGGTATAGCAGGATCTTCTGGAAGTGAGGTGCCCAGTTTTCGGAGGAACCGCCAGACTGATTTCCAGAGTGGTTGTACCAATTTGCAACCCCACCAGCAGTGGAGGAGTGTTCCTCTTTCTCCACACCCTCTCCAACACCTGCTGTCTCCTGAATTTTTAATCTTAGCCATTCTGACTGGTGTAAGATGAAATCTTAGGGTTGTTTTGATTTGCATTTCCCTAATGACTAATGAAGTTGAGCATTTTTTAAGATGTTTCTCTGCCATCCGAAGATCTTCAGGTGAGAATTCTTTGTTTAACTCTGTACCCCATTTTTAATAGGGTTGTTTGGTTTTCTGGAGTCTAACTTCTTGAGTTCTTTATATATATTGGATATTAGCCCTCTATCTGATGTAGGATTGGTGAAGATCTTTTCCCAATTTGTTGGTTGCCGATCTGTCCTCTTGATGGTATCCTTTGCCTTACAGAAACTTTGTAATTTTATGAGGTCCCATTTGTCAATTCTTGCTCTTAGAGCATACGCTATTGGTGTTCTGTTCAGAAACTTTCTCCCTGTACCAATGTCCTCAAGGGTCTTCCCCAGTTTCTTTTCTATTAGCTTCAGAGTGTCTGGCTTTATGTGGAGGTCCTTGATCCATTTGGATTTGAGCTTAGTACAAGGAGACAAGGATGGATCAATTCGCATTCTTCTGCATGCTGACCTCCAGTTGAACCAGCACCATTTGTTGAAAAGGCTATCTTTTTTCCATTGGATGTTTTCAGCCTCTTTGTCGAGGATCAAGTGGCCATAGGTGTGTGGGTTCATTTCTGGATCTTCAATCCTGTTCCATTGATCCTCCTGTCTGTCACTGTACCAATACCATGCAGTTTTTAACACTATTGCTCTGTAGTATTGCTTGAGGTCAGGGATGCTGATTCCCCCAGATTTTCTTTTGTTGCTGAGAATAGTTTTAGCTATTCTGGGTTTTTTGTTGTTCCAGATGAATTTGATAATTGCTCTTTCTAACTCTGTGAAGAATTGAGTTGGGATTTTGATGGGTATTGCATTGAATCTGTATAGTGCTTTAGGCAAAATGGCCATTTTAACTATATTGATTCTACCGATCCATGAGCATGGGAGGTTTTCCCTTTTTTTGAGGTCTTCTTCCATTTCCTTCTTCAGAGTCTTGAAGTTCTTGTCATACAGATCTTTCACATGTTTGGTAAGAGTCACCCCAAGATACTTTATACTGTTTGAGGCTATTGTGAAGGGGGTCATTTCCCTAATTTCTTTCTCAGCCTGCTTATCCTTTGAGTATAGGAAGGCCACTGATTTGCTTGAGTTGATTTTGTAACCTGCCACTTTGCTGAAGTTGTTTATCAGCTGTAGGAGCTCTCTAGTGGAGTTCTTTGGGTCACTTAGGTAGACGATCATGTCGTCTGCAAATAATGATAGTTTGACTTCTTCCTTTCCAATTTGTATCCCTTTGACCTCCTTATGTTGTCGAATTGCCCGAGCTAGTACCTCAAGTACAATATTGAAAAGATAAGGAGAAAGGGGGCAGCCTTGTCTGGTCCCTGATTTCAGTGGGATTGCTTCAAGTTTCTCTCCATTTAGTTTGATGCTGGCTACCGGTTTGCTGTATATTGCTTTTACTATGTTTAGGTATGGGCCTTGAATTCCTGTTCTCTCCAAGACTTTAAGCATGAAGGGATGTTGAATTTTGTCAAATGCTTTTTCAGCATCCAATGAAATGACCATGTGGTTTTGTTCTTTGAGTTTGTTTATGTAGTGGATTGTATTGATGGATTTCCGTATATTGAACCAACCCTGCATTCCCGGGATAAAGCCTACTTGATCATGGTGGATGATCGTTTTGATGTGTTCTTGGATTCGGTTGGCAAGAATTTTATTGAGTATTTTTGCATCGATGTTCATAAGGGAAATTGGTCTGAAGTTCTCTTTCTTTGTTGGATCTTTTTGTGGCTTTGGTATCAGCGTAATTGTGGCTTCGTAGAAGGAATTGGGTAGTGTTCCTTCTGTTTCTATTTTGTGGAATAGTTTGAAGAGTATTGGTGTTAACTCTTCTTTGAAGGTCTGGTAGAATTCTGCACTGAAGCCATCTGGTCCTGTGCTTTTTTTGGTTGGAAGACTTTCTATGACTCCTTCTATTTCTTTACGCATTATGGGACTGTTTAGATGGTCTAGTTGGTCCTGATTTAATTTTGGTATTTGGTATCTGTCAAGGAAATTGTCCATTTCCTCCAGATTCTCCAGTTGTGTTGAGTACAGGCTCTTGTAGTAGGATCTGATGATTTTTTGGATTTCCTCAGTTTCCGTTGTTATATCTCCCTTTTCATTTCTAAGTTTGTTAATTTGGATACTTTCTCTGTGCCCTTTGGTCAGTCTGGCTAAGGGTTTATCTATCTTGTTGATTTTCTCAAAGAACCAGCTCCTGGTTTTGTTGATTTTTTGTATGGTTCTCTTTGTTTCTACTTGATTGATTTCAGCCCTGAGTTTGATGATTTCCTGCCTTCTACTCCTCCTGGGCGAAATAGCTTCTTTTTGTTCTAGGGCTTTCAGGTGTGTCATTAAGCTGGTAATGTATGCTCTCTCCATTTTCTTTTTGGAGGCACTCAGGGCTATGAGTTTTCCTCTTAGCACTGCTTTCATTGTGTCCCATAGATTTGGGTATGTTGTGTTTTCATTTTCATTGTGTTCTAAAAAGTCTTTAATTTCTTTCTTTATTTCTTCCTTGACCAAGGTATCATTGAGTAGAGTATTGTTCAGTTTCCACGTGTATGTGGGTTTTCGGTTGTTTCTGTTGCTATTGAAGACCACTTTTACTCCATAGTGATCAGATAGGAGGCATGGGATTAGTTCTATCTTCTTATATTTGTTGAGGTCTGTCTTGTGACCAATTATATGGTCGATTTTGGAGAAGGTACCATGAGGTGCTGAGAAAAAGGTATATTCTTTTGTTTTAGGATAGAATGTTCTATATATATCTGTTAAATCTAATTGGTCCAAAGCTTCAATTAGTTTCATTGTGTCCCTGTTTAGTTTCTGTTTTCCTGATCGGTCCATTGAGGAAAGTGCAGTGTTGAAGTCACCCACAATTATTGTGTTAGGTGCAATGTGTGCTTTTAGTTTTAATAAAGTTTCTTTTACAAAAGAGGGTGCCCTTGCATTTGGGGCATAGATGTTCAGGATTGACAGTTCTTCTTTTTTTTTTTTTTTTTTTTTATTTTTATTCGATATAATTTATTTACATTTCAAATGATTTCCCCTTTTCTAGTCCCCCCACTCCCCGAAAGTCCCGCAAGCCCCCTTCTCTTCCCCTGTCCTCCCACCCACCCCTTCCCACTTCCCCGTTCTGGTTTTGCTGAATACTGTTTCACTGAGTCTTTCCAGAACCAGGGGCCACTCCTCCTTTCTTCTTGTACCTCATTTGATGTGTGGATTATGTTTTGGGTATTCCAGTTTTCTAGGTTAATATCCACTTATTAGTGAGTGCATACCATGATTCACCTTTTGAGTCTGGGTTACCTCACTTAGTATGATATTCTCTAGCTCCATCCATTTGCCTAAGAATTTCATGAATTCATTGTTTCTAATGGCTGAATAGTACTCCATTGTGTAGATATACCACATTTTTTGCATCCACTCTTCTGTTGAGGGATACCTGGGTTCTTTCCAGCATCTGGCAATTATAAATAGGGCTGCTATGAACATAGTAGAACATGTATCCTTATTACATGGTGGGGAGTCTTCTGGGTATATGCCCAGGAGTGGTATAGCAGGATCTTCTGGAAGTGAGGTGCCCAGTTTTCGGAGGAACCGCCAGACTGATTTCCAGAGTGGTTGTACCAATTTGCAACCCCACCAGCAGTGGAGGAGTGTTCCTCTTTCTCCACACCCTCTCCAACACCTGCTGTCTCCTGAATTTTTAATCTTAGCCATTCTGACTGGTGTAAGATGAAATCTTAGGGTTGTTTTGATTTGCATTTCCCTAATGACTAATGAAGTTGAGCATTTTTTAAGATGTTTCTCTGCCATCCGAAGATCTTCAGGTGAGAATTCTTTGTTTAACTCTGTACCCCATTTTTAATAGGGTTGTTTGGTTTTCTGGAGTCTAACTTCTTGAGTTCTTTATATATATTGGATATTAGCCCTCTATCTGATGTAGGATTGGTGAAGATCTTTTCCCAATTTGTTGGTTGCCGATCTGTCCTCTTGATGGTATCCTTTGCCTTACAGAAACTTTGTAATTTTATGAGGTCCCATTTGTCAATTCTTGCTCTTAGAGCATACGCTATTGGTGTTCTGTTCAGAAACTTTCTCCCTGTACCAATGTCCTCAAGGGTCTTCCCCAGTTTCTTTTCTATTAGCTTCAGAGTGTCTGGCTTTATGTGGAGGTCCTTGATCCATTTGGATTTGAGCTTAGTACAAGGAGACAAGGATGGATCAATTCGCATTCTTCTGCATGCTGACCTCCAGTTGAACCAGCACCATTTGTTGAAAAGGCTATCTTTTTTCCATTGGATGTTTTCAGCCTCTTTGTCGAGGATCAAGTGGCCATAGGTGTGTGGGTTCATTTCTGGATCTTCAATCCTGTTCCATTGATCCTCCTGTCTGTCACTGTACCAATACCATGCAGTTTTTAACACTATTGCTCTGTAGTATTGCTTGAGGTCAGGGATGCTGATTCCCCCAGATTTTCTTTTGTTGCTGAGAATAGTTTTAGCTATTCTGGGTTTTTTGTTGTTCCAGATGAATTTGATAATTGCTCTTTCTAACTCTGTGAAGAATTGAGTTGGGATTTTGATGGGTATTGCATTGAATCTGTATAGTGCTTTAGGCAAAATGGCCATTTTAACTATATTGATTCTACCGATCCATGAGCATGGGAGGTTTTCCCTTTTTTTGAGGTCTTCTTCCATTTCCTTCTTCAGAGTCTTGAAGTTCTTGTCATACAGATCTTTCACATGTTTGGTAAGAGTCACCCCAAGATACTTTATACTGTTTGAGGCTATTGTGAAGGGGGTCATTTCCCTAATTTCTTTCTCAGCCTGCTTATCCTTTGAGTATAGGAAGGCCACTGATTTGCTTGAGTTGATTTTGTAACCTGCCACTTTGCTGAAGTTGTTTATCAGCTGTAGGAGCTCTCTAGTGGAGTTCTTTGGGTCACTTAGGTAGACGATCATGTCGTCTGCAAATAATGATAGTTTGACTTCTTCCTTTCCAATTTGTATCCCTTTGACCTCCTTATGTTGTCGAATTGCCCGAGCTAGTACCTCAAGTACAATATTGAAAAGATAAGGAGAAAGGGGGCAGCCTTGTCTGGTCCCTGATTTCAGTGGGATTGCTTCAAGTTTCTCTCCATTTAGTTTGATGCTGGCTACCGGTTTGCTGTATATTGCTTTTACTATGTTTAGGTATGGGCCTTGAATTCCTGTTCTCTCCAAGACTTTAAGCATGAAGGGATGTTGAATTTTGTCAAATGCTTTTTCAGCATCCAATGAAATGACCATGTGGTTTTGTTCTTTGAGTTTGTTTATGTAGTGGATTGTATTGATGGATTTCCGTATATTGAACCAACCCTGCATTCCCGGGATAAAGCCTACTTGATCATGGTGGATGATCGTTTTGATGTGTTCTTGGATTCGGTTGGCAAGAATTTTATTGAGTATTTTTGCATCGATGTTCATAAGGGAAATTGGTCTGAAGTTCTCTTTCTTTGTTGGATCTTTTTGTGGCTTTGGTATCAGCGTAATTGTGGCTTCGTAGAAGGAATTGGGTAGTGTTCCTTCTGTTTCTATTTTGTGGAATAGTTTGAAGAGTATTGGTGTTAACTCTTCTTTGAAGGTCTGGTAGAATTCTGCACTGAAGCCATCTGGTCCTGTGCTTTTTTTGGTTGGAAGACTTTCTATGACTCCTTCTATTTCTTTACGCATTATGGGACTGTTTAGATGGTCTAGTTGGTCCTGATTTAATTTTGGTATTTGGTATCTGTCAAGGAAATTGTCCATTTCCTCCAGATTCTCCAGTTGTGTTGAGTACAGGCTCTTGTAGTAGGATCTGATGATTTTTTGGATTTCCTCAGTTTCCGTTGTTATATCTCCCTTTTCATTTCTAAGTTTGTTAATTTGGATACTTTCTCTGTGCCCTTTGGTCAGTCTGGCTAAGGGTTTATCTATCTTGTTGATTTTCTCAAAGAACCAGCTCCTGGTTTTGTTGATTTTTTGTATGGTTCTCTTTGTTTCTACTTGATTGATTTCAGCCCTGAGTTTGATGATTTCCTGCCTTCTACTCCTCCTGGGCGAAATAGCTTCTTTTTGTTCTAGGGCTTTCAGGTGTGTCATTAAGCTGGTAATGTATGCTCTCTCCATTTTCTTTTTGGAGGCACTCAGGGCTATGAGTTTTCCTCTTAGCACTGCTTTCATTGTGTCCCATAGATTTGGGTATGTTGTGTTTTCATTTTCATTGTGTTCTAAAAAGTCTTTAATTTCTTTCTTTATTTCTTCCTTGACCAAGGTATCATTGAGTAGAGTATTGTTCAGTTTCCACGTGTATGTGGGTTTTCGGTTGTTTCTGTTGCTATTGAAGACCACTTTTACTCCATAGTGATCAGATAGGAGGCATGGGATTAGTTCTATCTTCTTATATTTGTTGAGGTCTGTCTTGTGACCAATTATATGGTCGATTTTGGAGAAGGTACCATGAGGTGCTGAGAAAAAGGTATATTCTTTTGTTTTAGGATAGAATGTTCTATATATATCTGTTAAATCTAATTGGTCCAAAGCTTCAATTAGTTTCATTGTGTCCCTGTTTAGTTTCTGTTTTCCTGATCGGTCCATTGAGGAAAGTGCAGTGTTGAAGTCACCCACAATTATTGTGTTAGGTGCAATGTGTGCTTTTAGTTTTAATAAAGTTTCTTTTACAAAAGAGGGTGCCCTTGCATTTGGGGCATAGATGTTCAGGATTGACAGTTCTTCTTTTTGTATTTTTCCTTTGACCAGCAAGAAGTGTCCCTCAGGGTCTCTTTTGATGACTTTGGGTTGAAAGTCAATTTTATCTGATATTAAAATGGCTACTCCAGCTTGTTTCCTGAGACCATTTGCTTGTAAAATTGTCTTCCAGCCTTTTACTCTAAGGTAGTGTTTGTCTTTGACCCTGAGGTGTGTTTCCTGTAAGCAGCAAAATGTAGGGTCCTGTTTACGTATCCATTCATTTAGTCTGTGTCTTTTTATTGGGGCATTAAGGCCATTGATGTTAAGAGATATTAAGGAATAGTGATTGTTACTTCCTATCATTTTTGACGTTATTTTTTAAATTTGAATGCTTAACTTCTTTTGGGTTTGATGAAAGGTTACTATCTTGCTTTTTCCAGGGTGAAGTTTCCCTCCTTGTATTGGTGTTGTCCTCCTATTATCCTTTTTAGGGCCGGGTTTGTGGATAGATATTGGGTAAACTTGGTTTTGTCATGAAATATCTTAGTTTCTCCATCTATGGTGATTGAGAGTTTTGCTGGATATAGTAGTTTTGGTTGGCATTTGTGTTCTCTTAGAGTCTGCATGAGATCTGCCCAGGACCTTCTAGCCTTCATAGTCTCAGGTGAAAAGTCTGCTGTGATTCTGATAGGTCTTCCTTTATATGTTACTTGGCCTTTTTCTCTTACTGCCTTTAGTATTCTTTCTTTGTTTCAAACATTTGGTGTTTTGATTATTATGTGACGGGAAGTGTTTTTGTTCTGGTCCAGTCTGTTTGGAGTTCTGTAGGCTTCTTGTATATTCATGGGCATCTCTCTCTTTAGGTTAGGGAAGTTTTCTTCCATAATTTTATTGAAGATATTTGCTGGCCCTTTAAGTTGTATATCTTCACTGTCATCTATGCCTATAATCCTTAGGTTTGGTCTTCTCATTGTGTCCTGGATTTCCTGGATATTTTGGGTTACAAGCTTTTTGCATTTTGCATTTTCTTTAACTGTTGAGTCCATGGTTTCTATGGAATCTTCAGCATCTGAGATTCTTTCTTCTATCTCTTGTATTCTGTTGTTGATATTTGCATCTCTGTCCCCTGATTTCTTCCCAAGGCTTTCTATCTCCAAAGTTGTCTCCCTTTGAGTTTTCTTAGTTGTTTCTACTTCTGATTTTAGATCCTGGATGGTTTTGCTTAGCTCCTTCACTTGCATGTTTGTGTTTTCCTGTAATTCTTTAAGAGATTTTTGTGTTTCCTCTTTCATGAGCTCAGCCTGTTGACTAAAGTTCTCCTGTATTTCTTTAAGAGATTTTTGTGTTTTGTCTTTTATGACCTCAGCCTTTTGACCAAAGTTCTCCTGTATTTCTTTAAGTGTTTTTTTGCATTTCCCCCTTGTTGGCTTTTGTATTCTCCTGGATTTCTTTCAATGATTTTTGTGTTTCCCTTGCAAGGGCTTCTAACTTTTGATCCATTTTCTCCTGAATTTCTTTAAGTATGTCCTTCATGTGTTCCTGTACCAGCATCATGACCAGTGATTTTAAATCCAAATCTTGTTTTACTGGTGTGATGGGGTATCCAGGACATGTTGGTAGAGGAGAATTGGGTTCAGATGTTGCCATATTGCCTTGATTTCTCTTAGTGACGTTCCTGCATTTGCCTTTTGCCATCTAGTTCTCACTGGTGTTAGTTTGTCTTGTCAGTGCTGGACTCACCAGTGCAAGCTGCCCCTTCCCAGTTGGCTTCTGGTACACAGCTTACCTCCTGCATTGCTTGTAGATAGGGTGCTGCTGCCCAGGCTGTTCAGATCCCAAAGCAGGCACCCGAAGGCTCCCGCTGGGGCCCGCTGGATTCACTGGAGCACACTGACTTCTCCCAGCTGGCCGCCCGGAAACCCAGCTAGCCACTTGCAGGACTTGGAGATGTGGTGCTGCCGCCCAGGCTGATCTGGGCAGCAGAACTCCCAACCGGGTTGGTGCACACAAGGCTAGCCTAGCTGCTCAGGTCCTGAGTCTAGGCAAAAGCCTGGCAGGCCAATGTCGGTGCAAAGTTCCCCTCAGCTGTGGGTGTTAATTGGGTGTGTCAGGTGGCTAGGATGGTGGCGTGCGCGAGTTCCCTGAGAGTGCTGGGAGAGTCTGCTGGGCTAACAACCTCCTGGCTGGGTCAGCACACAGATGGCCCAACGAGCAGCCCAGGGCCTGGGGGCAGTCCAGGGCCTGACCGTCTGAGACCCCTGCTATGTCCGCCTTGGGCTATGCCTGTTAGCTGGTTTGGTTTTGCCTGCTAGGTCTCTCTGGCTTCCCGTAGGCAAAATGGCGGTGGTGCGCAAACTGGCCAGGATAAACAACCTCCTGGCCGGGTCGGCACACAGATGGCCCACCGAGCAGCCCAGGGCCTGGGGGCAGTCCAGGGCCTGACCGTCTGAGACCCCTGCTATGTCCGCCTTGGGCTATGCCTGTTAGCTGGTTTGGTTTTGTCTGCTAGTCTCTCTGGCTTCCCGTAGGCAAAATGGCGGCCATGCGCGCTGGCCCGGGCAAACAAGCTCCTGGCTGGGTCGGCACACAGATGGCCCACCGAGCAGCCCAGGGCCTGGGGGGCAGTCCAGGGCCTGACCGTCTGAGACCCCTGCTATGTCCGCCTCGGGCTATGCCTGTTAGTCTGTTTGGTTTTGCCTGCTAGGTCTCTCTGGCTTCCCGTAGGCAAAATGGTGGTGGTGTGCAAATGGCCCCGATAAACAACCTCCTGGCCGGGTCGGCACACAGATGGCCCACCGAGCAGTCCTGGGCCTGGGGGCAGTCCAGGGCCTGACCGTCTGAGACCCCTGCTATGTCCGCCTTGGGCTATGCCTGTTAGCTGGTTTGGTTTTGCCTGCTAGGTCTCTCTGGCTTCCTGTAGGCAAAATGGCGGCGGTGCGCGCCGGCCCAGGCAAACAAGCTCCTGGCTGGGTCGGCACACAGATGGCCAGCCGAGCAGCCCAGGACCTGGGGGCAGTCCAGGGCCTGACTGTCTGAGACCCCTGCTATGTCCGCCTCGGGCTATGCCTGTTAGCCGGTTTGGTTTTGCCTGCTAGGTCTCCCTGGCTTCCCTTAGGCAAAATGGTGGTGGTGCGTGCGCAGGCCTGGGAGGAAAAAAACCTCCTGGCCGGGTTTGCACCCCGGTGGACCCCCGATCAGCCCAGGGCCTGGGTGCAGGCCAACGCCCGTCGGGCTTAGACCCCCGCGATGTTGGTCTCGGGTTATATTTGTGTACCTCAGTCTGATTTCTCTGGCGACCGAGAACCAATATGGAGCCCTCGTAACTGACTGGCGGGAGGCAGAGTTCTCTATTTAAACATTTTTAAAGCAAGGAAAAATAAAATAATGGAGCAAAATTACTTTTTATTTGCAGATGATATAGTCATGTATTTAGTAGAACCTAAATATTATACCACAAAACCCTTTGACATGGTAAATACTTTCAGTGAAGTGTTAGGGCATGAGACTAATGCATGACAATCAGTATGTTTCCTATAATCAGCACCATGAACAAACACACAGAACAAGAAACCAGGGAAACAGTCCCCATTTACAAAAATGCCCAAGAGTAAACCTAACTACAGTGATGAAGTCTCTGTAATAATATCTACGACAAGAAGTAAAGATATAGAAGAAGATACTGAAAGAAAGACCTCCTATGATCTATGGATAGGTGGAATTAATTTTGTAAGTTATTTGCCAAAAACAGTTTGTAGGTTCAATATAACTCTCATCAAAATTCTATTGCTATTCATCATAAATTTCCTCATAAGGAAAGACAAAGATCCTCTTAGTGCATTTCTGGGGTGAGGTGGGCAATGCTAGAGGCATCACCAGGCTTAGTTTCCACATATACTCTAGAATCATAGTCACAAAAGCATATTGATGGAACAAAAAGCAACATGGAGATAATATATCAAAACAATGAAATGAAAAACTGCGAATAAGCACATAGATACAAACACTTGACTTTTGATAATGGTGCCAAGCACATACTAAGGGAAAAGGACCATCTGCTCAACAAATGATTTTGGAAAAAATATGGAAACCCAAGAGTAAGAATGAAACTATATCTATCCTTGCATCCTGCCAGTCTATAAATCAATGCATGCATGAAACACAATTATATAGGACCAGGAATTGTGAAAATAAGACAGGAAAACAGATAAAATACTACAAGGTATAGGACCCAGCATGGTTTTCTAAAACTCTAATACCATAGAAGATAATAGCAAGAAGTGAAATAAGATTGTATGAAAGTAAAAGAAAAACAAAATAAACAAGAAACAACAACAACAAACCAAATTGGCGTGAATGTGATGCGCATGATATAAAGGCACTTCTTGGTATCTTGATGACCTAAGTTTGATGCCTAAAGGATGCTTGCAACCAACCATTGGACTGAGTGCTGGGTCCCCAATGGAGGAGTTAAAGAAAGGACTGAAGGAGCTAAAGGTGTTTGCAACTCCATGGGAAGAACAACAATATCAAACAACCAGACCCTCCAGAGCTCCCAGGGACTAAGTCACCAACCAAGGAGTACACATGGCTCCAACTGCTTATATAGCAGAGGATGGCCTTGTCAGACATCAATGGGAGGAGATGTCCTTGTTCCTATGAAGGCTCAATAGATGCCTCAGTGTAGGGGAATCAAGGGCAGAGAGTGAGTAGTTGGAGGAACAACCTCATGGAAGCAGGGGGAGGGAGGATGAGATAGAGGGTTTCTGGGAGGGGGAAACTGGGAAAGGGAATAACATTTGAAATATAAATAATGAAAATATCCAATAAAAACTTTATATATATATAAAAAATTGATGCCTGGAATGCATGTGGTATGATGAATAACCAGTTTCCACAAGTTGTCCTTCGATATCCACATATGGGCTATGAAGTGTGTGTGTGTGTGTGTGTGTGTTTGTGTATGTGTGTGTGTATGTGTTTGTGTGTGTGTTTGTCTGTACACACATGCACATGCATATTGGTATATTTATGATGAAGGCTTATTCAACATTTATGAGGAATCTACACATGGAAAACAAAGGTGACAGGAGACTGGAAAAAGTAAGTAAACTAATGGGACAGGGGTGTGGCCCAGGCAGGGTAATTGACTTTGAATAGATCAAAGCAAATGATATATTTGAAGGAATATATTATTAAATTCACCTTACATTATGTATACATACACACATATACTAGTAAGAGATTTTTAAAATGTAATTTTCTTTGCTGTTATTATTAAAGGTTTTATGATTTTTAAAATTTTCTATATTCTTCATTCCAAATGCTTTCCCCTTTCCTGGTTCCCCCCTCCCCATAAGTCCCATAAGCCCTTTTCCCTCCACCCATTCCCCAATCACCCCCCCCTTCCATTTCTCTGTCCTGGTACTCCCCTACAATGTTGGATCAAGTCTTTCCAGGACCAGGGACCTCTCCTTCTTTCTTCTTGGGAATCATTTCATATGTTAATTGTGTCTTGAGTATTCAGAGTTTCTGGGCTAATTAATATCCACTTATCAGTGATTGCATTCCATGTATATTTTTTTGTGATTGAATTACCTCACTTAGGATGATATTTTCCAGTTCCAACCATTTGCCTAAAATTTTCATGAATTCATTGTTTTTAATTGCTGAGTAGTATTTCATTGTGTAAATATACCACATTTTCTGTATCCATTCCTACATTGAGGGACATCTGGGTTCTTTCCAGCTTCTGGCTATTATAAATAAGGCTGCTATGAACATAATGGAGCATGTGTGCTTATTGCATGCCGGGGAATCCTCTGGGTATATACCCAGGAGTGGTATAGCAAGGTCCTCCCAGTGTCATGCCAAGTTTTCTGAGGAACCTTCAGACTTATTTCCAGAGTGGTTGTACCAGCTTGCAATCCCACCACCAGAAAGAGTGTTCCTTTCTCCACATCCTTGCCAATACCTGCTGTCTCCTGAGTTTTTCATTTTAGCCATTCTGACTGGTGTGAGGTGAAATCTCAGAGTTGTTTTGATTTTCATTTCCCTAATGATTAATGATGGTGAACATTTCTTAAGGTGCTTCTCAGCCATTCAAAATTCTTCAAGTGAAAATTCTTTGTTTAGCTCTGTACCCCATATTTTTTTTCTGGTTCAAGTCTCCATCTTTCTTTTAATTATTATTATTAGCAATTTTATTTTTTTATTCGATATATTTTTTATTTACATTTCAAATGATTTCCCCTTTTCTAGACCCCCACTCCTGAAAGTCACACCAGCCCCCTTACCCCCCCCCTGTTATCCCACCCACATCTTCCCACTTCCCCATTCCGGTTTTGCCCTATACTGGTTCACTGAGTTTCCAGAACAAGGGGCCACTCCTCTGTTCTTCTTGTACCTCATTTGATGTGTGGATTATGTTTTGGGTATTCCAGTTTTCTAGGTTAATATCCACTTATTAGTGAGTGCATACCATGATTGATCTTTTGAGTCTGGGTTACCTCACTTAGTATGATGTTCTCCAGCTCCATCCATTTGCCTAAGAATTTCATGAATTCATTGTTTCTAATGGCTGAATAGTACTCCATTGTATATATATACCACATTTTTTGCATCCACTCTTCTGTTGAGGGATACCTGGGTTCTTTCCAGCATCTGGCAATTATAAATAGGGCTGCTATGAACATGGTGGAACATGTATCCTTATTACATGCTGGGGAATCTTCTGGGTATATGCCCAGGAGTGGTATAGCAGAATCTTCTGGAAGTGAGGTGCCTAGTTTTCGGAGGAACTGCCAGATTGATTTCCAGAGTGGTTGTACCAATTTGCAACCCCACCAGCAGTGGAGGAGTGTTCCTCTTTCTCCACATCCTCACCAACATCTGCTGTCTCCTGAATTTTTAATCTTAGCCATTCTGAATGGTGTAAGGTGAAATCTCAGGGTTGTTTTGATTTGCATTTCCCTAATGGTTAATGAAGTTGAGCATTTTTTAAGATGCTTCTCCGCCATCCGAAGTTCTTCAGGTGAGAATTCTTTGTTTAACTCTGTACTCCATTTTTTAATAGGGTTATTTGGTTTTCTGGAGTCTAACTTCTTGAGTTCTTTATATTGGATATTAGCCTTCTATCTGATGTAGCGTTTGGTGAAGATCTTTTCCCAATTTGTTGGTTGCCGATTTTTCCTTTTGATGGTGTCTTTTGCCTTACAGAAACTATGTAATATTATGAGGTTCCATTTGTCAATTCTTGATCTTAGAGCATATGCTATTGGTGATCTGTTCAGAAACTTTCCCCCTGTACCGATGTCCTCAAGGGTCTTCCCAGTTTCCTTTCTATTAGCTTCAGAGTGTCTGGCTTTATGTGGAGGTCCTTGATCCATTTGGAGTTGAGCTTAGTACAAGAAGACAAGGATGGATCAATTCGCATTCTTCTGCATGCTGACCTCCAGTTGAACCAGCACCATTTGTTGAAAAGGCTATCTTTTTTCCATTGGATGTTTTCAGCCTCTTTGTCGAGGATCAAGTGGCCATAGGTGTGTGGGTTCATTTCTGGATCTTCAATCCTGTTCCATTGATCCTCCTGCCTGTCACTGTACCAATACCATGCAGTTTTTTAACACTATTGCTCTGTAGTATTGCTTGAGGTCAGGGATACTGATACCCCCAGAATTTCTTTTATTGTTGAGAATAGTTTTAGCTATCCTGGGTTTTTTGTTGTTCCAGATGAATTTGATAATTGCTCTTTCTAACTCTGTGAAGAATTGAGTTGGGATTTTGATGGGTATTGTGTTGAATCTGTATATTGCTTTTGGCAAAATGGCCATTTTAACTATATTAATCCTGCTGATCCATGAGCATGGGAGGTTTTTCCATTTTTTGAGGTCTTCTTCCATTTCCTTCTTCATAGTCTTGAAGTTCTTGTCATACAGATCTTTCTCATGTTTGCTAAGAGTCACCCAAAGGTACTTTATACTGTTTGTGGCTATTGTGAAGGGGGTCATCTCCCTAATTTCTTTCTCAGCCTGCTTATCCTTTCAGTATAGGAAGACTACTGATTTGTTTGAGTTGATTTTATAACCTGCCACTTTGCTGAAGTTGTTTATCAGCTGTAGGAGTTCTCTGGTGGAGTTTTTTTGGGTCACTTAAGTATATTATCATATCATCTGTTAATAGTGTTAGTTTGACTTCTTCCTTTTCAATTTGTATGCTTTTGACCTCCTTATGTTGTCTAATTGTTCTAGTTAGAACTTCGAGTACTGTATTGAAAAAATATGGAGAGAGGGGGCAGCCTTGTCTAGTCCCTGATTTTTGTGGGATTACTTCAAGCTTCTATTTAGTTTGATGTTGGCTACTGGTTTGCTGTACATTGCTTTAACTATGTTTAGGTATGGGCCTTGAATTCCTGTTCTTTCCAAGACTTTTAGCATGAAATTTTTAATTTTATAAATGATATCCTTATGAGCCTACATCAGTACTGTAGTACTTCATGATGTCTGCATGTGTTTGTGTATATGTGTGGGTGAGGTGTGTATGTGTGTATATGTGCATATGTGTGTGTGCATGTGTGTGTGTGTTTGTGTGCATTTGTGTGTATGTGTGTGTGTGCGTGTGTGTGTGTCTGAGTGTATGAATATGTTCATGTGTGTTCATGTCCGGGCATACACGTGTCTGGGGACATATATTTTTTATGTGCATACCCTGGCAGGCCGTTCGGCCTCAGGAGGCATCTTAGCGCTTTTTCACAGTCACATGCTGCCAAGCCTGGTTTTGTTTTCCTCAGCCATCTCCTCAGCCTGATTGTCAGTTTTGATTGTTCTGCTAAGACTGATAGATTTCAATTATACTATATCAACTACTTTATTTCAGGTTATGTTCAAATAAAATAGACAATTTCAACTTTCAGATCCATGTTGAGCTCATATAAATACCAATTCAGTTCTTAATTTATGAAATTGTTCAAAAAACTCTACAATTTCAACTCTATTGGAAAAGTGACTGTTAACAAAGACTTAAATTGAAAAGTAACATGAAAATGGGAAGATAAATGGAATCTCAACTTCCAAAGTAAATTTTGCTGAATTTCTTTACTTATGCTAATACACTCATATTATCTCATGCCTGTTTCATTTGTATTTGTGTGTATATGCATGTACATATGCATACATAACTCATAGGTATGTATATATAAAATATACTATTGAAAGCTGACAAATAATACTTTGTTGTGCAACTGCAGAAGCCAGCATCTAACAAATAACATCCCAAGTGATAAGACTGATTTGCTGCCTGCTTGCATGGTCACTGTGTTTGGAAAAATGTTATTATTGTTTATTATTATTATTATTATTATTATTATTATTTAAGATTTAGGGAAAGAGTATCTCATGAAAATTACATGAAATCCCATTTCAGTCTCCTCAAGGGTAAAGCTTCCTGGCAATGAGGCTTGCTCATTGGTTCGCTTGGTGCCTATGACTGCTCCTGTAGTGCAATAGTAGGGTTGAGTAGTTGCCATAGTGACCCCCCTGAATCATCTTTGAGGTCTAAAATACACACTTTTTGCTCTTTACAGAATGTGTGTGTCCTTTGGTTTGCTTTTAGAATCCAAACTGCGAGGCAGAGTTGTACAAAATATTTTGATCCAAGAAGTCAGTGAAAATGATGAGTTTGAACTTTGGTGTCTCAGTATCTTTCTGTGAAAACTGACGACAGAGGTACCAGTAGGAGTCCATCACCATTTAAATCTTCTAGTACACAGAGCAATACTTATATAGTGTAAATTGTGGATTAGAAATAAGAATCTCATCTTGGTATCAGAGGCTGCAATGGGTGCAGCTTTGGTGCAAAGTGGTGTCCAGAACACCCTGATATTTTAAGCAAGCACCTGTCCCTGAAGAAGCTCTAAAGAACAAATTGATATTACTTGCATAGTTCAAAAGCTTCAAGCTATGAATTTATTTTAAATTTGTCCTAGATCATTTCCAGGTAATAGTGACTTAATAGATGTTCTTTTAATGCTCTCACCTCTATTTTTACTATTTTGCTTTTGTGCTTCTCTCTTGAAAATAGAGGGTCTAACCTTGCTCTAAGGGAGGAAAGGAAGGGCTGATATGGGGTTGTAAAGGGAATAAATAAATTTAATTTAAAATAGAAAAAACTATGCCATGAATTCTCTTAAAACAGCTTTTTATGCAATATAAAATTTGAATTTTCATGTTGAACAAATTTTCAGAATAAGAAGTCACGCACTGGAATATAGTCACCTCCTCCCAGGGTGATAGCCTTAAAGAAACTGAAGCCATCAGCTTCCAGTGTCTATGCTGAGTGATGACTGGCTTGATCTGTGCAGGTCTTGTACAGGCAATCACAGCAGATGTGAGCTAGTGAGTGCAATGATCTTGACATGTCAGGCAGAGTTAAAGCATGAATGGAAGAGTTAGCAGAACATATTGGATATATGCTTGAAATTTGAAAGAACAGCAACAAAAAACAGTTGCATTCAAACATTTAAACAATTTTAAAAATTAGAGCATAGAGGTTTAAATGTGTCTTTACTCCAACCTTTTCCCAATTGTATTGACATGCCCTACCCACAGGATAAGTACCAAAACTAGAAAGTTGACATTGGCACATTATCTACTGACCCATGCTTTTTCAATTTTTATTGCTCTATTTTTTCACTGTTACTCTGAACACTTATTTCAAAACATTTCTGTGGATCTTAACACTTTCAAGTAGTTGTTACCTATTGTGTAAAATGTACATTTCTCTGACACAACTATGAATTTTTGCACAAGAAAAATTATTAATTCAAATTGAATGATCCTTGTTTTTTACTTGGTGTTAGTCTATTCAAATTTACAAATGAGTGGCATGTTTTGGAGTATGCATATGACTGTGTCTCATATTTTAATTTACCCTTGATTACTTCTCCCAGTATAAAGATATCCTATATCTTACAGATGAAACATTTTTCCAGTTACTTCTTATGCCTTTAAGTCATATAATATTCAAAAAAATGTGGTTTGATTCACTTATAAACAGTCAAGTTTGTACATGTTTTATTGATTTCTACATACATTTTATTTGGTCAGAGATATGCTTTGTTAGGCTTACTATGTTGAAATCAACTAAAACTCATTTTCAGTCTAGCATTTGGACGCTCTTAGTGGTGAGCCCATGGCCATTTGGAAAGACCATTGTGTGAAGTAGCTCAGGCCATCAGAATCTCCAACTGTGAATAGGGATTTTCTTTATTTAGCTTTACATATTTTTACTTGCATATTTTAAAGCGTGGCATATATACATTTATGGTCACATTATTTTTCTAATAAATTGCTTATCAAGCATATGAAACACTCCTTTTTGATCTCCCAGTATGTCACCTTTCTCTAAGTCCATTTATTTGGTACAAATCTGGCCTTCACCTTTCTATTTACCAGAAGCTTCTTTTTCTGAGCTCTTGACCTTGACCTGGTGATGCTATGATAAAATATTTAATATCCAATACATAATGAGAACATTTATTAATTCAAATTGCATGATCCTTGTCTTTTACTTGGTGTTAGTCTATTCAAATTTAACAAATGCTATGGTTAAATTTATTTTCTATTTTGTAATAAAGACAACGTGGTTCAAACCTTTTAATTTTGCAAATTTTTTCTTCTCTTTATGAGCATTAACATATATCCTTTCTTTTAATTCCTTTTGACATTTTAGCTAAAACTATTAACATTATTTTAGGGACTGTGCTAAGATGTGTGACTCATTGTCCTGAACTTATGGTGTTTTCAGTTTAATTTGTAGTAGATTCAGTAAAAATAAAAAAAAAAATGTGACACAGTATGTTTTGACATCTTCTGGCCTTTGTATGTTGCTACTCATGTTATATAGTCACACAAAAACAAACCCTATAGTAAGTGCTATCCTGTTTCATTGAACATAATAATACATAAATACAGTAACAAAGTGCTATCCTGTTTCATTGAACAGTCTTATGCATATTTAAGAAATTAACAGAAGACAAACTCTAGATGTTTGCAGTATTCTATGTTCTCTCTTCTTCTAAGGAAAAGTTGCTGTTTGTTATTACCTTGGTGTTATTCTAGCCTATAGAGATGCATTTAGTATTTTTATTTTCTTTTTGTAATATTGGTTAACTGATGGATTATTTACATTTTTGTCAATGCAGTTTCCATTGTTCAATCTGAGGTCCAGTCTATCCTGCATATATGTCATTTTAAATATAATTTATAGACTAGAATTTTCATTTGGCTGATAATTTCTAAGTCCCTGTTAAAATGCTTTCTCTTTGTCCTTTCATTCAAAGTTTATTTATGAGATTGAGAGACAGTTCACAGTTTAAGAGAAACTGGTTGTCTTCCAGAGAACCCAGGCTCTGTTTTCAGAACCTCTAGGGTAGTTTTCAATCATTTGTTATTCTAGTTCCAGGGGCCCCAAAGTCCTTTTTTGACTCCCACAGGCACTGTACACGCACAGTGCACAGACATATGTGCAGACAATATACAGACACATGTAAAAATTAAAACAAATATTTTTTAAAAGAAGAAAAGGTACATTTCCTTTGAAGTCCTGGGTCTTTGGGATAAGGTTTAAAAACTCCACATTCTTCCTCATGGTGGGCAACAGCTGAGAATAGTCAACTCCTTCTGTCTCCCACCTGTGATTTCACAGGATGACCATAAGAATCTGTCTAATAAACATATCAATGAAGGATTTTGGCAGATATTAATACATATTGGGAATTGGACATTCTTCCTGACTTCTACTCAAAAAATTGTATCGATAACTATACAGGTTCTGTGACTTTGCTGCATTATCCTGACATATCTTTATGGTAAGGACTAAGGCTCACTGCCCTGCTCAGATCTGCAGTCTTGAACTACATGAAGTGTCAAAATAACCCTTATCCTTTTTTAGTCTTATACTCATTTGATTCAGGCTTTTATTGGTTGCAACTGGGGAATGTCTAAAGAAGATAAATCATTCTGCTAATGAGCAGACTTGCTGGAAAAGCTGAATTTTGTTAATCAAGGAGGTCATGGGCTCCAATTTTTTCTTGTCCAAGTTAAATTGAAACCAGCTAGAAAATAAGTTGCATGTGCTCTTTATCTGAGTCGAGTCACAACTAGGGTTCTGTGTGATTTGACCTCAACTTGTGATCCTCGTGCTCTGGTCTCTATGGTGCTGGCATCCCAGGCATGAGCCTTGCATTGGTGGACTCTCTGCCCAGCAGCTGTACTTCTTTTAGGACTATGAGGCCCTTGATATTGGAGGCAACCCCTTCTGTGTCATCCAGTATCTCCACTTTATAGAATAGAATGATCAGCAATTATTTGTTGAATGGATGAAGTTTGGTTTTTGGAATTGCCATTTGAATTGCACATTAGTTTTAATGAAGCAGTTATTAAGGCAGGCTTTTATTGATTTATCCATTTTGCACACTGAAGTACTAATAAACTGTTATAGAATCTAAGCAAGTTATGTTCAGACCATGTTATAGGCCCACAATAGCTCCCACTTGCACTCTGTATAAAACATAGCCTCATTTCCTAAGTTTACACAGAGCGCTGCATCCTGGCTCTTTCTTGTATCACTCATTTAAGTTCTTAACACTCTTAATGGTCCTTTATGTTCCAGTTCATTGGCCTTTTTGTTTCAGTAATGTATTCTCTGCAAGTTTGTTTCTGACCCACAGCATTTTACATATGAGTCTAATCTGTCTACAATATTCTCTCATAACTTGCTCCATGGTTGTTTTCTCTTTTCGATCTGGAGGGCTCAGTTCTTTCTGAAACTTCTCCCTGATCTTCTAGTTCACATGGTACATTTACATGGGCACTCTGTGCCCTTCATACACTCTTTTCAGCATTCTATCTTACCTTTGTTATTTACAGCATCATTACTTTGTGGAATATTCTCACTTAATTTTTTATATCTTCATGGTTTATATACTATGAGAATATAATCTCCATAGAAGCAAGTCTCTACCTTTACCCTTTGTGTATTATCAATGTCTAGATCACTGTTCAGTGGTTCTTAGATGATAAAAATGATTAAAAAAATGGATGAATGAACTTACTCATAACAATGAAATCAAGAGATTAAAAATGTTACATTTGACAAAAAGTATCAACTCACCCCACAAAGGTTGAGCCAGTAATGTGGAATTGTGAGCTGTCACTACTTTTCTTCTGGCTCTGCATGACCAGAGATTTGGAAATTCCCAGAATAACAGCTGCAATGTAAGCAAGTTGACAATAACACCACAAAGACAGCAATGAGCTTGCTTAAAATATTGTTCTCTTCTATTTTCTGAAATCGAATTTATATATAAAATGAAAACCATTAAAGGTTATGCTTTTGTACACTCTGACCATATTGATTTTTTTTCTCCACAATTGATCTTATTTTGTGTGGAGCATTTACTATTTACTCGATACTTATTTAGAGGGAACATAGACTTCTACATTCATTGTAACCATTCTTATTCTTCATTCTTTTATACTGTGTTGCAGCCATTTCTACATAAAAGCATTCAGTAACTTTTCCTGTGAGACCTGGAATTTTCTCTAATAGAGATCTCTTTTCAATGCATTTGTTTATGAATAGATCCACTGGCGTGCAGCTTTCATTGAAAATACCTGCTGGATTCTGTGCAGTTGTGTGTGGAGGGAGAATGAGAGACATGGAAGTTTGTAGTGCTAAGCAGGAATTGAGAGTTTCATTACTCACAGGGTCCTATATCTACTTGTTTCTTAGGACTTTCAAGGACTGAAAGGCTTTTTCATCTGTAGTGACCCCAACAAGCCTTAGAGTTGAGTTGTGAAAGTTCAGTCAATTATCCTATAAGGGTGCCAAACTTTCTTCCTTTGCTTTAGTTCCCTTCTAGGAAATGGCATGACTCTGTATCTTAAAAACTTCTGAGCACCATGGTTGTTTCCCTGTGATCTGCTATTTCACACAAACCCCTCCATGAGCCCCTGAGCAGTGTTTGTATGCTGTGGATACACTCATTGTTACATTTGATGTCTGGAAGTGACCAAGATGGCAGAGTCTTGGCATTTTAAGAATAGTGGAGCTCTTGTCATACAGATCTTTCACATGTTTGGTAAGAGTCACCCCAAGATACTTTATACTGTTTGAGGCTATTGTGAAGGGGGTCATTTCCCTAATTTCTTTCTCAGCCTGCTTATCCTTTGAGTATAGGAAGGCCACTGATTTGCTTGAGTTGAGCTCAAAAAATGGGAAAACCTCCCATGCTCATGGATCGGTAGAATCAATATAGTTAAAATGGCCATTTTGCCAAAAGCAATATACAGATTCAATGCAATACCCACAAAATCCCAACTCAATTCTTCACAGAGTTAGAAAGAGCAATTATCAAATTCATCTGGAACAACAAAAAACCCAGGATAGCTAAAACTATTCTCAGCAACAAAAGAAAATCTGGGGGAATCAGTATCCCTGACCTCAAGCAATACTACAGAGCAATAGTGTTAAAAACTGCATGGTATTGGTACAGTGACAGGCAGGAGGATTAATGGAACAGGATTGAAGATCCAGAAATGAATCCACACACCTATGGCCACTTGATCCTCGACAAAGAGGCTGAAAACATCCAATGGAAAAAAGATAGCCTTTTCAACAAATGGTGTTGGTTCAACTGGAGGTCAGCATGCAGAAGAATGCGAATTGATTCATCCTTGTCTCCTTGTACTAAGCTCAAATCCAAATGGATCAAGGACCTCCACATAAAGCCAGACACTCTGAAGCTAATAGAAAAGAAACTGGGGAAGACCCTTGAGGACATCGGTACAGGGAGAAAGTTTCTGAACAGAACACCAATAGCGTATGCTCTAAGAGCAAGAATTGACAAATGGGACCTCATAAGGTTACAGAGTTTCTGTAAGGCAAAGGACACCATCAAGAGGACAGATCGGCAACCAACAAATTGGGAAAAGATCTTCACCAATCCTACATCAGATAGAGGGCTAATATCCAATATATATAAAGAACTCAAGAAGTTAGACTCCAGAAAACCGAACAACCCTATTAAAAAATGGGGTACAGAGTTAAACAAAGAATTCTCACCTGAAGAACTTCGGATGGCGGAGAAGCATCTTAAAAAATGCTCAACTTCATTAGTCATTAGGGAAATGCAAATCAAAACAACCCTAAGATTTCATCTTACACCAGTCAGAATGGCTAAGATTAAAAATTCAGGAGACAGCAGGTGTTGGAGAGGGTGTAGAGAAAGAGGAACACGCCTCCACTGCTGGTGGGGTTGCAAATTGGTACAACCACTCTGGAAATCAGTCTGGCGGTTCCTCCGAAAACTGGGCACCTCACTTCCAGAAGATCCTGCTATACCACTCCTGGGCATATACCCAGAGGATTCCCCACCATGTAATAAGGATACATGCTCTACTATGTTCATAGCAGCCCTATTTATAATTGCCAGATGCTGGAAAGAACCCAGGTATCCCTCAACAGAAGAGTGGATACAAAAAATTGGTATATCTACACAATGGAGTACTATTCAGCCATTAGAAACAATGAATTCATGAAATTCTTAGGCAAATGGATGGAGCTAGAGAACATCATACTAAGTGAGGTAACCCAGACTCAAAAGGTGAATCATGGTATGCACTCACTAATAAGTGGTTATTAACCTAGAAAACTGGAATACCCAAAACATAATCCATACATCAAATGAGATACAAGAAGAAAGGAGGAGTGGTCCCTGGTTCTGGAAAGACTCAGTGAAACAGTATTTGGCAAAACCAGAACGGGGAACTGGGAAGGAGTGGGAGGGAGGACAGGGGAAGAGAAGGGGGCTTATGGGACTTTCGGGGAGTGGGGAGAGCTAGAAAAGGGGAAATCATTTGAAATGTAAATAAATTATATCGAATAAAAAAAATTAAAAAAAAAAAAGAATAGTGGAACACACCAGTCTTTCTTGGTTTGTTTATCCACATGGCTTTCAATTAAATCATTACTTCCTTGTAAGTCATTTCTTCTTCAGAACTGCTCAGGCTTGCCTTAGCAGTAGTTTTATACAAACCTACACTAATGAATATATTCAACAAACAAGTCCATAGGAATTGCACTTCTCCTCTGCTGATGTCTGTTGCTTGCTTGATTCAGGTAACTTCTACTGACATTCTGAGTTCTCTCATGTGCTTGCCACTGAGATAAGAGTTATATACTTTTAATATCATCTATATCCTTAGAGAATCCATTCCTTCATTCCATTCTTAGCTTTAATCAATAGAATGAAACCGTGTACAGAGAAAAAGCAAGTTGCTTAAGTCAGGCCTTAAATATTTTCACTTGTGTCCCCTTTCACCCTAGAGTGTTTACATGACCCAAGTCATATAAATATATGGACCAGGTGTGCAGGTCATATATTTATTGATAATAAAACAAGAAAATATTTTATTTCATGTTTTAACAGATACATTTTATTTTTATTTTTGTATATGAATGTGTATATGCACACACACACACACACACACACACACACACACACACACACACTCCTGTGTATCTGTATAGGCCAGAAGAAGGCTTCAGATTCCCTGGAGCTTCAGTTATATATGGATCTGAAGTTTCAGACGTGAATTCTGGGAACTAAACTTGTATTGTCTGGAAGAGCCACAAGCACTCTTAACAACTGAGCCATCTATTTGACCAACAATAAACTGATCTTAGATCACTGTATTAAAAATAATTTTAGCGATTCCCGTGGCCATATTCACTGCCGGCCAGGGCAGAAGAGCTTCACAAGGTACTGTATCACCCCGAGCTTTAGATCTCTGGGGGGTGCAAACTGCCAGGGGTCTGCCTGTACCCAAGAACTGAGCCCATAGGCAGTTTGTCTGACAGTCTGCCGAGCAGGGGTCCTGTGTCCTGCCTGGAGACCAGCAGAGAGAGAGAATCCCTGCGGCCATATTTGTAGCCTGCTGGGGCAGAAGAGCATCACTAGGTACTCTAGCACCCGAGCTTTAGATCCCTGGGGGTGCAAACTGCCAGGGGTCTGCCTGCACTCAGGAACTGAGCACATAGGTGGTTCATCTACCAGTCTGCCAGGCATGGGGCCTGTGTCCTGTCTGGAGACCAGCAGAGGGAGAGAATCCCCATGGCCATATTCGCTGCCTGCCGGAGCAGAAAAGCTTCACTAGGTACTGTATCACCCTGAACTTTAAATTTCTGGGGGTGCAAACTACCAGGGCTCTGCCTGCGCTCAGGAACTAAGCACATAGGTGGTTCATCTACCAGTCTTCTGGGCATGGGGCCTGTGTCCTGCCTAGAGACCAGCAAAGGGAGAGAATGCCCCCGGCCATATTTGCTGCAGGCCTGGGCAGAAGAGCTTCACTAGGTACTGTATCACCCCAAGCTTTAGATCTCTGGGGGTGCAAATCACCAGGGGTCTGCCTGCACTCAGGAACTGAGCACATATGCAGTTTGTCTGCCAGTCTGCTGGGCGTGGGGCCTGTGTCCTGCCTGGAGACCAGCAGAGGGAGAGAATCCCTGCGGCAATATTCACTGCCTGCCAGAGCAGAAGAGTGTCACTAGATACTGTATCACCCCCGAGCTTTAGATCTCTGGGGGTGCAAATTGCCAGAGGTCGCTCTGCACCCAGGACCTGAGCACACAGGTGGTTCATCTCCCAGCTGGTAGGTCATGGGGCCTGTATCCTTCTCAGAGAACAGCAGAGGGAGCAACTCCCATGGCCCTCTTTGTGGCCTGCCAGGGCAGAAAAACAACACTAGGTACTGTATTATCCTGAGCCTAAGATCTCTGGGGGTGCAAATCTCCAGGGGTCTGCCTGCACTCAGAACCTGAGAACACAGGTGGTTTATCTGCAAGCCGGTTGGTCGTGGGGCCTGTATCCTACTTGAGAATCAACAGAGGGAGTGACCCCCCACTCACCATCTTTGCTCCATAACAGAGCAGTCTGAGAACACCTGGTTCACCTTGACAACCCAATTATAACATTTCTTGAGGCAAGACTGAGCAGGGTTCCAAAGGCACAAAAGAGGAATGCAGCATATCAGTAATCTGTACCAGAGGAAATCCAGTAATCCAGTGTCACAGAAATAGCCCTAAAGATCCACAATAGGTTGTGGCACCAGCCAGTGACAATAAGACCATCTAACTCTAGTGAGAACTAGATGTCTAAAGGCAAGCGTAGAAACGTTACTAACAGAAACCAAGGCATTATGGCAGCATCTGAACCCAATTCTCCAACAATAGCAAGTCCTGGATACCCCAACACACCAGAAAAACAAGAGGTAGACTTAAAAGCACTGGTAAGGATGCTGGTAGAGGAACACATGAAGGACATAAATAAATCTCTTAAAGAAATTCAGGAGAAAAATGATCAAAAGATAGAAGCCCTTACAAGGGAAACACAAAAATCACTTAAAGAAATTCAGGACAATATCAATCAGAAGTTTGTAGCCAATAAGGAAGAAATACAAAAATCACTTAAAAAATTACAGGAGAACTTTGATCAACAGACAGAAGTCATGAAAGAGGAAACATAAAAGTCTCTCAAAGAAAACACAAACAAGAAATCAGGGACCATAGATGCAAATATGAACAACAGAATACAAGAGATAGAAGAAAGAATCTCAGATGCCGAAGATATCATAGAAACCATGGACTCAACAGTCAAAGAAAATGCAAAATGCAAAAAGCTTATAACCCAAAACATCCAGGAAATCCAGGACACAATGAGAAAGCCAAATCTAAAAATTATAGGCATTGATGAGAGTGAAGATTACAACTTAAAGGGCCAGCAAATATCTTCAACAAAATTATGGAAGAAAACTTCCCTAACCTAAAGAAAGAGATGCCCATGAATATACAAGAAGGCTACAGAACTCCAAACAGACTGCACCAGAACAGAACTACTTCCCGTCACATAATAATCAAAACCCCAAATGTACTAAACAAAGAAAGAATACTTAGGGCAGTAAGAGAAATAGGACAGGTAACATATAAAGGAGGACCTATCAGAATTACACCAGACTTCTCACCAGAGACCATGAAAGCTAGAAGATCCTGGGTAGAGCTCATGCAGACTCTAAGAGAACACAAATGCCAGCCAAGACTACTATACTCAGTGAAACTCTCAATCACTATAGATGGAGAAACAAAGATATTCCATGACAAAACCAAATTTACACAATATCTTTCCACAAACCAGCCCTACAAAGGATAATAGGGGGAAAACACCATTACAACGAGGGAAACTATACCCTGGAAAAAGCAGGATATTAATCTTCTTTCATCAAACCCAAAAGAAGATAACCACACAAGTAAAAAAATTAACATCAAAAATGATGGGAAGCAATAACCACTACACCTTAATATCTCTTAACATCAATGGACTCAATTCCCCAATAAAAAGACATAGACTAGCAGACTGGTTACATAAACAGGACCCTACATTTTGCTGCATACAGGAAACACACCTCAGTGTCAAAGACAAAAACTACCTTAGAGTAAAAGGCTGGAAGACAATTCTACAAGCAAATGGTCTCAGGAAACAAGCCGGACTTGCCATTCTAATATCAGATAAAATTGACTTTCAACCTAATGTCATCAAAAGAGACATGGAAGGTCACTTCTTGCTGGTCAAAGGAAAAATCCAACAAGAAGAACTCTCAATCCTGAACATCTATGCTCCAAATACAAGGGTGCCCTCATTCATAAAAGAAACTTTACTAAAGCTCAAAGCACACATTGCACCTAACACAATAATTTTGGGTGACTTCAACACTCCACTCTCATCAATGGACCAATCAGGAAAACAGAAACTAAACAGGGAGACAGTGAAACTAATTGAAGCTTTGTACCAATTGGATTTAACAGATATATATAGAACTTTTCATCCCAAAGCAAAAGAATATACTTTTTTCTCAGCACCTCATGGTACCTTTTCCAAAATCAATCATATAGTTGGTTACAAGGCAGACCTCAACAAATATAAGAAGATTGAAATAATCCCATGCCTCCTATCAGATCACTATGGAGTAAAAGTGGTCTTTAATAACAATAAAAACAACAGAAAGCCCACATATACATGGAAACTGAACAATACTCTACTCAATGATACCTTGGTAAAGGAAGAAATAAAGAAATAAATAAAAGACTTTAAAATTTAATGAAATTGAAGGCACAACATACACAAATCTATGGGACTCAATGAAATCAGTGCTAAAAGGAAAATTCATACCTTTGAGTGCCTCCAAAAAGAAATTCGAGAGAGCATACACTAGAGTATTAATGGAACAACTGAAAGCCCTGGAACAAAAAGAAGCTAATTCACACAGGAGGAGAAGAAGACAGGAAATCATCAAACTCAGACCTGAAATCAATCAAGTAGAAACCAAGAGAACCATACAAAGAATCAACAAAACCAGGAGCTGGTTCTTTGAAAAAAAATAAACAAGATAGATAATCCCTTAGCCAGACTAACCAAAGGGCATGAGAAAGTATCCAAATTAACAAACTTAGAAATGAAAAGGGAGATATTACAACAGAAACTGAGGAAATTAAAAAAATCATCAGATCCTACTACAAAAGCCTGTACTTAACACAACTAGAGAATCTGGAGGAAATGGACAATTTCTTAGACAGATACCAAATACCAAAATTAAACCAGGATCAAATAGATCATCAAAACAGACCCATAACCCCTAAGGAAATAGAAGGGGTCATAGATAGCCTT
Organism: Apodemus sylvaticus; assembly: GCF_947179515.1. Taxonomy (NCBI): domain Eukaryota; kingdom Metazoa; phylum Chordata; class Mammalia; order Rodentia; family Muridae; genus Apodemus; species Apodemus sylvaticus. The sequence continues at coordinate 82,583,968 of NC_067481.1, forward strand.
CCGACCAAAAAAAGCGCAGGACCAGATGGTTTCAGTGCAGAATTCTATCAGACCTTCAAAGAAGACTCAACACCAATACTCTTCAAACTATTCCACCAAATAGAAACGGAAGGAACACTACCCAACTCCTTCTACGAAGCCACAATTATGCTGATACCAAAATCACACAAAGATCCAAGTAAGAAAGAGAATTTCAAGCCAATTTCCCTTATGAATATCAATGCAAAAATACTCAATAAAATTCTTGCCCACCGAATCCAAGAACACATCAAAACAATCATCCATCAGGATCAAGTAGGCTTCATCCCAGGGATGCAGGGATGGTTCAATATAAGGAAATCTATCAATGCAATTCACTACATAAACAAACTCAAAGAAAAAAAAACACACGATCATTTCATTAGATGCTGAAAAGGCATTTGACAAAATTCAGCATCCTTTCATGCTAAAAGTCTTGGAAAGGACAGGAATTCAAGGCCCATATCTAAACATAGTAAAAGCAATATACAGCAAATCGGTAGCCAAAATCAAACTAAATGGAGAGAAACTTGAAGCAACCCCACTAAAATCAGGGACTAGACAAGGCTGCCCCCTCTCTCCATATCTTTTCAATATAGTTCTTGAAGTCCTAGCTAGAGCAATTAGACAACATAAGGAGGTCAAAGGGATAGAAATTGGAAAGGAAGAAGTCAAACTATCACTATTTGCAGATGATATGATAGTATACTTAAATGACCCAAAAAACTCTACTAGAGAACTCCTACAGCTGATAAACAACTTCAGCAAAGTGGCTGGCTATAAAATCAACTCAAGCAAATCAGTAGCCTTTATATACTCAAAGGATAAGCAGACTGAGAAAGAAATTAGGGAAATGACACCCTTCACAATAGCCACAAACAGCATAAAGTATTTTGGGGTGGCTCTAACCAAACAAGTGAAAGACCTATATGACAAGAACTTCAGATCTCTGAAGAAGGAAATCGAAGAAGATCTCAGAAAATGGAAAAATCTTCCATGCTCATGGATTGGCAGGATTAATATAGTTAAAATGGCCATATTGCCAAAGGAAATCTACAGATTCAATGCAATCCCCATCAAAATTCCAACCCAGTTCTTCATAGAGCTAGAAAGAGCAATGCTCAAATTCATCTGGAATAACAAAAAACCCAGGATAGCTAAAAGTATTCTCAACAGTAAAAACTTCAGGGGGATTCAGTATCCCAGACCTCAAACTTTACTACAGAGCAATAGTGATAAAAACTGCATAGTGTTGGTACAATGCCAGGCAAGCCGATCAATAGAATAGGATTGAAGACCCAGAAATGAACCCACACACCTATGGTCACTTGATCTTTGACAAAGGAGCTGAAAGCATCCAGTGGAAAAAAGATAGTCTTTTCAACAAATGGTGCTGGTTCAATTGGAGGTCAGCATGCAGAAGAATGCGAATCGATCCATTCTTATCTCCTTGTACTAAGCTCAACTCCAAATGGATCAAAGACCTCCACATAAAACCTGACACACTGAAACTAATAGAAAAGAAACCGGGGAAGACCCTTGAGCACATGGGCACAGGGGAAAAGTTCCTGAACAGAACACCAATAGCTTATGCTCTAAGATCAAGAATTGACAAATGGGTCCTCATAAAACTACAAAGTTTCTGTAAGGCAAAGGACACTGTCAAAAGGACAAAAACGTCAACCAACAGATTGGGAAAGGATCTTCACCAACCCTAAATCTGACAGAGGACTATTATCTAACATATACAAAGAACTCAAGAAGGTAGAACCTAGAGAACCAAATAACTCCATTAAAAAGTGGGGTACCGAGCTAAACAAAGATTTTTCACATGAAGAACTTGAGGGCTGAGAAACACCTTAAGAAATGTTCAACATCATTAATCATTAGGGAAATGCAAATTAAAACAACCCTGAGATTTCACTTCACACCATTTAGAATGGCTAAGGTCAAAAACTCAGGAGACAGCAGGTGCTGGCAAGGATGTGGAGAAAGAGGAACACTCCTCCACTGCTGGTGGGATTGTAAGATGGTGCAACCACTTTGGAAATCAGTCTGGCGGTTCCTCAGAAAACTGGGCATGGCACTGCCGGAGGACCCTGCTATACCACTCCTGGGCATATACCCAGATGATTCCCCAGCATATAATAAGGACACATGCTCCACTATGTTCATAGCAGCCCTATTTGTAGTAGCCAGAATCTGGAAAGAACCCAGGTGTCCTTCAACAGAGGAATGGATACAAACCATGTGGTATATTTACACAATGGAGTACTATTCAGCCATTAGAAACAATGAATTCATGAAATACAAAGACAAATGGATGGAGCTGGAGAACATAATACTAAGGGAGCTAACCCAGTCTCAAAAGATCAATCATGTTATGCACTCACTGATAAGTGGATATTAACCTAGAAACTTGGAATACCCAAAAAACAATCCACATATTAACTGATGTCCAAAAAGAACAGAGGAATGGTCCCTGGTTCTGGAAAGACTCAATGCAACAGTATAGGGGAATACCAGAACAGGGAAGTGGAAAGGGGTAGATGGAGGAACAAGGGGAGGGAAGAGGGCTTATGGGACTTACAGGGAGTGGGGACCCAGAAAAGGGGACATCATTTGATATGTAAATAAAGAATACATCGAATAAATAAATAAATAAATAAATAAATAAATAAATAAAATAATTTTAGCATTCTTTGTAAGGGAGTTACATGCCAGTTTGTGTACTTGTGGAGACTAGGGGACATTATCAGCTGTTGATCCTCAGGCATTGTCTACCTTGATTTTGAGGCAGGGTTTCTCATTGACCTGAGTTCACTGCATAGTCTGGTCATTGAGCTGCAGGGACCCTTTTGTCTCTGCCCCCAGCACCGGGATTACGAACATGAACCACAATGTGTTTCTGCTTGTTGCTTGGATTCTGGTTACTGCAAACAGTTCCTCATTATTGCAAGGCAAGCAGTTTACCAACTGAGATGCCCCAGCCCCCAATGTAAGTCATTATGTTTCGACAAGAGCAGAAATCTTATGCACAGTTGAAAAAGATATTTAATTGCATGGAATAGTCTGAAATCTCAGCCAAGGTCCTCCTGGCTGTGCCTACTTGTGATATGTGCCATGATGGCATATACCGTGCAAAGTGTGCAGATTGTTTGTTCACAACTCAGGCTGCATGCAGTAAAGTTATGTGTGGTAAACTGTCAGAAACACTCCAGGTTCAGCATGTCCTGAAGTCCTAATTTTTTTTTATTATTTCACATTCAGAAAACAGAAAAAAAGCCCTATTGTTTGTGAACTCTTAGGTTGAATTGTACAATCCCATATGAGATTGTTACTCACAATGAGAAAAAGCTCTGGTGTACCTCAGCAAATTATTTTAAGGTTTTTTTTGGGTACTATTATCTTATATGTATTTTGCTTGCATATATGTATGTGCATCCTGTACTTTCAAGGCTCACAAAGGTCAGAAGAGGGTGTCAGATCTCCTGGTACTGGAATTAAGATGGTTATGAGCTGCCATGTTGGTATAGGAAATTGAACCAGTTTTCTATGGAAGAGCAGTCAGTGCACTTAACAACTGAGCCATTTCTCTAGCCATCAAGTTAAAGAGTAAAGCACATATAAAACAACTTTATGGAAGCACGCTGATACCTAAATAGAATGGTCTGACCATGTAGCCCGCAAAGCTAGCACCTGCAGTTAACTAGCATACAGAAACATCATTATCAGGAGGGTATCCAATTTTGTTTTTTATTTATTTGCAGCTATATTCCTGAGTACCTGAAACAAGTTCTGAAATAGAAGATGATCTCAGTAAGTATTTGCTGGCCTATTGATTTCTCATTTTTATGCAATTGGAGTTCAGCAAGATAAAATAACTTGCTAAGAAATTTTGCAGTTCCAGAATATGAGGTTTATGCGGCCTCTAGGTCTTCACCTTGAAATCTTTGTTGGCAGATTCATGGCAAACCTACTTTGCTTTCCATATTCAACTGTCATAGCGTGGACTGTCAGCTAACATCATTAAAAAGTTTTAGAATATAATACTGTGAACAAAGTGAAGGTGTAGATATGAAAACTTTTAATAAGAAAAGAAGTATAGAATTTACTAACTGACCTGTCATTTTAGCCTCGTCAGTATATTTCTACACTGTTAACTTCAGCTCATAACTACATTACTTCTATAGCTCTTTCATCTGCCAGGCCCTCCCTTCTCCTTTCTCATATCTTTCCCACCATGTAAGTTGTATTGAAAGACCCCCGCAGGGTATCTTTCCGCTGGGGAGATCCCGCTCAAGGAACAAGGAGACCACGGGTACGGATGCAAACGGCAAGAGGTTTATTCAGATACATAGGTACCTGGGGCGACAAAGTCTCTCGGGGGACTTGCGCGCCTCCTAGGCTCAGGTCTAGGGCTTATATAGGGTAGGGGAGCAGAAAGCGCGGGTACAGAAGCGAGATGCATGGTTACAGGGTTCTCACTGGCTGATTTAAATGAGGCCAGGGTGACACGTTCTCTGGGTCCCTGGAAAACAGATAAGTGTTGACTTTAGCCCCAGAAAACAGACAAGTGCTGACTTAGCCCCGGATGGTGCTATTCCGGTACTTCCCGTTCCTGCCCCTGGCCAGATGTCCAACCGCAGATACCCTGTTTGGCAAAACGGCAGCTGGCTGGCTTTAACTGAACTCTTCTATCTTGTCTTAAGCCTGGCACAAAATGGCGTTACTCTGGCTAAAGCTGTGGGGCTGGGGTCTTTCAGTATCATGGATGATTGGTGGGGGCATTATATCTTTCTTCTAACCAAGATAAGTCACTGTTTAATCAATACAAAGTGCTAAAATGTAGAGAGCCTTATTGAGATGCCATGCCACCTGGCAAGAACTTGCTATCAACCAATGTGAAGTTCCTCATCCAGCCTTTGAGCAGCAACTCCTGTGCTAACCCTAATCCCCACCACTTGGTCTGGAGTGCTCAGACCAAGGTGAAGCCTATTGTTCTTCAAGGACCTGCAGTTTCCTGAGAAACACTAGCCACCTGCTGAGCAACTGAACTGGTTCTGCTGAGAACCTCCAGCCTTTCCCCCCTGCCTATATGTTTGGAGTTCTTCATTAAACTTTGAGACCTTGAATAGCCGGTGTTATCATGGTCTTCATCTCTTTTTGCTGCCTTCCCATACATCCCTAGCTTCCCTTCCAGGTAACCCACTTGATGTAACTGTGGGAAGTTACACTAAAATAATAGCATATTATAATAATGATAGTATAATAATTATAATATATTAATCAGCTTACATGAAATTCAACTGACTGTATTACTTATCAGCTTCATGCTAATTTGAACAATATTTTACACATATCTTAAGGATCTTAAGGATCCCAAGAGTGGTCATTGTTCTTCATCTCTTCACTATGTGTGTGTGTGTGTGTGTGTGTGTGTGTGTGTGTGTGTACGCACACTATGGGTAACCATAGACAAGTACAATCTTTTGACCAGCAAGGAGAACTAACAGGAAAATTTGATAAAACAACTGAACTTCAAGAATACCAAAAGCGTCTCAATATCAAGTGATGGAAAAATCCAGGAAAAGGAGTTTTACCAACTCCACATCTGATAGAGAACTAATATTCAAAATATGTAAAATACTTGAGAAACTAGAAAGCAGAAAACCAAATAATCCATTTAAAAATGGAATGGGGTTCAGATCTAAACAGAGATTCTCAATAGAGTAATCTCAAGTGGCTGAGAAACACACACACACACACACACAAAGTTCAACATCCTTATTCACCACAGAAACACAAGTCAAAACTGCATTGAGATTCCATTTTATACTCATCAGAATGGATAAGATAAAAAACACAATTGATGGCTCCTGCTCATGAGGATATGGAGCTAGAGGCACACTCCACTGTTAGTGGTAGGATTGAAAATGTGTACAGCCAACTTAGAAATCAATATGAAAGTTTCTCAGAAAATTTGGAATCCATCTGCCTCAAGATCCAATTATATCACTCTTGGGCATATACTCAAAGGATGCCCCACAATGATATTTGCTCAACTTTGTTCTTGGGAGCTTTATCATGACTGTTCTTAATAGTCACAAACTGGAAATACTTCATACATCTCTCAACTGAAGACTGGATAAAGCAAATGTGGTACAGTCACACAATTGGAGTATTATTCAGTTGTTTTTATTAAAAATGGCATATGGCATTTGAAGGTAAATGGATCCTACTAGAAAAAATCATCTTGAGTGAGGTGACCCAGAACCAGAAAGACAAACATGATATGTATCCACTTATAAGTGGATATTAGTTGTTAAGTAATTAATAATCAAACTAGAATCCACAGACCCAGAGAAGTTAGATAATTAGGGGTGGGGAGGAATGCATGGATCTCCCTGGTATGGGGAAATTGAATATATTTTGTAGATGGTCAAGGAGCAGACAGATAGAAGAGACAGCTAAAATTAGGGGCATTTGAGGAGTGGAGTGAGCATCTACTACAGTGGAAACGTCCTGGATTCTATGAGGGGTGATTCTAGTGAGGACTCCTAGTAATAGAGTATATGGAGTCTGAAATGGCCCTCTTGTAGCCAGGCAATGCTTTCCTTGGTGGGACTAGGTTGCATTTGGTTGAATTGTTGGTTAAGAGGGTACAGTAGGGATCCCTTAGCCATTCAGGCTGATGCTGCGATAGGGAGTCATTCTCTGAAAACTGACAGTGGGGCCCCATTGTATGACATTCACACAGCATATTTAATGTAGAGGGGTCAAGCAGATGGCTTAATAGAGCCTTCATCTCTATGTTCTACTGTCTTTGGCATGAGAAAGTATTATACAAAGGGAAATGTGGACTTTACCAGATCCATAAAACCTTCAGTGTACAATTTGTCCTGCTTGTAAGATGTACCGGGGCAATGGCAATTAATGACCACAAATGGAAATGGCCAACCTATGTTTGATCTAACTTGAGATCCACTCACAAGCAAAAGCCCATGCACTACACTGCTCAAATGGTCAGAAAATGGAGATTGGTTGTCCCAGAGATCGGTTTGTTTCTACCAACCCAACAGGCAAAAAATTATCTATGAATGTGTTGGTAGAACAAAACACAACAGACCAAAAATTATCTATGAAAAGATTCCTAATTATATTGTGCTATACTCATAGATAGTGCCTTGTCAAATCATTAGTCACATTTCTTCTGGAAGCAGATGGGTGGAGATATAGAGAACAATAGACATTGTGTGCAAAGAGTCTAAATTGGAGGTCTTCATTGATTTGTTCCCCCTCAGAGTTCAGGGAGCCTCAGAGAAGAGGGCAACAGGAGATTCTAGGAAGCAGAGAGAATAAAGGACACCAGGAGAACATGGTCCACTGAATCAACTAAGGGCTAATATGGGTTTGCAAGGACGGATAGAACAAGCCCAGGGGCTGCTAGTGGCTACACCAATGTGCTCTGTCTATATTCTATGGCTGTTAGCTTGGTGTTATTGTGGGACTCCTAACAGTGGGAGCAAGTGTGCTTCAAAACTTTCACCCATTCTTGAGACCCCTTTCTTCCTCTTAGGTTGACTGTGTAGCCTCATTATGAGGGCTTCTGCCTTGTCTTATTGTTTTTTTGCCTTTTCCTTGTTTTCTGTCATCTCTTGGAGGCCTTTTCTGAAGAGAAAACAGAAAGATAGTGGATCTGTGGGAGAGGCAAAGTGGGGGAGCACACAGAGTATGAAAGGAGTATTTTTTTCAATTTAAAAATAAAAAAGTAATAAATAAAAGAGTAAACAAACATAGTGCATCCCGCAGTGGGATAAAATGATTTTTGTTCATATTTATATAGGATTATGGACTTTACTGGGACTTTGTATCACATAGACATTTTTAAATTGTAATTTTGGGATGCTGTCGCAGAACTTTTTCTCAAATAGTTACATACTCAAGTATCCATCTCATCAATGACAGATTTGAAATCACACAGTTGGATTCAAATAAAAAATGTGGTACTCTATCAGATCTCCCAGATAGCAAGGAGAAGAGGAAACATATTAGATAAAGTGCCTCTTTGGATCTTGTCAGAACAGTAAACAATTCAAATTTCCAAAATCCAGTCCATGACTCTTATAGAAGAAAATACATAGAACTACAACTTCCCTGAAGCATCATATGTTTATTATGTATATTCAAATACCTTTGTATGTGCAATGCCATTAGATTTCAACAAACAACTTGGAGAGTCAGCAGAACTACATCTATGTCAAAAGGCTGAGGCTGAAGCATAAATGCCAAGAATGACATTGACAACCTCATTTGAGTCTGGTAGTCAGAAAGCCCCACAAGTTGTGAACTCACCCCATCATTCTTAATACCAGTGAGCTCTGGCATTGTTAAAAGAGGATATTCCCTACATACCTGACTTTCATCAAGAGTAATGAGGTAAGGGTTATAAGATGCTTACATATCAAAATGGCTGGCACTCACCATGCCACTTGTCATGGTTCTTTTCTTCAAGGTTAGGAAGGTAATAACCAAGCTAGGCCTGAGACATCGATCCTCATTAAGAAGCAAATGATCAAGGTACTGAAAACTGAGTGGAATATTATATGTCCATTACCCTTGACAACTTCTTACATTTGATGTTAGGGATGTGCAGGACCAGGATGATGCTATAACTGTCAGTTTATATTTCTATTGCACCTAATATTTTAATAAAGATCTCCTCAAGTTCCTCAAAATAATATTACACATTATTTTCTCATTTTTCATACAATTCTAGAAATTATAATTCTCACTTATCCAGCCTCTCTGAGCATTGTAATGGCTCAGTAATGAGTCTGGATAACAATCTGCTCAAATTAAAGTAGAGGGTTAAATGGATTCATTTGCTTTTATCTTCCTCTTCTACACAGATTTTCAGATTCAAGTAACTATACTCTACTAGTCAGGACTCTAAAACAAACTGTCATTCTCCTATGAATTCATGAAATAGTCATGTGATGGTTAATCTACATTGTCAACTAGACTGGGAATCTATTTCCAAGTGTGTTTATTAGTGTGAGTCTAAAAAGGTTTAACTGAAGATGAAAAGCTCACCATGGGCCTGGGTTCCTTCTGTGTCGAGCTGTACAGCTGTCTGGGCACATATCCAGCAGGGAAGCATCTGACCTGCAGGGAGTCCCGCTGTTAGACAAAGTCCTGGTCTGAGGTCACTACCATCTTAGATCCTGTGACAAAACAGCCAGCTCAGCCAGGTACGCAGAAGACACCAGAGTGAAGGAATGCTCAGGACACAGCCTGCCTGGGCTCCTTCCCCATGAGGGAGCCTGGCAGCTCTACAGCTGCCTAGGCACTATCCTGTGGGGAAACATCCGACCTGCAGGGATTCCCATGGTTAAAGGGAGCCCGATGGTCTGAGGTCCCCACCATCTTGGCTACTGTGCCCAAACAGCCAGCTCAGCTGGGTGCATAGGGAACACCGGAGTGGGGGATCCCTTGGGACGTAGCCAGGCTCGGTTCCTTCTGTGCATGGGAGCTGGGCAGCTCTATAGCTGTCTGGGCACTTATCCTGTAGGGAAGTGTCTGACCTGCAGGGAGACCTGCGGTTAAAGAGAGCCCAGCTGTCTGAGGTCCCCACCATCTAGGCTCCTGTGGCCAAGTAGCCAGCTCAGGCAGAGACTTGTGCCACATCTGACATGGGGAAGATCCCACTTCCTGATACTCTCTAGAGAACCGGCAGGAACAGGTTAATCACCACTGTCCCTTTCCATAGGATATGATAGACTTGTGCCACTTTTGACACAGGGAAAATCCTACTTCCTGATACTCTCTGGAGAACTGAGAGGAGCAGGTCATTCGGTAGAAGTGGAACATTTGAGAGCCAGCATCAGCAGAACTTTTGAAATCCAGCAGTAAGCCCTGTCCTGGACCATTTGCCCTACAGAGTGATCAGTGCTTGCAGGGGGTCCTCACAGCATCCATCCTCTTTACTACCAGGCGGACCAGACAGGTAACACCAGGTACACAGAGACAACCCAAGTATAGCATTGACAGGGACAAGGCACACTAGGGCTCCAATGGCACCCAAGAGTAGGGCAGCACATTAGCAATCTGTGCCAGGGAAACCAAGTCATCCAGGGGTGCAGAAATAGCCTTATAGGCCCACAGGAGGTCCAAGCACCAGCCAGTGACAACGGGACCAACTAAAGCCAGAGATAACAAGATGGCAAAAGGTAAATGCAGGAATGTTACTAGCAGAAATCAAGGCAATATGGCAGCATCTGGACCCAACTCTCCAACAACAGCAAGTCCTAGATACCCTAACACACCAGAAAAATAAGATTAGGATTTAAAATCACTGGTCATGATATTGTTAGAGGAACACAAAAAGAACATAAATAAATCTCTTAAAGAAATGCAGGGGAACATGACTAAGTTAGAAGCCCTTACAAAGAAAACACAAAAATCACTTAAAGAAATTCAGGAGAATATGGATCAACAGATAAAAGCCAGTAAAGAAGAAACACAAAAATCACATAAAGAAATGCAGGAGAAATTGAGTCAACAGGCTGAAGTCATGAAAGAAGAAACACAAAAATCTCTTAAAGAATTACAGGAAAACACAAACAAACAAGTGAAGGAACTGAGCAAAAACATCTAGGATCTAAAAACAGAAGTAGAAACAAATAATAAATAACAAAGTGAGACAACTTTGGAGATCTTTTCTTTGGGAAAAGATCTGGAGCCATAGATGTAAATATCAACAACAGAATACAAGAGATAGAAGAAACAATATCAGATGCCAAAGATAATATAGAAACCATTGACTCAACAGTGAAAGAAAATGCAAAAAGCAAAAGGCTTGTAACCCAAAACATCTAGGAAATCCAAGGCACACTGAGAAGACCAAACCTAAGGATTATAGGTATAGATGAGAGTGAAGATTTACAACTTAAAGGGCCAGCAAATATCTTCAACAAAATTATGAAAGAAAACTTCCCTAACCTAAAGAGAGAGTCATCCATGAATATACAAGAAGCCTACAGAACTCCAAACAGACTCGACCAGAACAGATATACCTCCTGTCTCATAATAATCAAAACCCCAAATGTACTAAACAATGTAAGAATATTAAGAGCAGTAAGAGAAAAAGGCCAAGTAACATAAAGGAAGACCAATTAGAATTATACCAGACTTCTCATCAGAGACCATGAAAACTAGATGATCCTGGGCAGATCTCATACAGACTCCAAGAGAACACAAATGCCAGCCAAGACTACTATACCCAACAAAACTCTCAATCACCATAGATAGAGAAACAAAGATATTCCATGACAAAACCAAATTTATATACTATCTTTCTACAAACCCAGTCCTACAAAGGATAATAGGTGGAAAACGCCAATACAAGGAGGGAAACTACACCCTGGAAAAAGCAAGATAGTAAACTTCTTTCATCAAAACCCAAAGAAGACAACCACTCAAATACAAAAATAACATCAAAAATGACAGGAAGTAATAATCACTATTCCTTATTATCTCTTAACATCAATGAACTCAATTCCCAAATAAAAAGACATAGACTAACAGATTGAATATGTAAACAGGACCCAACATTTTGCTGTATACAGGAAACACACCTCAGTGTCAAAGACAAACACTACCTCAGAATAAATGGCTGGAAAACAATTTTATAAGGAAATGGTCTTAGAAAACAAGCTGGAGTAGCCATTCTAATATCAGATAAAATTGACTTTCAACCTAAAGTCATCAAAAGAGACATGAAAGGACACTTCTTACTGGTTAAGGGGAAAAATCCACCAAGAAGAATGTTCCATTCTGAATATCTATGCTCCAAATACAAGGGCACCATTATTTATAAAAAAAAACTTTACTAAAGCTCAATATACACATTGCACCTAACACAATAATTGTGGGCAATTTCAACACTCCATTCTCCTCAATGGACAGATCAGGAAAACAGAAACTAAAGAGGGTCACAGAGAAACTAATCGAAGCATTGGAACAATTGGATTCAACAGATATATACATACATACATATATATATATATATATATATATATATATATATATATATATAACATTTCATCCTAAAGCAAAAGAATATACCTTTTTCTCAGCACCTCATGGTACCTTCTCCAAAATCGACCATATAATTGGTCACAAGACAGACCGCAACAAATATAATAAGATGGAAGTAATCCCATGCCTCCTATCAGATCACTATGAAGGAAGAGTAGTCTTCCATAGCAACAAAAACAACAGAAAGCCCACATATACATGGAGGCTGAACAATACTCTACTCAACGATACTTTGGCCAAAGAAGAAATAAAGAAAGAAATCAAAGCCTTTTTAGAATTTAATGAAAATGAAGGTACAACATACCCAAATCTATGGGACACAATGAAAGCAGTGCTAAGAGGAAAGTTCACAGCCCTGAGTGCCTCCAAAAAGAAACTAGAGAGAGCATACACTAGCAGCTTAATGGCAAACCTGAAAGCCCTGGAACAAAAAGCTAATCACCCAGGAGGAGTAGAAGACAGGAAATCATCAAACTCAGGGCTGAAAGCAATAAAATAGAAACAAAGAGAACCATACAAAGAATCAACAAAACCAGGAGCTGGTTCTTTGTGAAAATCAACAATATAGATAAACCCTTAGCCAGACTAACCAAAGGGCACATAGACAGTATCCAAATTAACAAAATTAGAAATGAAAAGGGAGATATAACAACAGAAACTGAGGAATTCAAAAAATCATCAGATCCTACTACAAATGCTTATATGCAACACAACTGGAAAATCTGGAGGAAATGCACAATTTCCTAGACAGATACCAAGTACCAAAATTAAATCAGGATCAAATAGATCATCTAAACAGTCCCATAACATCTAAGAAAATAGAAGGGTTCATAGAAAGTCTTCCAACCAAAAAAGCACAGAAACAGATAGATGGTTTTGTTTTTTTGTTTTTTGTTTTTTTTTTCTTGTTTTTTATTTTTTTTTATTTTTTTTATTTTTTAACAGTCTTAGAACAAATACATGGTTTATTCACCAGATAATATTTGGGGACATTCTGTTGATTCTTCTTCTTTTTTTTTTTATTCGATATAATTTATTTACATTTCAAATGATTTCCCCTTTTCTAGCCCCCCACTCCCTGAAAGTCCCATAAGCTCCCTTCTCTTCCCCTGTCCTCCCACCCACCCCTTCCCACTTCCCCGTTCTGGTTTTGCCGAATACTGTTTCACTGAGTCTTTCCAGAACCAGGGGCCACTCCTCCTTTCTTCTTGTACCTTATTTAATGTGTAGATTATGTTTTGGGTATTCCAGTTTTCTAGGTTAATAACCACTTATTAGTGAGTACATACCATGATTCACCTTTTGAGTCTGGGTTACCTCACTTAGTAAGATGTTCTCCAGCTCCATCCATTTGCCTAAGAATTTCATGAATTCATTGTTTCTAATGGCTGAATAGTACTCCATTGTGTAGATATACCACATTTTTTGCATCCACTCTTCTGTTGAGGGATACCTGGGTTCTTTCCAGCATCTGGCAATTATAAATAGGGCTGCTATGAACATAGTAGAGCATGTATCCTTATTACATGGTGGGGAATCCTCTGGGTATATGCCCAGGAGTGGTATAGCAGGATCTTCTGGAAGTGAGGTGCCCATTTTTCGGAGGAACCGCCAGACTGATTTCCAGAGTGGTTGTACCAATTTGCAACCCCAATGCATAATTCTATCAGATCTTCAAAGAGGACCTAACACCAATACTCTTCAAATTATTCCACAAAATCAAAACAGAAAAAGCATTTGACAAAATTCAGCATCCTTTCATGCTAAATGCCTTGGAAAGAACAGGAATTCAAGGCTCATACCTAAACATAGTAAAAGCAATATACAGCAAACCAGTAGCCAACATCAAGCAAAATGGAGAGAAACTTGAAGCAATCCCACTAAAATCAGGGTCTAGATAAGGCTGACCCCCTCTCTCCATATCTTTTCCATATAGTACTTTAAGTTCTAGCTAGAACAATTAGACAACATAAGGAGGTCAAAGAGATACAAATTGGAAAGGAAGAAGTCAAACTATCACTATTTGCAGATGATATGATAGAATACTTCAGTGACCCAAAAAAGTCCACCAGAGAACTTCAGCTGATAAACAACTTCATCAAAGTAGCTGGCTATAAAATCAACTCAAGCTAATCAGTAGCCTTCCTATACTGAAAGTATAAACAAGCTGAGGAAGAAATTAGGGAAATAACACCCTTCACAATAGCCACAAACTATATAAAGTATCTTGGTGTGACTCTAACCAAAGAAGTGAAATATTTGTATGACAAGAACTTCAGGTCTCTGAAGGAGGGAATTGAAGAAGACCACAGAAAATGGAAAAATCTTCCATGCTTATGAATTGGCAGGATTAAAATAGCAAAAATGGCCATCTTGCCTAAAGCAATATACAGATTCAATGCAATCCCCATCAAAATCCGAACTCAGTTCTTCATAGAGTTAGAAAGAGCAATTCTCAAATTCATCTAGAATAACAAAAAACCCAGGATAGCTAAAACTATTCTCAACTGCAATGGTACTTCAGGGGGAATCAGTATCCCAGACCTCAAGCAGCACTACAGAGCAATACTGTTAAATACTGCATGGCATTGGTTCAGTGACAAGAAGGTAGATCAGTGGAATAGGATTGAAGCCCCAGAAATGAACCCACCCACCTATGGTCACTTGATCTTTGACAAAGGATCTGAAATCATCCTGTGGAAAAAAGATAGTGCTGATTCAACTGGAGGTCAGCATGCAGAAGAATGTGAATTGATCCATTTTTATCTCCTTGTACTAAGCTCAACTCCAAGTGGATCAAGGACCTCCACATAAAACTAGACACACTGAAACTAAGAGAAAAGAAACTGGAGAAGACCCTTGAGGACATGGGCACAGGGGAAAAGTTCCTGAACAGAACACCTATAGCTTGTGCTCTAAGATCAAGAATTGACAAATGGGTCCTCATAAAATTACAAAGTTTCTGTAAGGCAAAGGAAACCGCCAAATGGACAAAATGGCAACCAAGAAATTGGGAAAAGATCTTCACCAACCCTATATCCGAAAGAGGGCTAATATCCAATATATACAAAGAACTCAAGAAGTTAGACTCCAGAGAGCCAAATAACACTATTAAAAATGGGGTACAGAGCTAAACAAAAAAATTTTCACCTGAATAAATTTGAATGGCTGAGAAGCACCTTAAGAAATATTCATCATCATTACTCATTAGGGAAATGCAAATCAGAACAACCCTGAGATTTCACCTCACACCAGTCAAAATGGCTAAGATTAAAATCTCAGGAGACAGCAGGTGTTGGCGAGGATGTGGAGAAAGAGGAACACTCCTCCACTGCTGGTGGGATTGCAAGCTGGTACAAATACTCTGGAAATCAGTCTGGAAGTTCCTCAGAAAACTAGGCACCTCACTTCCAGAAGATCCTGCTATACCACTCCTGGGCATATACCCAGAGTATTCCCCAGCATGTAATAAGAATATATGCTCCACTATGTTCATAGCAGCCCTATTTATAATAGCCAGAAGCTGGAAAGAACCCAGATGTCCCTCAATGGATGAATGGATACAGAAAATGTAGTATATTTACACAACAGAATACTACTCAGCAATTAAAAACAATGAGTTCATGTAATTCTTAGGCAAATGGCTGGAACTGGAAAATATCATCCTAAGTGAGGTAACCTAATCACCAAAGAACATACATGGAATGCAGTCACTGAGAAGTGGATATTAGCCCAGAAGCTCTGAATACCCAAGACACAATTCACATTTCAAATGATTCCCAAGAAGAAGGAAGGAGAGGGCCCTGGTCCTGGAAAGGCTTGATCTAGCATTGTAGGGAAGTACCAGGACAAAGAAGAAGGAGTGAGTTGATTGGAGAACGGGCGGAGGAAAGAGGGCTTATGGGACTTATGGGGTGGGGGGAACTGTGAAAGGGAAAATCATTTGGAATGTAAACAAAGAATATAGAAAATAAAAACAATGAGAAAAAAAAAAGAAAAGAAAAGAAAAGCTCACCATGATGTAGGTGGCATTATTCCATAATCTTGGGTCCTGGATCAAATTAAATTTCATGTTCTCCCCATAGGACCTGTGAGCTTGATATACTTGGACTTTCTGTCCCTTCTCACATTAGCATAAATGTATCTGTCATAGACTGGCTATTCCTAACCCCTTTCACTGAAGTAGGCCTTGCACAGGTGTTCTATCCTTTTGCTTCCCACACATTTATCAAATATGTGTTCTTTTGTAGTGGCTATTCCTGGTTGTCAGCTTGACTATATCTAGAATGAACTACAATCCAGAATTGTAAGGCTTACTTATGATCCTAATCTGGAAGCTCAAAAATACAAGTTTCTGACCTGGATCTTGACATGGAGATCTTGACTCATAGTAGCTATGAATTCCAGACAATTAAGATAAGGAGATCTCTGAGTTCAATGCCATCTGGGATTAAAGGCACAGTGGCACATGCTTTTAATCTGGGCCACACCCTCTGCTGGAGACCTACATAAGGACATTGGAAAAAGGATGACTCACTCTTTTTTGCCTGTTTGCCTCATGGGACTGAGCAAGTGCTAGATCCTTGGACTTCTATCCATAGCTGCTGCTGCTGATTATTGGGAATTGGACTACAGAGTATAAGTCATCAACAAATTCCCTTATTATATAGAGACTTCCCACACATTCTGTGACTCTAGAGAATCCTGACTAATACACCTTTTATCTATGTTATTTATTGTAATTGGGCAGAAGATTCTTTGAGCACAGGTATCAGTTTATTTAATGTTATTTCTTTCCTGCCTTGAAGCATATGCCTTAGGTCATCTAAACATATTTCTCACACAGATGAATGTACCAACATACATTAGTTGTCTGTTGGGACCTACTTTCCTATGTCTGAAGAGAAACTGGGAAACACTAAGCTAGTATTACATTGCCCTTAGATGACCTTGGTTCTATATGTATTTTTTAAGACAGAGCTGATTGCTGGCTAGAGAGCAGTGAGTTGGCCTCAGATGTATCATGCTTCAGCTCAGGAATGACTGTAGAGTGGCAGATGAGCCACTGAGCCATTATTTTCCAACCTATCTATTTGCCTTGGTGTACCAGAAAATGAACTGCTTGACAGGTTAATTCTATCCTTTGCTTGGTGTAGGCAAGGTGAGTAGAATGGTTAGGGGATGAAATAATCTCCATCAACTGCTGTCCCTTTTCATCTTAACCTGAAGAGTTGAACATCCATATATCACTTTACAGAAATGAAGTGTTTATATGTTACATATATATATATATATATATATATATATGTGTACATATATACATATATATATATCAGCACATAGCACACACATATATTTCAGTGCAAAGAAAAATTATCCTCAAAAGATGATTGGAATATACTTTTTAAATAAACAAACTGAGACAGGCAAGTATTTCTCTATGGTGATCTATTATTTCATCTCAAGAAAACCAGTATAAGATAGTGATGTTCAGTTTGTAAAGTTGACATAGGGTTAATATCCGATATACACAAAGAACTCAAGAAGTTAGACTCAAGAAAACCAAATAACCCTATTAAAAATTGGGGTATAGAGCTAAACAAAGAATTTTCACCTGAACAACTTTGGATTGCTGAGAAGCACCTTAAGAAATGTTCAACATCATTAGTCATTAAGGAAATGCAAATCAAAACAACCCTGAGATTTAACCTCACACCAGTCAGAATGACTAGGATAATGTCAGGAGACAGCAGATGTTGGCGAGGATTTTGAGAAAGAGGAACACTCCTCTACTGCTGGTGGGATTGCAAGCTGATACAACCACTCTGGAAATTAGTCTGGCAGTTCCTCAGAAAACTGGGCATGATACTTCTGGAGGACCCTGCTATACCACTCCTGGGCATATACCCAGAGGATTCCCCAGCATGTAATAAGAATACATGCTCCACTGTATTCATAGCAGCCCTATTTATAATAGCCAGAAGCTGGAACGAACCTAGATGTCTCTCAATAGAGAAATGGATACAAAAAAATGTAGTATATATATATACACACTAGAGTGCTATTCAGCCATTAGAAACAATGAATTTGTGAAATTCTTAGTCAAATGGACGGAGCTGGAGGTAACCCAGTCTTAACTGAACACTCATGGCATACACTCAAGATAAGCAGATATTAGCCTAGAAGCTTGGAATACCCAAGACACAATGCACAAATCAAATGATGCCCAAGAAGAAGTAAGGAGTGGGCCCTGGTTCTGGAAAGACTCAGTGCAGCAGTGTAGGGGAATACCAGAACAGGGAAGTAGGAAGGGATAAATGGGGGAACAGGGGGAGGGAAGAGGGCTTTTGGGACTTGCAGGGAGGGGGGATCAAGGAAAGGGGAAATCATTTGAAATGTAAATAAAAAATATATTGAATAAAAAAATGGTTAAGTTGCTTAATAGCATTTAACTTCAATTTAGCTGAAAGTAAACATATGAAAAGTTCACATAGGCCTTTGAGTGTCTAAAGAGTAACTGTATTTAACCAATATATTAATAAACATCAACAATTAAGTTATGTCACTACACATAATAAAAAACCATAAAGGAGACAACTGTATCCAGTAAGGAAGATGCATTGAAATTGGATTCAGGTTCTTACGTGAGGGAATCTGCATATTAAATACATCATGCAGTATTTTTTAGAAATTTTGTATTTGTACAAGTATAAGAGTTTTGTCTGTATGCATGTTTGTCCACATGTGAATGTCTTGTAACCATGGAGGCCAGAAGAGTGCATAGAATTCTTTGGGATTTGAATTACAGACAGTTGTTAGCAACTGCATGGGTGCTGGTAATTGAATCTAGATTCTATGAAAGACCAACTAGTGCTCTTAACTGCAGAGTCAGCCCAACATAACTAGTATCTCAAAGTATAACACTGAGGTTTCTACCTTTGATAGGAAACTGATGTTCATTCCTCAGGCTTAAAAAGGACTGCCATGTATGTTTTCTTCCCTTCTAATGTTTTTTTTTTTTTTTTTTAAAGAAAATTCCTTCAGGAACCTAGCATCGCAATTCTCTGAGTGGCTTTACCAACAGCTGAGTGAGTCAGATGTAGATACTTACAGCCAACAATGGAACTGAGGTCATGGACTCCTACAAAGGAGTTAAGGAAAGAACTGAAGGAGATGAAGGTGATGGCAACCCCATAGGAAGAACAATAATATCAACTAACTCCAACCCCTGGGAGCTCCCAGAGACTAAACCACAAACCAAAGAGCATACACAGGCTCTGCTTCCGGATCCAGATCAGCCTGGGCGGCAACACCACATCTCCAGGTACTGCAAGAGGCAAGAGGGGCTTCTGGGCGGCCAGCGGGGAGAAGTTGGTGTGCTCCGGTGAATCCAGCGGGCCCCAGCAGGAGCCTTCAGGTGCCTGCTTTGGGATCTGAACAGCCTGGGCCACAGCACTCAATTTCCAGGAAGTGCGGGAGACCGGGTGTGCACCCAGAGGTAGTCTGGGAGCTCACAGCACAGCTTGCTCCTGTGGCACAGAGCTTAGGCTCCAGTCCTGAGGCCTCTGGCGGTAGCCCTCAGACCTCTCCACTTCCGGATCCAGATCAGCCTGGGCGGCAACACCACATCTCCAGGTCCTGCAAGAGGCAAGAGGGGCTTCCGGGTGTCCAGTGGGGAGAAGTCGGTGTGCTCTGGTGAATCCAGCGGGCCTCAGCGGGAGCCTTCAGGTGTCTGCTTCAGGATCTGAACAGCCTGGGCAACAGCACCCTGTCTCCAGGCAGTGCCGGAGTTAAGCTGTGCACCAGAGGCCACCTGGGAAGGGGCAGCTTGGACTGGTGAGTCCAGCATTGACAAGACCAACTAACACCAGTGAGAACTAGATGGCAAGAGGCAAACGCAGGAATGTCACTAACAGAAATCAAGGCAATATGGCAACGTCTGAACCCAATTCTCCTTTACCAGCATGTCCTGGATACCCCATCACACCAGTAAAACAAGATTTGGATTTAAAGTCACTGGTCATGATGCTGGCACAGGAACACATGAAGGACATACTTAAAGAAATTCAGGAGAAAATGGATCAAAAGTTAGAAGCTTTTGCAAGGGAAACACAAAAATCATTGAAAGAAATCCAGGAGAATACAAAAGCCAATAATGAGGAAACACAAAAAACACTTAAAGAAATACAGGAGAACTTTGGTCAACAGGCTGAGGTCATGAAAGAGGAAACACAAAAATCTCTTAAAGAATTACAGGAAAGCACAAACAAGCAAGTGAAGGAGCTAAGCAAAACCAACCAGGATCTAAAATCAGAAGTAGAAACAACTAAGAAAACTCAAAGGGAGACAACTTTGGAGATAGAAAGCCTTGGGAAGAAATCAGGGGACAGAGATGCAAATATCAACAACAGAATACAAGAGATAGAAGAAAGAATCTCAGATGCTGAAGATACCATAGAAACCATGGACTCAACAGTTAAAGAAAATGCAAAATGCAAAATGCTTGTAACCCAAAATATCCAGGAAATCCAGGACACAATGAGAAGACCAAACCTAAGGATTATAGGCATAGATGACAGTGAAGATTTACAACTTAAAGGGCCAGCAAATATCTTCAATAAAATTATGGAAGAAAACTTCCCTAACCTAAAGAGAGAGATGCCCATGAATATACAAGAAGCCTACAGAACTCCAAACAGACTGGACCAGAACAGAAATACTTCCTGTCACATAATAATCAAAACACCAAATGTACTAAACAAAGAAAGAATATTAAAGGCAGTAAGAGAAAAAGGCCAAGTAACATATAAAGGAAGACCTATCAGAATCACAGCAGACTTTTCACCTGAGACTATGAAGGCTAGAAGATCCTGGGCAGATCTCATGCAGACTCTAAGAGAACACAAATGCCAGCCAAAACTACTATATCCAGCAAAACTCTCAATCACCATAGATGGAGAAACTAAGATATTCCATGACAAAACCAAGTTTACCCAATATCTATCCACAAACCCAGCCCTACAAAGGATAATAGGAGGAAAACACCAATACAAGGAGGGAAACTTCACCCTGGAAAAAGCAAGATAGTAACCTTTCATCAAACCCAAAAGAAGATAACCAATCAAATTTAAAAAATAACGTCAAAAATGACAGGAAGTAACAATCACTATTCCTTAATATCTCTTAACATCAATGGACTCAATGCCCCAATAAAAAGGCATAGACTAACTGACTGGATACGTAAACAGGACCCTACATTTTGCTGCTTACAGGAAACACACCTAAGGGTCAAAGACAAATACTACCTTAAAGCATACACAGGCTGGTCCATGGCCCTGGCACATATGTAGAAAAGGACTTGTCTGAACTTAGTGGGAGAGCATGTGCCTAATCATGTAGAGAATTGAGCCCACAGGCTCAACAAATGGTGCTGGT
Organism: Apodemus sylvaticus; assembly: GCF_947179515.1. NCBI lineage: Eukaryota > Metazoa > Chordata > Mammalia > Rodentia > Muridae > Apodemus > Apodemus sylvaticus. Next base: position 82,605,523 of record NC_067481.1, read on the forward strand.
TCAACTGGAGGTCAACATGTAGAAGAATGCAGATCAATCTATTCTTTTCTCCTTGTTCAAAACTCAAGTCCATGTGTATCAAGAACCTCTACATAAAACCAGATACACTGAAACTAATTAAGGAGAAACAGGGGAAGAGACTTAAACACATTGGCACAGGGGAAAATTTCCTGAACAGATCACTAATAGCTTATGCTCTAAGATAAAAATATCCACAAATTGGACCTCATAAAATTGCAAAGCTTCTGTAAGGCAAAGAACACTGTCAATGGGACAAAATAGCAACCAACAGATTGAGAAAAGATCTTTACCAGTCCTACATTCAATAGAGGGCTAATATCCAGTATATACAAATAAATCAAGAAGTCAGACTCCAGAGAACCAAATAACCCTATTAAAAATGGTCTACAGAGCTAAACAAAGAATTCTCAACTGAGAAATACTGAATGGCCATGAAGCACCTAAAGAAGTGTTCAACATCCTTGGTCTTCAGGGAAATGCAAATCAAAACAACCCTGAGATTCCATCTCACGCCAGTCAGAAAAATTCAGGCGACAGCAGATGCTAGTGAGGATGTAGAGAAAGAGGAACATTCCTCCATTGTCGGTGGGATTGCAAGCTTGTACAACCACTCTGAAAATCAGTCTGGTGATACCTCAAAAGTGGACCTAGCTATACCACTCCTAGGCATATACACAAAAGATGCTATAATATATAACAAGGTCACATGCTTCATTTTGTTCATAGCAGCCTTATTTATAATAGTCAGAAGCTGGAAAGAACCTAGATCTTATTCAACAGAGGAATGAGTACAGAAAATGTGGTACATTTACACAATGAAGTAATACTCAGCTATTAAAATCATTGAATTCATGAAATTCTTGGGCAAATGGACAGAATTATAAAATAATATCCTGTGTTAGTTAACTCAGTCACAAAAGAACACACATGGTATGCGTTCATTGATAAGTGCATATCAGCCAAAAAGCTCAGAATATGCAAGATACAATTCACAGACAACAGGAAGCTCAAGAAGAAGGTTGACCAACGTGTGGATGCTTCAGTCCTTTTTAGAAGGGGGAAACAACATACTCAAGGGAGAAAATGAGGAGACAATGTGTGGAGTAAATAATGAAAGAAACGGCCAGAGACTGCCCTACCTGGCGATCCATCCCATATACATATCAAACCCAGACACTGGGGGATGGCAAGAAGTACTTACTGATATGAGCCTGATACAGCTGTCTCCTGAGAGGCTCTTCCAGAGCCTGACAAATACAGAAGTGAATGCTCACAGTCAACCATTGGACTGAGCACTGGGACCCCAGTGGGGTACCCTATGGAGGAGTTAGAGAAGGAGTAAATGAGCTGAAGAGGATTGTAACTCCATAGGAATAACAATGATATCAACCAACCAGACCTCCAAGAGCTCCCAGTTACTAAACCACCAACCAAAGGGTACACATGGATGGATCCATAGCTCCAGCCATAGATGTTGCAAAGGATGGTCTTTTAAGGCATCAATGGAAGGAGAGGCCCTTGGTCCTTGGAAGGATCCATACCCCAGTGTAAGGGAATGCCAGGGTGGGGTAGATGGGGGAAGTAGGGGGAGGGAGAATGGTATATGGGGTTTGGAAAACAGAGATAGAGGATAACATTTGAAATGTAAATAAATAAAACATCTAACAAAAAAGAAAAGAAAATATAAGAACAAACATTCTTTGTTTGACATCAGTATACATATAAGGATCAGAGGACACATCTTGTCTTCTTTCAAACAATTGTGCTCTCTGCCTAGTTCCAAAGAATCTTTTAACTGTATCTTCACTTAAAAATACTTTCCTAAAAGTTACCTTACAGGTTTGCCATGTCATTCCTTTATGAAAGTGAATACTTTTTTCCAGCAAGGGCAGAGTCCTCTTCATAGGAACATGGGGATTAGAGAGGAGAAATAAGAATATAAAGAAAGGTTGAGGAAGATGTACAGATTATAACGGTTCTTTGCTATTATTATAGTCTATGCTTAACCATATCTCTTCTCTTTAATTCCTTTACTGACTCTGAAACCAAAACAGTGCTCTTCAGAAGCATTCAATATCCTGCCTTCATTGGACTCCCTCTACATTAGCCATAAGAGGTATAGAATAGTGTTTTTTATGTATTTGATACTTTCACTCCCCTTCCATGGTATGACCCATGTTCTATGTTCATGGTGGGCTTCTTTTCACATATGTATTTTTAGGCATTTAGAGCCCAGAATAGTGTCCAGCATAGAAGTTTATAGACTAAGCGCCCCCTCTCTCTGCCCCCTTCTTTGAGCCTTAGGTACTTTTGATCCATAAATGGTTAATATGGGAGCTGACTCATCAGGGAATGATGACTATTAAAGCTAAGTTTATATAAGGCCTATCTTGTGCTTGGAACCATCCCAAATAGAATACAAAAACAAAACAAAACAAAAACAAACAGAAATCACCAAAGACATATTTACACTTGAATTGCTTATAATATTTTCATTCATTCTAAGTGGACATGAAACAAACTTACAAATAACAAAGGGTCAAATTTAAAAAATAACGTCAAAAATGATAGGAAGTAACAATCACTATTCCTTAATATCTCTTAACATCAATGGACTTAATGCCCCAATAAAAAGACACAGACTAACTGAATGGATACGTAAACAGGACCCTACATTTTGCTGCTTACAGGAAACACACCTCAGGGTCAAAGACAAACACTACCTTAGAGTAAAAGGCTGGAAACAATTTTACAAGCAAATGGTCTCAGGAAACAAGCTGGAGTAGCCGTTTTAATATCAGATAAAATTGACTTTCAAGCCAAAGTCATCAAAAGAGACCCTGAGGGACACTTCTTGCTGGTCAAAGGAAAAATACAAAAGAAGAACTATCAATCCTGAACATCTATGCCCCAATTGCAAGGGCACCCTCTTTCGTAAAAGAAACTTTATTAAAACTAAAAGCACACATTGCACCTAACACAATAATTGTGGGTGACTTCAACACTGCACTTTCCTCAATGGACCGATCAGGATAACAGAAACTAAACAGGGACACAATGAAACTAATTGAAGCTTTGGACCAATTAGATTTAACAGATATATATAGAACATTCTATCCTAAAACAAAAAAATATACCTTTTTCTCAGCACCTCATGGTACCTTCTCCAAAATCGACCATATAATTGGTCACAAGACAGACCTCAACAAATATAAGAAGATAGAACTAATCCCATGCCCCCTATCTGATCACTATGGAGTAAAAGTGGTCTTCAATAGCAACAGAAACAACAGAAAACCCACATACACGTGGAAACTGAACAATACTCTACTCAATGATACCTTGGTCAAGGAAGAAATAAAGAAAGAAATTAAAGACTTTTTAGAACACAATGAAAATGAAAACACAGCATACCCAAATCTATGGGACGCAATGAAAGCAGTGCTAAGAGGAAAACTCATAGCCCTGAGTGCCTCCAAAAGGAAAATGGAGAGAGCATACATTACCAGCTTAATGACACACCTGAAAGCCCTAGAACAAAAAGAAGCTATTTCGCCCAGGAGGAATAGAAGTCAGGAAATCATCAAACTCAGGGCTGAAATCAATCAAGTAGAAACAAAGAGAACCATACAAAAAATCAACAAAACCAGGAGCTGGTTCTTTGAGAAAATCAACAAGATAGATAAACCCTTAGCCAGACTGACCAAAGGGCACAGAGAAAGTATCCAAATTAACAAACTTAGAAATGAAAAGGGAGATATAACAACGGAAACTGAGGAAATCCAAAAAATCATCAGATCCTACTACAAGAGCCTGTACTCAACACAACTGGAGAATCTGGAGGAAATGGACAATTTCCTTGACAGATACCAAATACCAAAATTAAATCAGGACCAACTAGACCATCTAAACAGTCCCATAATGCCTAAAGAAATAGAAGGAGTCATAGAAAGTCTTCCAACCAAAAAAAGCACAGGACCAGATGGCTTCAGTGCAGAATTCTACCAGACCTTCAAAGAAGAGTTAACACCAATACTCTTCAAACTATTCCACAAAATAGAAACAGAAGGAACACTACCCAATTCCTTCTACGAAGCCACAATTATGCTGATACCAAAGCCACAAAAAGATCCAACAAAGAAAGAGAACTTCAGACCAATTTCCCTTATGAACATCGATGCAAAAATACTCAATAAAATTCTTGCCAACCGAATCCAAGAACACATCAAAACGATCATCCACCATGATCAAGTAGGCTTTATCCCGGGAATGCAGGGTTGGTTCAATATACGGAAATCCATCAATACAATCCACTACATAAACAAACTCAAAGAACAAAACCACATGGTCATTTCATTGGATGCTGAAAAAGCATTTGACAAAATTCAGCATCCTTTCATGCTTAAAGTCTTGGAGAGAACAGGAATTCAAGGCCCATACCTAAACATAGTAAAAGCAATATACAGCAAACCGGTAGCCAGCATCAAACTAAATGGAGAGAAACTTGAAGCAATCCCACTGAAATCAGGGACCAGACAAGGCTGCCCCCTTTCCCCTTATCTTTTCAATATTGTACTTGAGGTACTAGCTCGGGCAATTCGACAACATAAGGAGGTCAAAGGGATACAAATTGGAAAGGAAGAAGTCAAACTATCATTATTTGCAGACAACATGATAGTCTACCTAAGTGACCCAAAGAACTCCGCTAGAGAGCTCCTACAGCTGATAAACAATTTCAGCAAAGTGGCAGGTTATAAAATCAACTCAAGCAAATCAGTGGCCTTCCTATACTCAAAGGATAAGCAGGCTGAGAAAGAAATTAGGGAAATGACCCCCTTCACAATAGCCACAAACAGTATAAAGTATCTTGGGGTGACTCTTACCAAACATGTGAAAGATCTGTATGACAAGAACTTCAAGACTCTGAAGAAGGAAATGGAAGAAGACCTCAAAAAATGGGAAAACCTGCCATGCTCATGGATCGGTAGAATCAATATAGTTAAAATGGCCATTTTGCCTAAAGCACTATACAGATTCAATGCAATATCCATCAAAATCCCAACTCAATTCTTCACAGAGTTAGAAAGAGCAATTATCAAATTCATCTGGAACAACAAAAAACCCAGGATAGCTAAAACTATTCTCAGCAACAAAAGAAAATCTGGGGGAATCAGTATCCCTGACCTCAAGCAATACTACAGAGCAATAGTGTTAAAAACTGCATGGTATTGGTACAGTGACAGGCAGGAGGATCAATGGAACAGGATTGAAGATCCAGAAATGAACCCACACACCTATGGCCACTTGATCCTCGACAAAGAGGCTGAAAACATCCAATGGAAAAAAGATAGCCTTTTCAACAAATGGTGCTGGTTCAACTGGAGGTCAGCATGCAGAAGAATGCGAATTGATCCATCCTTGTCTCCTTGTACTAAGCTCAAATCCAAATGGATCAAGGACCTCCACATAAAGCCAGACACTCTGAAGCTAATAGAAAAGAAACTGGGGAAGACCCTTGAGGACATCGGTACAGGGAGAAAGTTTCTGAACAGAACACCAATAGCGTATGCTCTAAGAGCAAGAATTGACAAATGGGACCTCATAAAATTACAAAGTTTCTGTAAGGCAAAGGACACCATCAAGAGGACAAATCGGCAACCAACAAATTGGGAAAAGATCTTCACCAATCCTACATCAGATAGAGGCTAATATCCAATATATATAAAGAACTCAAGAAGTTAGACTCCAGAAAACCAAACAACCCTATTAAAAAATGGGGTACAGAGTTAAACAAAGAATTCTCACCTGAAGAACTTCGGATGGCGGAGAAGCATCTTAAAAAATGCTCAACTTCATTAGTCATTAGGGAAATGCAAATCAAAACAACCCTAAGATTTCATCTTACACCAGTCAGAATGGCTAAGATTAAAAATTCAGGAGACAGCAGGTGTTGGAGAGGGTGTGGAGAAAGAGGAACACTCCTCCACTGCTCGTGGGGTTGCAAATTGGTACAACCACTCTGGAAATCAGTCTGGCGGTTCCTCCGAAAACTGGGCACCTCACTTCCAGAAGATCCTGCTATACCACTCCTGGGCATATACCCAGAAGACTCCCCACCATGTAATAAGGATACATGTTCTACTATGTTCATAGCAGCCCTATTTATAATTGCCAGATGCTGGAAAGAACCCAGGTATCCCTCAACAGAAGAGTGGATGCAAAAAATGTGGTATATCTACACAATGGAGTACTATTCAGCCATTAGAAACAATGAATTCATGAAATTCTTAGGCAAATGGATGGAGCTAGAGAATATCATACTAAGTGAGGTAACCCAGACTCAAAAGGTGAATCATGGTATGCACTCACTAATAAGTGGATATTAACCTAGAAAACTGGAATACCCAAAACATAATCCACACATCAAATGAGGTACAAGAAGAAAGGAGGAGTGGCCCCTGGTTCTGGAAAGACTCAGTGAAACAGTATTTGGCAAAACCAGAACGGGGAAGTGGGAAGGGGTGGGTGGGAGGACAGGGGAAGAGAAGGGGGCTTATGGGACTTTTGGGGAGTGGGGGGGCTAGAAAAGGGAAATCATTTGAAATGTAAATAAATTATATCGAATAAAAAAAATAGTGCTAAGAAAAGAGTTCACATCTCTAAGTTCCTTCAAAAGTTTTTATTCCAGCAATTTAAAAGTACATCTGAAATCTCTAGAAAAAAAGAAGAAAAACCAAGCACACCAAAGAAGATAGAAAGGAAGAAATTACCCAAGTCGGGGCTGAAATCAATGTGTTAGAAATAAAGAAAGCAGTACAAAGTATCAATGAAATCAAGATCTGGTTCTTTGAGAATTCAACAAGATAAACAAACCCTTAGCTAAACTGAATTAAAGGCAGATAGACAGTACCCAAATTAAGAAAATCAGAAATAAAGGGGAGACTTAACAACAGACACTAAGGAAATTTAAAGAATCATCAGTCTTGCCTCAAAAGTCCATGTACTACAAAACAGGAAAGTTTATTTGAAATGAAATTATAAGGATGGTTTTCTAGACAGGTAACTATCAACAAAGTTAAATCAAGATCAGGGAAACTATATGAATATTCCTATAACCCCTAAAAAAATAAAAACAGTTGTCAAAAGTCTCTCACAAAAAAAAAAATAGCCATGGGCCAGAGGGTTTTAGTAAAAAAATTCTCCCAGATTTTCAAAGAGGAGCTAATACCACACTCCTTAAAATATTTCACAAAGTAGAAACCAAAGGAACACTGCCAAAGTCATCCTATGAAGCCACTTTCACTCTAATACCTAAACCACACATTCAACAAAGAAAGAGAATTTTAGGTCGATTTCTCTTATGAACATTGATGCAAAAATCCTCAATAAAATGCTCACAGACAGAGTCCAGAAACAAATGAAAAAGATCATCTACCATGATCAAGTAGAAATGCAGGCATGGTTCAATATATGAAAATCCATCAATGCAATCCACCATATAAACACACTGAAAATAATCAGATTATTATCTCATTAGATGTTGAAAAAAGTCTTTGACCAAATTCCTTTGAGAAGAATCACCATCCCTGATCTCAAACTGTACTACAGAGCCATTGTGATAAAACAAAGCAAAACAAAACTGCATACTATTGGTACAAAAACAGACATGTTGATCAATGGAATAGAACTGAAATCCCAGAAATAAACTTCCCATGGCACTTTATAAAGAAGCCAAAACTAAACAATGGAAAAATGAAATCTTCAACAAATGGTGCTGGTGTAACTGGGCTTCTACATGTAGAAGAATGCAAATAGATACATATTTATTACCCTCTACAAAACTCAAATCTAAGAGGATCAAGGACCTCGAAATAAAAGTGAGTACACTAAATCTATAGAAGATAAAGTGAGAATTATCTTTGAATGTATGGATACAGGAGAAAATTTCCTGAAGAGAACACTAATGCCTCAGCCTCTAAGATCAACATTTGGTAAAAGGACCTCATAGTTTCTATAAGGCAAAGGATACTGTCAATAGGACAAAACAGCAAACTACAGGTTGAGAAATGATCTTTACCAACACTATATCTGACAGAGGGCTAATATTCATAATTAGTAAAGAACTCAAGAAGTCAGATATCAACAACCCAAGTAGCCCAGTTAAAAATGGACTACAGAGTTTGACAGGGTAGAGGAATCTTGAATGGCTGAGAACCACTTAAAGAAATGTTCAAAATCCTTAGTCATCAAGGAAATGCAAGTCAAAACAACTCTGAATTTCCATCTTATACCCATGAGAATGACAAAGATTAAACACTCAAGGGACAGCAGATGATGGCAAGGATGTGGAGCAGGGGGAACACTTCTCCATTGTCAGCTGGAATGCAAACTTGTACAATGTTGGAAATCAATTTTGCAGTTTCTCAGAAAATTGGGAATAGTTCTAACACAAGACATACCTCCATTCCTGAGAATATACCCAATAGATTCTCCAATATCCCACAAAGACAATTGTTCAACTATGTTCCTTTCATAGCAGATTCATTCATAATAGCCAGAAACTGGAAACAACCTAGAGGTTCTTCAACTGAAGAACGGATAAAGAAAATGTGGTACATCTACACAATGGGACATTATTCAGCTAATAAAACCAAAAGATATCATGAATTTTGCAGACACATGGATATAACCTAAGAATATCATATTGAGTGAGGTAATCCAGTGCAAAAAGGGCCTAAGTGGATGCCCTTACTAATTACAGACCCAAAGAAGTTAAACAAGAAGATAGGCTCAAGCAAGAATGCTTGAATCTCACTTAGAAGGAGCAACAAAATAGTTATAAGAGGCAATCAAAGAGAGGGAACTGGTGGCAGAGGGAATAGGGAGAGGAATTGGGAGGGTTTCAGGATCAGGGGTAGGGAAGGACAGGGGAGATGGCCAGAAGGCTATGAGAATGAATGGAAATCTGCAGCTGATGAGATTGAGGAGGTGGTGAGCACCTCCAAGATGTGACAGAGACCTGGGATATAGGAGGTGCCCAAAAATCAACTGGAGATGATATTTGTTGTGACTCACACCATTGGGTATATCGACTATGAAGAAGCCACCTCTTATAGCCAGGCAGAAACTCCAGTGGAATGATAATCATTGTCCACTTACACATCTTTCAAACTCCAATTTTTCCTGTCTACAAGAAATACAAGGATTGAGGATAGAGCAGAGACTGAGGGAATCTATAACCATGCCAAACTGAGACACATTCCATGGGCAAACACCAGTCCCTGACACTATTAATGATGATCATTTATGTTAGCAGACAGGAGTTTAACATGGCTGTCTGCTGAGAGGCTCCATCCAACAACTGGCTAAAACTGATGCAGGTAACCACAGCCAAACAGTGTATGGAACTTGGGAACCTATGGAAGACTAGGGGCAAGGATTGCCAAAGAGGACAGGAACTCAACAGAGAGATCAACAGTCAATCAACCTGCACCACTGGGGCTCTCAGAGACTGAACCACCAGCCATAGAATGTACAGTGACTGGACCCAGATCTTCCAGCACATGTGTATCAGATGTGCAGGTTGGTCTTCATGTAGGTCCTGAATAACTGGAGTGGGGGCTATCTCAAAAGCTGTTGCCTGTCCGTGGGATACATTCTTCTACCTGGGCTGCCTTGTCTGGCCTCAGTGGGGCAAGATGCACTGACCTACACAGAGACTTGATGTGCCAGTGTTAGGGGATACCCAGGGTTCCTCACCCTCTCCGCAGAGAAGAAGAGGGTGAATGGGGGAAGGATTATGGGAGGGGTGATCAGGAGGGGGCAGTGAGTGAAATGTAGCATGAATAAAAGGAAACAAAATAAAAAATTCTGACTATGTAAAAAAAGAAGATAGGAAGAAAGAACAAGAAAGCAAGAAAAAGAAAGATAGGAAGGATGGAAGGAAGGAAGGAAGGAAGGAAGAAAGAAAGAGAAAGAAAGAAAGAAAGAAAGAAAGAAAGAAAGAAAGAAAGAAAGAAAGAAAGAAAGAAAGAAAGAAAGAAAGAAAGAACAAGAAATACACAGTACATCAAGAAAGTTGTGGAAATTCAAAAGCAGATGGCATTTTCCCTTTGTTGTTGTTATTTTGGAGTAATATGTATATCTGTGCAATTAATGCATTTGTCTATGAACAATGATTATATACTAAGGCCTTTGTGGGAGGGAAAATTTATTTAAATGGGGGGATGTCATGTAAAAAGATAATTATAGGTCATGCTCATATTAGGACAGAAAGAAGAAGAGCAGTGTGAGAAAAGTGTCTTTGAAGATGTGTTTTAAATGCAAGGATGAGGCCAAAGGGTCTTTGAACTTTCTTCAGTAAGTGTTCACTAGATTTGAACCAAAGCAAGGGAAATTAATAGTCTAGGGCAAGGCAAGTAAAGATATAGGTAGGTTACGTGAAGAGCCTGAAGAAGGAATCAGCTTGGCATAATAGTGGAATGAAGATGATACCACATTGCTGGAAGAAAGAATTTACAGATCATGATGATTAGCTGTGTTGGGCATTGTACATAGTTTTGTCCAGAGTTTTGTCCACTTGGAGAATAAGTAAAATTAAATGCATATCCCATTGTTCCTTATGCAGAGGTTAGTATCAATCATTACTGACCAGGCATAGTGCTAGGCACTTGTTTGTGGGTCTCTGTAATATGCTGCTGAAATAGACTGTTCTCATCCAGGAATAATGAAGCCTGGCAGAGAGTAGGATGTTTGCTCAAGTCAAACACTTACCCTAGCTTTTGTTAAAAGCAGTCAGTGATATAAATACCCTCACCTATTCTCTGCTCATTTTTATTAAAGGAAATTACAAAGGGGGAAGTACCTTTATGAGAAAAAGCTTCTTTAATCTAGTTATAGCTAGCTAATGTTTCACATTTGCTTCTGAGCATCTCAAAGGAGATTGTATTATTAGCATTGCTGGGGTTGTGTGGTTTTTCTCCCTGCCAAATGTTTTGGAAAAATCCCACTGACAGCCACGGCTGTGGTAATGTTCAAAAATTACAAGTGCTGTTAAGATGTCAGGAGGCCCACTTGTTCCGACAAGTCAGAAGAGGCTAAAATAGAACCTCAAAGGTAATAAGTGTGAAGATCTTGAAGCTTTTTCCCTTGATGCTCATGAGAGGGGGAAAGAAACATTTCAAACACTTCTACAACCAGTCACTTCCTCTTTAATCTGCAGCACTGAGGTCGAAAAGGTTGGTGCAATACAATGTGACTGAGAATTTACCCACCTTGTTTCTATCTGCATGTCATTTAGCCAGGTCTCTTTGTAAGATGTTGATTATGATCCAGATATTTATGAGTAAGGACAAGTTGGCTTTCTGCATTTCTAATAAACACTCAGGGGTTTAGAAGTACTAATGTACAGTATATAGAAGAGACACAATTTGCCTTTGAAGTAGTGTGTTTCCAAAGTGTTGAAAAGACATACTTGTCAATAAATTTCCTACTTAGAAGTCTTGGTAACTGGAATAACTCTAACAATTACTCACTGTTTTAGCAATATATTTTAAATGTATACTTTGTGAATTTCATATAAAATGTATTTTAAGCATGCCCCTTTCAATTCCACTGAGATTCCACATGTCCTTTCCATCTTTATGCCCCATTTTTCACCATCAGTTTTCTCTTACAAAATACAAATACTTTGTGGGCTAAAATAATCAAACATTAGCAAATCCTACAGACTACACTTCTGAATATATCTGTTCTAGTGTTTTGATTTTTCTGCCTTATCATCCTCTCACATTGTCCCCCCTGCATCCCAGACACATTTCCTGGCTATTTCATTCTTTATGTCTCTCCAAAAAGAATCCCAGCTATTTTTCTGCAATGCAAATCCTACATCATGGTCTGCCTTAGATCCCTTCCAATGAATTCATTGTCTTCAGGATAAAATTCAACAGAATCATTCGGGGGGGGGGGGGCATTTCTGTTATTTAAAACTTTTAAGATAAGCTCAGTGTTGAGGATAAAGGACACTTAGATTCCGATTTCTTAAACTCAGACTGCTTCTAGGTAAGCTTAACAAGATATATAGAATAGTCATTTTTTTTTTTGTGTCCCATGAGAAGGAAGGACAGTGAAAAGTAGGAGGGCAACATTAAGTTGGAAGTGTACATGTCTTTACCTTTGATGGTATGAGGATCTAGTAGAAGCAAGGGTTCTTTGATACAAAACTAAACAGAAGCCAAATTAAGCAAAGAGGAAGAAGAATGTAAAGAAATTTCAAGTCTTTTTTCCACTGGATGGTTTTAGCTCCTTTGTCGAAGATCAAGTGACCATAGGTGTGTGGGTTCATTTCTGGGTCTTCAGTTCTATTCCATTACCATAAAATAGAATTGGAATGGAATTATCTATTCCTATACCATGAAGTTTTTTTTTGTGATAATTTTTTTTATTCGATATAATTTATTTACATTTCAAATGATTTCCCCTTTTCTAGCCCCCCCACTCCCCGAAAGTCCCGCAAACCCCCTTCTCTTCCCCTGTCCTCCCACCCACCCCTTCCCACTTCCCGGTTCCGGTTTTGCTGAATACTGTTTCACTGAGTCTTTCCAGAACCTTTTAACACTTCTGTTCTGTAGTACTATTTGAGGTCAGGGGTACTGATTCCCCCAGAAGTTCTTTTACTGTAGAAAGTAGTTTTAGCTATCCTGGGTTTTTTGTTATTCCAGATGAATTTGAGAATTGCCCTTTCTAACTCTACAAAGAACTGAGTTGGGATTTTGATGGGGATTGCATTGAATCTGTTTATTGCTTTTGGCAAGATGGCCATTTTACTATATTAATCTTGCCAATCCACAAGCATGGCAGATTTTTCCATTTTCTGAGGTCTTCTTCAATTTCCTTCTTCAGAGACCTGAAGTTCTTGTCATACAGATCTTTCACTTGTTTGGTTAGAGTCACACCTGGTGCAACTGGAGGTCAGCATGCAGAAGAATGCAAATCCATCCATTCTTATCTCCTTGTACTAAGCTCAACTCCAAGTGGTTCAAGGACCTCAACATAAAACCAGAAACATTGAAACTAATAGAAAAGAAACTGGGGAAAACCCTTGAGGACATGGGCACAGGAGAAAAGTTCCTAAAGAGAATAATAGCTTATTCTCTAAGATCAAGAACTGACAAATGGGACCTCATTAAATTGCAGATTCTGTAAGGCAAAGGACACTGTCAATCAAACAAAATGGCACCCAACAAATTGGGAAAAGATCTTCACCAACCCTACATCTGACAGAGGGCTAATATCCAATATATACAAAGAATTCAAGAAGGTAGACTCCAGAGAGCCAAATAGCCCTATTAAAAATGGGATACAGAGCTAAACAAAGAATTTTCACCTGAAGAATTTCGAATGACTAAGAAGCACCTTAAGAAATGTTCAACATCATTAGTCATTAAGGAAATGCAAATCAAAACAACCCTGAGATTTCACCTCACACTAGTCAGAATGGCTAAGATTAAAAACTCAGGAGACAGCAGGTGTTGGCAAGGATGTGGAGAAAGAGGAACACTCTTTCTGGTGGTGGGATTGCAAGCTGGTACAACCACTCTGGAAGTTAGTCTGGCAGTTCCTCAGAAAACTAGGCATGACACTTCCGGAGGACTCTGTTTTACTACTCCTGGGCATATTCCCAGAGGATTCCCCGGCATGCAATAAGCACACATGCTCCACTATGTTCATAGCAGCCTTATTTATAATAGCCAGAAGCTGGAAAGAACCCAGATTTCCCTCAATGGAGGAATGGATATAGAAAATGTGGTATATTTACACAATGGAATACTTTTCAGCAATTAAAAACAATGAATTCATGAAATTCTTAGGTAAATGGTTGGAACTAGAAAATATCATCTTAAGTGAGGTGACACGATCACAAAAGAACACACGTGGAATGCAATCACTGATAAGTGGATATTAGTCCAGAAGCTCTGAATACCCAAGACACAATTAATATATCAAACGATTCCCAAGAAGAAGGAAGTAGAGGGGCCTGGTCCTAGAAAGGCTTGATCCAGCAATGTAGGGGATTACCAGGACAGAGAAGTGGGAGGGGGTTGATCGATCTGGGAATGGGGAGAGGGAAGAAGGCTTATGGGACTTATGGGGAGGGGGGAATCGGGAAAGGAGAAATCATTTGGAAAGTAAACAAAGAATGTAGAAAAAAAAAAAGAAAGATGTGTTTCACTGAAACAAAAGGCAAGTTCACGTGTAGCAGGAGTATTGTCTGCAGATTTTCTTTCTTTCTTCAAACTACTGAGTAAAAATTGTCATTCTTGTTATACACACAAACTAGAGACACCCAATAGCTAATGCTGGAAAAACAGTTCTACATGATTAGGATATTACAGGAGCATCAATGTCTGGCTCTTCAATTAGCAATGTGTTTACAGGACCAAACGCCTTTCTGCAGTGTTTATCTTAGAATTTAGGATTCTTTTTCTTTTACTAGGCAACAAACTCCATGAAATAGAATTAGAGAGAATAAATCATCTATACTAACAGAAAGCTTATCAAGACCTATTTGTTCATTGAGACAGTAGTAAATAAATTTATAAGGAGACTGAGGAAAGCTTTGAATGTGACAGATGGTATGAGGATCTAGTAGAAGCAAGAGTCCTTTCATCCAAAACTAAACAAAAGCCAAATTAAGCAATGAGGGTATCTCATAATCTTGTAATTTGGTATCTTGATTAAGTTGTAGGAAAACACAGTGAATCATTTAAAAGTTGCAAACAGGACATCTGGGTTCTTTCCAGCTTCTGGCTATTATATATAATGCTGCTATGAACATAGTGGAGCATGTATCCTTGTTATATGTTGGAACAATTTTTTGGGTATATACCAAGGAGTGGTGTAGCTGGGTCCTCAAGAAGTCCTATGTGCAATTTTTTGAGGAACTGCCAGACTGATTTGCATAATGGTTATGCCATCTTATAATCCCACCAACAATAGAAGAGTGTTTCTCTTTCTCCACATCCTTGCCAGCATCTCCTGTCACCTGAGTTTTTGATCTTAACAATTCTGAGTGATGTAAGGTGGAATCTCAGGGTTGATTTGATTTGCATTTCCCTGATGACTAAGGATGTTGAACATTTCTTTAGGTGCTAAACACATAAACAATAATTCTGTGTTTAGTTCTGTACTCCATTTTTAAATAGGGCTATTTTGTTTTCTGGAGTCTAACTTCTTGAATTCTCTGTATATATTAGATGATAGCTCTCTATCAGATGTAGGATTGGTAAAGATCTTTTCCCAATCGGTTGGTTGTCATTTTGTCATATTGACAGTGCCCTTTGCATTACAGAAGCTTTGCAATTTTATGAGGGTCCACTTGTTGATTTTTGATCTCAGAGCATAATCCATTGGTGTTCTGTTCAGGAAATTCCCCCCCCCCATGCCCATGTATTCAAGGCTCTTCCCCAATTTCTCCTCTATTAGTTTCAGTGTATCAGATTTTATGTGGAGGTCCTTGATCCCTTTGGACTTGAGTTTTGTAAAAAGAGATAAGAATGGATCAATTTGCATTCTTCTACATGCTGATGATCTCCAGTTGAACCAGCACAATTTGTGCTGAAAATGCTGTCTTTTTCTACTGGATAGTTTTAGCTCCTTTATCAAAGATTAAGTGACCATAGGAGTGTGGGTTCATTTCTAGGCCTTCAATTCTATTCCATTGATCTACCTGCCTGTCACTGTACCAATACCATGCAGTTTTTTATCACTATTGTTCTGTAGTACAGCTTGAGATTAGGGATAGTGATTTTTCCAGAAATTCTTTTATTGTTGAGAATACTTTTTGCTATCCTGGGTGTTTTGTTATTCAGATAAATTTGAGAATTGCTCTTTCTAATTTTATGATGAATTGAGTGGTATTTTGATGGGGATTGTGTTGAATCTGTAGATTGCTTCCATCCAGCAAGATGGCCATTTTTACTATATTAATCCTGCCAATCCATGAACATGTGAGATCTTCCATCTTCTGGGATCTTCAGTTTCTTCAGAGACTAGAAGTTCTTGTCATACAGATCTTTCACTTGTTTGGTTAGAGTCACACCAAGATACTTTATATTGTTTGTGGCTATTGTGTATGGTGTTGTTTCCCTAATTTCTTTCTTAGCCTTTTTATCCTTTGGGTATAGGAAAGCTACTAATTTGTTTGAGTTAATTTTATATGCAGCCACTTTGCTGAAGTTGTTCTTCAGGTTTAGGAATTCTCAGGTGGAGCTTTTGAGGTCACTTAAGTATACTATAAAATCATCTACAAATAGTGATATTTTGAATTCTTCCTTCCAAATTTGCATCCCCTTGACATTCTTTTGTTGTCTAATTGCTCTCAGTCCTATTTATAATAGCCAGAAGCTGGAAAGAACCCAGGTGTCCCTCAACGGAGGAATGGATACCAAAAATGTGTTATATATACACAATGGAGTACTATTCAGCCATTAGAAACAATGAATTCATGAAATTCTTAGACAAATGGATGGAGCTGGAGAATATCATACTAAGTGAGGCAACCTAGTCTCAAAAGATCAATCATGGTATGCACTCACTGATAAGCGGATATTAGCCTAGAAACTTGGATTACCCAAGTCATAATCTACATATCAAATGATGTCCAAGAAGAATGGAGGAGTGGCCCCTGGTTCTGGAAAGGCTCAGTGCAGAAGTATAGGGCAATACCAGAACAGGGAAGTGGGAAGGGGGATGGGGGAACAGGGGGAGGGAAGAGGACTTATGAGACTTTCGGGGAGTGGGGAGCCAGAAAAGGGGAAATCATTTGAAATGTAAATAAAAAATATATTGAATCAAAAAAAAACTTAAAGTACTGTATTGAATATATAAGGAGAGAGAGGGCAGCCTTGTCTAGTCCCTGATTTTAGTAGGATTGCTTCAAGTTTCTTTCTATTTAGTTTGAATTTTGTTACTATTTGCTGTATATTGCTTTTACTATGTTTAGGTATGGGCCTTGAATTCCTGTTCTTTCTAAGATTTTTAACATGAAGGGTTGTTGAATTTTTGTCAAATGCCTTTTCAGCATTTAATGAAATGATTATGTGTTTTTTTAAGTTTGTTTATGTAATGGATTACATTGTTGGATTTCCATATATTGAACCATCCCTGCATCCCTGGGATGAAGCCCACTTGATCTTGATGAATGGTTATTTTGATGTATTCCTAGATTCAGTTGTGGTACATTTATACAATGGAGTTATTAAAAAAATGAACTCATGAAATTTTTAGGCAAATAGATGAAACTAGAAAATATCATCCTGAGTGAGGTAACCCAATCATTCTGGTATTGGTTGATATAAACTCACTTTACATTAAAGTTTAGTCAGTTCATTGACAATTTCTTGATCACTTTTCTTTGTAAAAATGTATTGATTTGCTTTGCTTTTAATTCAAGGTCCCTACATTAGGTGATGTAATTTAGTGCTGATGATATATTTCCATCTTAGCTAAACTTTCACATTTTGTCTCCTTATCTGAATATGAGCAAGAGTCAAGCAATCAAACAAAATTGTTCATGTTGTCTACTTTCTTACATGGAGATATTACAGTTCTCACATAAGAACTAGCAGGAGGTTCAGTGACTGTAGTGTCTCAACCAAGAAATAATGAAAAAAAAACATGGATTAAACCAAACATAAATTGTAGGAAAAATCACTTATCTGATTTGTATATGAAGCTAGTAAATCCAGACATGAATGTCTCTCTATAATCAAAATTTTGAAAACAACAAATTTGTAAATGAATTTATAGCAATGTTAATGCTAATCTAGAAAAGTATATGTAACATAAATTATCAATATTTGAAAGGTTATATCACTGAAGATTATTATAAATAATAGAATGTTCCATGGACAAATTTTCTATTAATTTTCAAAAGGCACATACAACTGAAAATTACTCATAAAGACACTGCACCAATGCCATCGCTATTAAAATGTAGAATCTGCATTTTACAAGCTCCTTAAGAAAATTACAAAGCTTCATTGGTGAATTTGACCAAATGTTTTGGAGGGAAATAATATCCATTCAATGTCATATCACCTAGATATTTTGATAAGAAAGAATACTACGTAATTATATCTTACTAGTTACTATACCCAACTCTACAGATTAAAAAATCTGTAGGACAATATAATTAAAATATATATGTGCTAACTAACACTCTGACAAATCTTAGAAAAGTGAATGTAATATTATTGAAGTGTAATACCTTGTGATTTACAAGAGTTCATCTTGCAGGGTACAAGGTGAGTATAATGCATAAATGAATTGATATCATTCACTATAAAATACTTAAAATGAAAATTATTAGTACCCTTGTGTCACACCATTGTATAGATTGTTGATTATGCACTATTCAGTTAAATAAAAAGTATAAAGTACTGTCAAAAGTTCAGAAGAAGTTATCTGAAAATGATTTTGTGAGTGAAGCAACCATTTTATAGCTATGACAATGAAAGTTTACATACAAAAAAACTAAACATGTATTTTCTCAGAATTATAAATACTTGCTCATCAAATATCTGTTCAAATATTACAAGAAAAGGCACTGTAAGAAAATACTTTTTGATATGTCCTCTGATAAACACTTGTGTCAAAAAGGCACAAATGTAGCTCTTAAAAATCATAAGACACCATGAAATAGGCTTCTTTTTTTTTTAATTCGATATATTTCTTATTTACATTTCAAATGATTTCCCCTTTCCTAGGCAGAAAATTTGTATTGACAAGTACATAAGATGATTCTTGTCCTAATTTAAAGTGCTATAAGAAACACTACATACTTTTCAAAATAACTAAAATTGGAAATATTGGTATAATATTAAGAAGAATATGAATATTTGCAACACATATATGTTGTTAAGGTTGTGAATTGATACAGTCACTGTAGGAGAAAAAGTGATTTCATAGAAAGTAAGGTCTACCTATACTGATGTAATAGTGGTAGTATGGCTAAGGAAATAACCAATCACTTTGACTGATTTTAAGCTTCTACAAAAGGAAATTTGTGCCTAGTACTGTAAAACTAGTTTATAACCCATGTCTGAGGAGGACTTAGACTCTAGAAACCAATTTACTACTGTCATTTAGTCAAGTTGTCATTGTGCCAAGTTAACTTCTATTACCATAGAATTGCTACTCTAATTACAAGCTTGCAATCAAAAGTAGTTAATACTGAGATTCGTGGCTGTTCATATTATAGGATTAAGTTGACAACACAATGTTTTTCCCTAAACAAAATATTCAACAACTTATCAAAAACGCAGAGATTATCACAAAAGTAGCATCATAAAGAGCAGAAGAAGCCAGGAGATCCCTAGGTAGGGCAGTCTCTGGATGGTCATTCCCTCAGTCTCTGCTCCATACTTTGTCTTTGTATCTTCTCCTATGAGCATATGCAGTTACAAAACCTAGACACTCTTGTGGATGCCCACAAGTGCTTGCTGACAGGATCCTGATATAGCTGTCATTGGGAGGCTCTGCCAGTGCATGACAAATACAGAGGGGGACATTCTCAGCCAACCATTTAACTGAGCACAGGGTCCTCAATGGAGGAGCTAGAGAAAGGACCCATGGAGCTGAATGGGTTTGCAGCACCATAGGAGGAACAAGAGTATGAACCACTTAGTACTCCCAGAGCTCCCAGGGACTAAACCATCAACCAGAGTACACATGGAGGGAACCATGGCTCCAGCTGCATATGTAACAGAGGATGGTCTTGTTGAACATCAAAGGGAGGAGAGGCCCTTGGTCCTGAGAAGGCTAGATGCCCCAGTATAGGAGAATGCCAGGACAGAGAAACAGGAGTGACTGGATTCATGAGCAAGGGGAAGGGGGATGGGTTAGGAAATTTTCGGAGGGGGGGGAGGGAATCCAGGAAAGGGGAAAACATTTGAAATGTAAATAAAGAATATATCTAATAAAAATGGGGGAAAAGGAAGCCAGGATATAAGGGGAATGCCATCTTCTGGGCATGGCTCAGCCAGTGCAGGTATGGTCTTATGACTCTTGTGGTTATCTGCAATTACCTTCATAAGATAGGGCCTAGCAATACTCAATCAAAGATCATGGAAGTATTCATGGGGACATACTCCTCCCTGTTAGACTGATGTATACTTGTGAAGAGTAGTCATTGTCCTCCGTTGTATAATCACTGAGAAGCTAACAGACTCCTGTGCATGTGTCTAAACACATGATGTATGGTCCTGATTCTGGTCTCTAAACAACAAACAAACAACTTACAGGAAGGGAATTGTAGGAAGGAGGAAGGATAGGAGAGATGAGAGATAGAGAAAGGGTGGGGAATTTATACTAGTGGGAATATACTTAATACATATTTAAAATTGTCAATAAACAGTCAATAAAAAGGAGTCTTTGAACCTGATCTAGCCATTCTTCTCCTAGGTGTTTATCCAAGAGAAACAAAAATATATGTTCCAATAAAAAATTGTACAATATTAGCTTTATTTTTGTTTTGCTTTGAGACAGGGTTTGACTCGATGGCTCTGGCTGTCTTAGAACTCACTATGTTGACAAGGCTGACTTCAGACTCATAGGGGATCATCTATCTTCCCTTGCCTCTCAAATGCTGGGTTTAAAGATATGCACCTCTATGCTAGGCTTCAGTTTTATTTGTAATAATTAAAACATCTGATAATGACAGAACTAATAGAAAAATTGTAGGCTATCTGTATGATCAGTGTCACTCATAACTGAGAGGAAATAACTCACACCAGCAAGAACACTAATGGATCTCAAAATAATCAATGCTTAATGAACGAAGGCAAGAAAGTGAATATGTACTGAATTTTTCTATCATATAAAATTTTTGAAAAGACAACCCAATATATAGTGGGCTAAACCCAATATATAGTGCATTAAATTATACCAGTGTCATTCATAACTGAGAGGAAATACATAATTCACACCGGCAAGAACTCTAATGAATCTTAAAATAATCAATGCTTAATGAATGAAGGCAAGAAAGTAAATATATATTGAATTTTTCTATCATATAAAATTTTTGAAAAGACAACCCAATATATAGTGGGTTGAACCCAATATGTAGTGTATTAAATACAGTAGCCATTGCTTGGGTAAGGAGTGTATGCTGTGGAAAATGAGATTCCAAAGGGAAAGGAAGTTACTTTTGAAGCAATGTCTATATCAATTACAGTGACTGGATAGGAATGGGAGAGCAAGTATATCAAACTTATTCAATTATACACTTTAAATTTAAGCAACGTACTGTATGATAATTATACTTCTGATAACACTCTTTAAATATCAACCTTGCCCTTATAGTTGTCATGGATTTTTAATCATAAAGCTGTAAATTAATATTACAATGGACACTAAAGGGAACAGTAGAGCTCAAACACACATGACACCTTGTCACTGGCTGTCTACAGACTCTAACATGGTGGCGTCTCACAAGTCCACTTAGTGCCTCTTAGAAGTTTTCTTACACAGCTAAATGACTTCTTTTTCTCTGCTAAACTGAGTGAAAGCTTTCAGGCATTTGAAAAATTGTTACGCACGTTCCTGAAAATCCCCTTTCAGTTTTCATAATGGAATGAAGCTCTTTACCCTATTTAAATTCAAACCACAAACTTTGATGACCAAATTTCGAAGAATACTTATTTTATTTTTAGATCCTAGAATGTTAAAATTTGGAACACTAAAGTGTAATATTAAAGTAGTAGAAACAGGACTAGTTACTAAGCAGTCTTAAAATTATTTGTAGTTAAATTGTGATTACTTTATACTACTAAAGAATGTACAAGGTGTCATAATATTAAAAGGAAAACCAGTGAAAGTAAAACTGAGCAGGGTAACTGTTTTCTTCAATGGCATGTGTTCAGCAAAAAGATGAACTGGTTTTGTTCTGAATAAAGGGCTGTGATGAAGCCATTTGTCAATGTGCTGGCCTTTTGGCTGATCAATGTTTATTACTTCCTTACCTGGTCACAATGATTTATTGTGCAATCCTCACTTTTTATTATCTTGTCTCATGAATTTTTCAATAAGGGCTGACCATAATTCCTTAAAGTTGTGCTAACTATTAAACAAGGCTATTAGGATAGTTTTCTCTAGAGACTACTCAAAGTTCATAATACCTGAATAATTTAAGTGATTTGTGGATTGTCAGTGACAGAGAAAACCCCACAAATAAAAGTTGGAAATTTCAGTTTTGATGAGAGAGCCTTCCTATTTCATGATAACATCAATTAATTTACTGCTGTTTTGAAGCATATGTAAATATGTAGACACAAAAAACCCTATTTTATAATTTTACTCATGATGCAGTTCAGATTTAGTTCCCTATATACTTTATAGAGGTTAAATTACAAAAGTTCTTCACAGGTATAATTTTATGCAATACATTTAGTAGTTAATTAGCAAATATTTACAAAGAGACTATATAATATAAAATAGTGGAGACAATAGCAGTGAGATAATTATATAAATTCCACAAATAAAAATGGCTAGTATATTTTAGAGGGTAAAAAACCATCAGATATTTCTGTCTTGGAGAAAAGTAAAGGCCTGTCTACTTAACCTCAGATAATCTCTCAAACACATAGGCTCTCTTTTTAGCTCTACTTTGTAGTTACATATAATTATTTTCTTTAATACATTTAATACATTAACATAATTTAATTTTTTGGGTGGGAATCGCAGAAAAGTTACTACTTTAAATCAGGAGCCCTGCCGCACACTACTAAAGAGACTTCTTAGTAGGTAGAAATCAATGCTCAAAAGCATTGTATGGAGTCAACAAATAAGCAAAAAACTCTTTGCTACACGTGGGACAAAGAATCTTTAAGTGATTTTGAGTATTGTCAACATTGCTTGAACTTGAGGTAATAGATAGAAGGCAATATTCATTTTTCAAAGTGTTTTTCTGACTTGACATGACTATTGTCCACATGAATGCATATCTTGGCATGTACAAGACCTGGACCAGACCAAGGTAGCCCAAATTCCACTTTGGATGGGAGAGAAGATGACAATGTCACAACTTAGCTGAGGAACTACTGGCAAATGATAGCCCCTGTGCGAGAGACAGAGAGAGACAGAGAAAGAGAGAAAGAGAGAGAAAATTTTCTTCAGCATTTTTGCCCCTAGAAGGCTACCCATGCTCCAGTAAATGGTTTTATTTTCATGTACTGGCTGCTTTCTTAAGAGATGTTTGCCCAATTTTAAATTGAACATTAATATTTGTTGATTCAGTTTAAATCCCTTTACATCTCATTAATATACAATTATTGTCCTCATGTTGGATGAATGAAACTAATTATAATTTTGGGAATTACCATGTTTATCATGTTGCTTTGACTTATACATTTGGAAATTATATACAAGCTTATAAATGTGCCCCATCCAAGGGTAACAATATCAGCACCAATTCAACACACACTCTTTTCAGTCCTTTGTAATATTAGGTGTGACAACTGTCATCTTTTTAAAAAGATAATGTAAAGAAGCACTGATCTTATTCCAGTTCCCTCTAAAATATAATGGAATTAGAACAAAAGGCAAATAAGAATGACTGATTTTTCGTATCTCATGATAAATAGCTCAATAATATTTGCCTTGTCTTGTTTTCTTAAATGAATGTCATTATATTTATTCCTATATTTTGTTCTTTGAAAATTGCATTTTACTGGCTACTAAAGTGATTTATAGAAAAGAGCACAAATCTCTGCCTAGTATCGTAAGAAAGCAACACTGTATTCAAGTACAGTGTGCTAAGTAAGGGATGAGGCAAGTTCTCATATTGCTCGGTATGCAATAGTAAAAAAGTATAAGAATGACCAAAATGTTGAAAATGTCTATATTAGGAAGAGTCATTTTTTTAAAAGATTAATCTAGGAATTCAATAATGACCTTACACAAGTCAAAACAGACATATTTTATCCCCTAAATCCTCACTGAGCACTGTCTATCTAGCCTTGGTTTAGTCATAGTAAACAACAGTGACCAAACCACAATGGTGTATTTTTGAAGCAATGTTTCTAGGCATCAAGATACATTATAAACAAACTGCATATTAAAAATACAGGTATACACATTAATGTAACACGGACAAATAAAACAGGGCATGGGGGTGAAGCAGCAGTCATACCACACTATTTCCATGGGCTTAGTGATAACATCTCTGACATTACAATAGAAACACCAAGTAAAGGATATTCTGAAGTCCTAGTTGTAGAGTTCTGTTTTGACATTCATGCGTCATGTAGAAGTTCCATTTGTTCAGACAAACTGAAATATATTGAACTGAATGGGACAATGTTGTAAACGAGACGGAAAAGGCAGTAGTGGAGAGGTGTCGTGTTGATTCTAAAGATCTGAAACAGTTATTTTAGGATTTTGATAGGCTCCTTCCAAATGCTATTTAAATATAACAATGCTTTGAATGAGCAAAATAATGTGGAATTATCACTAAACAATATGAAAGAAAACCCACTACAATCATTTATATTATCTATAGGTTAATGTTAAGGATGATACTATTATTTAATTCTGTTTATTACCTCAACAAGCTTTGAATGAGAACCTCTTAGGATCACACGTCCATCGGGTCTATAAACCCACAGTAGGCTGGGCTCTCTCACATCTATTATTAATCAAGAAAATTCCTTATAAATCAACCTGGTAGAGGCATTTTCTCAATTGAAAACCCCTTTGATCAGGGGACCCTGGTTCATGCAATGAAGATAAAAAATAATAAAGAAGAAGAGCCAGAAAAACAATCATTGAAATAGTGTGCATTACATTTTGAGGAGGAAAGTATTATAAGTAATTTTTGCCTAGTTTTCACCAATGTTCTACAAAGGTATAAGTTCTATAATCATGCTTTTTATTTTATTTATTGTGCTATATGCACTCACCAATATGCTGATCACATCTTGTGAACTGAATGCTTTCTCCCAAAACTTCCACTGAAGCTGTAATCTCCCACATGATGACATTAAGCAGTGGACCTTTTAAATGGATTTCAGTTTGCAAGGATTCATGGTGGGTGAACCCTCAACATGGGATTAGTGTCCTTAGAAGGACAAGACACATCAGCACACCCTCACCAGCTTAGGAAGACACAGGGAAAAGATGAAATCAGGAAGTGGACCCTTAGCAGAGAAAGAATCTGACAGTACATTGATCTTAAGATAGTGTCCAGATCTATGAAAGTAAAGACTATTGTTGAAGCACCAATCACTTCATCTTTATAGTATCCTAAACTAAGATAAGGCCTTCATTGTTTTCAGTGATAGCTCATTCAACTCTGACCTCTTGGACTAGTGGCTTTATTAATCTATGATAAGGGTATCTTGCCTACTTATCTTCACATTGCCTATAATTTTTTTTGTTGAAAAGTTGTACTTGTGTTATTTGGTGTACATGTAAGAACAGTTATATTTTTTCTGTAGACTTCTATTTTGGTCAGAACTCTTTTTTTTTTCTTGCTTGAGAAAAAGGTGAAGACTCCTGATATTTTAATGAATTTGCATAATGTGTCAAAGGTGTCCTTTTATTTCCTTCTTTTGAAGTTTATTTTGTTGTAATTTACCATCTTGTTTTCAATATCAAAGTATATTATATTGTTAGTGAATTAAAAATAATTTTATCATTGAAAGGGTATATAATTCATTGTAATAAGATGAAATAATTCATGGCCATAATTCTGAAGTTTTATTAGGGACTTACTTTGCAGTAAATATGAAATCACTTTGGTCAATTTTAACTTTAAAAAGAAATTCATTTAATATTTGGGATTATTCTCTTCAATCTCCTAGTTTCCTTTTAAATACTTTAAATCAAGTCCCTTTAAATACTTTGTATAGTTTTATGCTATTTGAAATAATTAAAATTAATTTGTTAGCATTTATTTCTTGTAAAAGCAAATGATGGGGATGTCAGAAGTAAAATCTATCTATATTCATATGGATCTATCTATCTATATCTATCTATCATCTATTTAATATCTAATATATATATATATATGTAGTATGTGTAATATATACCTATTATATTAGGTATATATGTAGCTATATATGGTATTTGAACTCCCTTTTGCTATCTCTTAAGTTATAAACCTGCTTGGACTTCAAGTACTATATTGAAAATATATGGAGAAAGGGGGCAGCCTTGTCTGGTCCCTGATTTTAGTGGGATTGCTTCAAGTTTCTCTCCATTTAGTTTGATGTTGGCTACCAGTTTGCTGTATATTGCTTTTACTATGTTTAAGTATGGTCCTTGAATTTGGAATGTAAACAAAGAATATAGAAAATAAAAAAAGTTACAAACCCAGGAACTCCAACATGTAAGAGACTAAAAAGGCCTAATTGTTCACTTTTGTAACTGAAAATGAAAGGAAAAGAAATAGCTAAAGGGCAAATGTAAAAGGTAACAATAATTTCAACCAATGGTAAGTTATTACCTTATTTATATGCTAACTCATTTGTATGGTCAAGTATCATAAACATACAGACATGTATCTATCAGAGATTTAGGCATATAAATAATAACTTGTTACATGATAACATTTACAAATTAACTTTGATTTTTTTTGCAATAATAGTAGCATACATAAATTTATTTTTATTCTTTTAATTTTTGAAATTTTTGGGGGGAGTTGGATTTGTTTTTTCGAGACAGGGTTTCTCTGTATAGCCTTGGCTGTCCTGGATCTCACTCTGTAGACCAGGCTGGCCTGGAACGAAGAAATCCTCCTGCCTCTGCCTCCCAGAGTGCTGGGATTCCAGGCATGTGCCACTACTGCCCAGCTTTAATTTTTAAACATTTGCCTTGTGTTTATTGGTGGTTTTCCTGAATGCACATCTGTATACTGTCTGCAAGTTTGGTGCCCCACAAAGGCCTAAAGTGGATATTGATTCCATAGAATTGGAATTACAGGGAGTTGTGAGCTGTTACGTGGGCTCTGGAAATCGAACTTGAGACTTTGGAAGTAGAGCAAGTACTAGTAACTATTGAGCCATCACACCAACCCCAATTGTTTTATTATTCATTAATCACTTTTTGCATGGTGTGTGTGAGTGTGTGTGTATGTATGTGTATATGGTTATAAGTATATGTGCATGGAGTGTATATATATCTTCTCTGCTATGTTGCTATTTATTTATTTATTCATTCATTCATTCATTCATTTATTTAAGGTTCTGTCTCTAGCTGAAGCCATTTAGACTAGACTGACAGCCAGAAAGCCCTAGATATACTCCTGTTTCCACAATTCTCTGTGGTGTGGTTTGCGGTGTGCATGGGATGAAGCCCAACTTGCTTTGTACCATATACTTGTTAAGATCTGATCTCACATCTTGATGTTTTCATAACAAGTGCTTGTTACCACTAAGTCAACTCTGGTGTCTTTTTTTGTAAACCACCTAGAAAGTATTATAAACAAATATTACTTCTAAGTTGTATCTAACTAATATGGATTGTATAGACAGAATGGGGAACACGGAACAAAATTGTTAATATTAATACTGAAGTTTGTGATAGATAAATGAATTCACTGTTTATTGTGCTAGCATAGCAATACTTGTAATTACTTGAATTTTTAGCAGTAGTTATTGTCTATTTTAGGTAGAAGAAAAGGATAGTGGATGGACTCATTGAAAGACATTAACATAGAGGCAGGGAGGAGGCTCAGGGTTAATGTATTTGATACATAAGCATGATACTTCAAGAGTTAGGCTCCTGATACCATATTAAAAACAGAAGCCAGCTGTGACAGTACACACCTGTAACTCTAGAAAAGAGAGAAAGGCATGGCAGAGACAGATGTCAGGGCTGACCAGCAAAAACCTAGCAATGTCCAAGTTTAGTAAAACGATCCTTTCTCAAAGCGTAATAAATAATAATAAACATATCGAATATATACAAAGAACTCAAGAAGACTGCAAAAAGCCAAATAAGCCTATTAAAAAATGGGGTACAGAGCTAAACAAATAATTTTCACCTGAAGAATGTCGAATGTCTGAGAAGCACCTTAAGAAATGTTCAACATTATTAATCATTAGGGAAATGCAAATCAAAACAACCCTGAGATTTCACCTCACAGCAGTCAGAATGGCTAAGATTAAAAACTCAGAAGAGGCGAGGATGTGGAGAAAGAGGAACACTCCTCCACTGTTGGTGGGAATGCAAGCTGGTACAACCTCTCTGGAAATCAGTCTGGCGGTTCCTCAGAAAACTGGGCATGACACTTCCGGAGGACCGTTATACCACTACTGGGCATTCCAGAGGATTCCCTCACATGCAATAAGGACACATGCTCCACTATGTTCATAGCAGCCTTATTTATAATAGCCAGAAGCTGGAAAGAACCCAGATGTCTCTCAGTGGAGGAATGGTTACAGAAAACGTGGTATATTTACACAATGGAATACTATTCAGCAATTAGAAACAATGAATTCATGAAATTCTTAGGTAAATGGTTGGAACTAGAAAATATCATCTTAAGTGAGGTAACACAATCACAAAAGAACACACATGGAATGCAATCACTGATAAGTGGATATTAGCCCAGAAGCTCTGAATACCCAAGACATAATTAACATACCAAATAATTCCCAAGAAGAAGGAAGTAGAGGGCCCTGGTCCTGGAAAGGCTTGATGCAGCAATGTAGGGGATTACTCGGACAGAGAAGTGGGAGGGGGTAGATTGGGAAATGGGCAGAAGGAACAGGGCTTATGGGACTTATGGGGAGGGTGAACCGGGAAAGGGGGAAATCATTTGGAATGTAAACAAAGAATGTAGAAAATAAAAATAAAAATAAAATAAAATAAAATCCTGTCCCCCTCTCCATCGGGGGTGGGGAAGGAGTGATAGAGAGGAATATACCTAAAGCTGACCTCTCTCTGGCTTTTACACAGACATATATACATATGTGTCCACAGCTATATACATATACATGTATGTACTGTACCTAGACATGTACATAACTGTACACACAAATATTAAGTCCATAAGAAACCTACATATTCATAAAAACAGACTCCCTAAACCCAGAAATAACTTGTATTGACCAAGCTCATATTCTCAGTAAGCCGTGAATCCAGCTAGGATCCTTGTCATTACTTAGAATGATGGTCACTAAGAAGCAATAAATAAAGATCTTATTTCTGCCATATGTACTTGACCACAGAGGGATTAAGTAACCCTGAAAATAAGGGCAGCTACTTTATGAGGAATTCCAGCTAACGATTGCAAAACAAATGGCATAATTAGGATAGATACCATTTTACAACCAAAAAAAAAAAAAAAAAAAAAAAAAAAAAAAACCAGAACTATTAAGTGAAAGATTAATGGTATACTTATGATGAAAGTCTCTGGCTCCCTCTCCCTATAATTATTGATCTACCAGCAATTAAAACAGAGGTCTATATACTTCAGATCTTGCAATAGGAGACCTACAACTGAGTCAACAGAGGATCCCCAGGCATTGAACTTTTTCCCATATTAAGAAGTTGGGTATTACAATGTAATCCAGAGAGAACACAGTTGTAAAATATAAATTCAAGAACAATGTGAGGACCTCCTGGCAAATTCAGAAATGTGCAGGAGCACACACTGGATTTATTTTTAAGCAAACAGTGGCATTACAAAAACAGCAGACAAGGATAATTATTTTATTCTGAAAGAGACTGAGACTGTCCAGCCCTCTGTCCATCAGTATACCTCACTTACATACTAATTTGAAAAAAATTTGTGGGGAGGGAGACATGTCACTATGTAATTAGAAAAATGTTGGTCTGAATTTGCATTAGACAACATTAAGAAATGTGTGTTGATGCTTCTTTGTATGAAACAGCATTGTGTTTATACAAAAACATAGTCATATTTTAGATGTATATTCAAATTTTTTTAGGTAATAATACATTTGACAATTGCAATAAAATGTTCCAGAAAAACTCCAAGAATTATGTTAAACTAAGAAATAATAAATGTAATTGGTAGGTTAAGATTGTTTTAACATCCTATTTGAGACACAACCTGTAATTTCTATAATGAAGCCTACAAAATAACAAGTCTGTTACCTAGTATAATTTATAAACAAATCATAGCAGCTGAGACAGACTAGAACAAGTCTTTTAACACTTTGCTAATAAAGCCATTGACACCTTTTATGCAATTCCCAAAGCAACACCAGCATACATTAATCCAGGGCTCTGTGTTTCCTTTTGAGAGACATTTGTCAACAGCATCTTTACCATTTAACAGTAGTGGAGGGGGAGAATAAATCAGAGTCTTCCTATGGCAACATTTTGAAACTTGACTTTTGGTGATTAAAAAATATGCAAAGAGTCAGAATGTATATGCTAAAAGCCTTTTGTTTTTTCCCCCTCTGAATAAACTCAGCTTGTGCAAGCATGATGCAAATGGCATTACTGAGTAACTTGAAATGCACAAGTGAAAACAAGTACCTGTATTCATACACAGAGTCGTAGAACACAGTGATGTCCTTGTGAGGGAAGCAGTAAATAAATATACTTGACCAGATTATTATTTTTCCATAATACAAAATTGTTTTCCAATTCTCCCAAATAAAGTTTTGTCTGACACAGAATATATGAACAAAATTCAGGCCATAGCCTCAGAAATCAAGCTTAACAGAGTTTACTGTCTCCTAGATGAATGTGCCTTAAATATTAAATCTATAAAACATGTATAACAATAGGTACTCCATTATTTTGCAGTGATTAATGAATAATTTCAGAATATATTTACTGCAATGCTTTACTTGGCAGCTTTCCGTAACAGGGAATACATCTCTGTGTAAGACATCATTTGAGGGCAAATTCTAGGATTTAGCTTGTTGGGAACAAATTATTCTTTCCTCTGCCTATATGTTTTAATTTTCCTTTGGGAGCCTTCTTGCTCTGTACACTTCATATCTAGATATAATCTCCATTAGAGATAAATATAAA
Source organism: Apodemus sylvaticus (assembly GCF_947179515.1). Taxonomy (NCBI): domain Eukaryota; kingdom Metazoa; phylum Chordata; class Mammalia; order Rodentia; family Muridae; genus Apodemus; species Apodemus sylvaticus. Next base: position 82,636,561 of record NC_067481.1, read on the forward strand.
TGTTACATTATCTTGGCTACAGCATGGGTTTCCAGACTCTGAATCTTTGTCACTGGAGACTGGCATTTTAGAATGGTGAGCTTTATCCTGTCCTGCCTGACTAGATATATATAGTGCACCTAAGTTGAGGCATTGCTAAACATGCAAGACAGTATCTTGTTGACATCTACTGGACAACAGTGATTGGCATAAGGACTGGAGATATGACTCAGGTTGTTCTAACTAATTATCGGAATTGCTGGGTTTGGAAATGAGAAATTGTACTGGCTTTGTCAAGCTAGGCAGTTAAGGTTAGAATTACACTGGATTTCTTGTCACCAGCTGCCAAAGCTATTTCTTTTTTTAAATATTTTTATTTTTTATATTCTTTATTTACATTCCAAATGATTTCCCCTTTCCCAGATCCCCCCTCCCCATATGTCCCATAAACCCTCTTCTCTCCATCTATTCTCCAATCACCTCCCTCCTTTTTCTCTGTCCTTATGTTCCCCTCCAATGCTAGATCAATCCTTTCCAGGATCAGGACCCTCTCCATACTTCTTCATGGGAGTCATTTGTTATGCGATTTGTGCCTTGGGTATTCAGGGCTTCTGGGCTAATTAATATCCGCTTATCAGAGATTGCATTCCATGTGTATTCTTTTGTGATTGGGTTACCTCACTTAGGATGATATTTTCCAGATCAAGCCAAAGCTATTTCTGAAACTGAAGGTTGTTGTCAGTAGATAGAGAAGGAGAGAAAAATAACTAGACTTGGTGATCTTGTATGAAGACCTGTATTAACCATATCTGGAGCATTATAATTCTTGTGTTTTTAGTATTAAGAAGCACAGGCTTCCTTCAACTCCAAGCTCTCCTTGAGCTGGTTTTTGAAGTCTTTAAAGATAAAGTTAGCTCTATTGGAATTGTTGGGCTGAAGTGGAAATCTAGTTAGTAATCTGCAAATTAATTGAGGATTAGCAGTTCTTAACAGTTTTAGGATAACTATCTCTGTCATATTTGAGATATCTTTAGAGTCTCTGAAAACATGCAAATAGTAGTATTGTTTTTATACTTGTTTCAAAGAGACTCAAGAACTGCTTTCCTGAAGCCCTAAAGATTTAAGTCACGCATGTGGGACCTAAAATAAAATCACTTGTACCTTTATTCATCTTCTACTCTTCAAACACTGTCCTACCTGTGAGGAAGGGATTGAGCTGGTAAACACACAACTACTATAAAATATACTAGGCAGTTAGGTATACTTTTGAATGTTTTGGATAATAGGTATGCATGCAAGAATAGTTTCTTATGCTATATTTTAATGCTTAATGTATTCTGGGAAGCCAAGACAAACCACTCTGGGAAGCAATGGTATTTTGAGTTTCTGTTCCTAATATTGTATATGATTAACAAGCATAAGGAAATTCAATTTAAATAAAATGCTTTGCATATTAATACACAGGCTGACACACACAACATGGAAATGAGTTTTAAATGTGATCGTTACCAGTGACTAAGTCTGCAAATGAATTATAATCACCAATGTGAAGCTTTTTGAAAGCTTCTATTTCAAGGCTTCTTGGCATTAAATAGTTTATTGGGTGGGAAAAACCTGCTCATGCAACAAAGCTGTGACCAAAGGATCTTTTCAACTTTTACTTTTACTTTATGAATACGTTCACAGAGATAAATTTTACTTTTCAAGCAGCCCAGACATGAATTAAAAAGGAGGGAGAGTGGTATGTTTTGGAACTTACAGCCCCTTTTGTCTGAATATTTTGCTGTTCTTGTGACATGGAACTATTACTATTGCCTTATTTACTGCTGATTCTGAATGAAAAAGAAATGAACAAAATAATGTTATCTTCAGGAAATTTAAATTTTGATCTCTGTATTTCCTGACTAAGAGGGAGTTTGAGACTCTGGAATTATAGTTTTATAAGCCATTTTTCATACTAGAAAGGAGCTGGGAGTTACCTTTTCTTAGGTAGAATAATTGTTCTACTTTCTACAAAATTTAAATAAATAGTAGGATCTCTGGACTTCAAATAATCAAAATCCCATTGAATAATCTAGGAATTTCTGGTCTGGAACTATGAGGAAATATCACAATCTTTGGCCTTGAAACATATCACATGAAAACCTACAGTCTGTAAAGCAACATGGTAATGGCATTCAAAACAGACACATGGGCAAAAAGAAATCAAATAAAGTCCAGAAATGAATCCCATTCACATATCAACTGGCTTTTGGCAAAGAACATATGGCAAAGAAAAGGAAGTATCTTCAGTAATGATGATCCCAAGATTGAATACATGCATTCAATAGGATATAACTTTCCTTTTTGCTGTACAAAAACAACAGCAACTTACAGTGAACCAAAAGCCTTCATCTTCAAAAATGAAATTGGGGCTTTTCCTTTAGTGCCTGGAGGCAGAGGCTTCTGTGTTAAAGAATCTGCATTATTCATTATGGCCAACACAGGGAATCAATCCAGATGTTCATCAGCGAATAAATGGATGAGAAAAGCATGGTTTACACACAATAGCATATTATTTAGTCACAGAAGAGCAAAATACTGCCATTCGCTACATCACAGATGGAACTAGAGGTAATTATGTCAAGTGAAATGCTATGCATAAAATGAGAATGCCATGTTATACTTAATTTTTGAAAGCTAATAAGTCAGTCATGGATTAGAATAGAATAGTGGTCAATAGGATGAAGGGTTGAGCAGAGAGGAGTTGATAGAGCTTATTTTAAGCACCAAAACACAGAACTGATGAATTTCTTCTTATTTTTTCAACCAGCAGGGTAACTACTGGTTGAAACTTTGTGTTGCATTTTAAAATGAACATACAACTACAACATTCCCAACACGGAAAAAAATATCAGTGTTTGAGGAGGCAGAATCAGAATCTATTACCTAGATTATTTTCTCAAGTATACGTATATTGAACTGACATAGTGTAAACAATACATACATAGATCAAACCTTAATAAAACTCAACAATGTAGATTAAAACAGCACATCGCTTCTAAGTGACATCTTCCCAGATTGTGAATTTAAAAGTGCTTCTTCTGGCCATGTTACCAACCTATCCATTTTTTCCTGAATACCTATGACAAGAAATCTTATTTGAGGTCGAATACTGATTGGCTGAAGATGCCCACTGTGACAGCAGAGAGCATCATGAAGTCTCTAGGTATGTCTCATTTCCTTCATTTGAACAAGATTAATTTCTAGAAAAGGCTTGTCATCCATAAGTGGGGAGCAGCAGATTTGCACACTTTCATCTGGAGGATATTGGCATTGCCCTCACATCATGAGTGTAATCAGAGGGATCAACTCATTTTTCCTTTAGTTTGGAAAATACCACTGCTCAGTTGAGTTTCCAAATCCCATAGTGCTAGTTGACAAATGACTTCCTGGGTTTAGTCAGTGAAGCCCAGTGATACTGCCATTTAGGCAAACAGCTACTGCCATTTAGTTTTTTGTCATCCGTTGGAGAGGGCATAATTTCTAGGACTCAAATTTTCTACAGAAGACAAACACCTTTGGAACAGCCTCAGTCTTGGGCTTCAGCTAGGGGAACATTTTTTTTTTTTAATGCGTCAGGGATCTAGTGTTCACTATGGGAAGCCTGGAGCAACACACCCCACACTTTGTGAGCTGATGTGAATCAGGGTTTGCCTGTTGCTAAACTCTTGTCTCCTCCAGTTCTATTGATTCTTGTTTGGTTTACACTGGGTGTTGTTGTCATAAATATTTAATAATTTATACAAAACGTACACTGCTTCTCTGGCATACAAGTGTGTATCTTGACAATTCATGGCTACCTTCCAGAATCCAGGCTTAATCGACTCCACAACTTTCATAGAAAGTATGTTAAGTTTTTTTTTCTGCCACTATAACAAATATCCAATACAATCACCTTATAAAGAGAAAAGGGTTCTTTTGACTCACAGTTTTAGAGATTTCAGTCCATAGATAGTTGTCTCTATTTTTTTTTTGTGTGTGTATCTATAGTAGCACTTCAAAGGGTGGGCACATGGCAGACTTCAACAGTTCATCTCATGGCTGGAAAGCAAAAGAAAGAGTGAAGAGGGGGCCAAGGGTCTCACAGTCTTTTAAAGCTCAAACCTCCAATACTATAGAGGGTTTTCCAATAAGCCCCAACTTTTAAATTTCTCACTACCTTCTAATATAGCAACTCTGAACGCCAAGCCTAAATTAACAAATGGACCCATATTCTGAGCTTCCATTTAAAATAAAAACCACTGGAGCTGCCTTCCCAAGTATGAGGAAGAAACAGAGGAGTTATGGGGTTTTGACTTGAATTAGATATGAATGCAGAACTCTGTTTCTAAGTCTTTAACCAGAATTTAGTAACAGTCAGCTGAAAGGGAATGTTGGGAAATTTATTTTGAGTGCATTTCCAGGAAACAGAAAAGACAAAATGGTTTGTGTAACAAGGAGCCAGGCTCTGCCACACTGTGTGAGCCAGATATACTTTGTCTTTTGTTATGTTTTAGTCTTGCATAATGTTTAAAGTGCCCGTTCCTACTGGATCATTTGGTAACATTTACCTGCTTGCTGAACAAATAGCATTGCTCATTATTGTAACCAACAATATTTCAATGACATTTCCTCCATGGTCAGAAAGGTTTTTATTAACCAAAACCCTTTTCTTTTGTTCAGCCGGAAATTATTATTCTCAATTCAAAGTGTGGAATTGCAATGGATTATTCTTCTACCACAACCCTGGCTAGATTTAAAAACTCAAGGAATCTGAAGATGGTAAAACAACAAAGGACACAGAAATTACAAACATTTAAATAAAATGAGTCACAAAAGGAGTGGTAAAAAGTATATTAAGAATGAAGACAACACAGATCATTTTTGTGGGAATTTTCTACTATCTGCTTACAATTTGTGTTGTGAAGATGTTGCTTAGAGAAAAACTACAGTTTTCTCCAGATTTTCTTCTTTTTTTTCAAATAATTGTTTGAACTGTAATATTTATTGTTCAAGAGTTTTACACATCCATTCCAACTCCAAAGCTCCACATTCTCCCAGATGATGCTCCACAGGTCCCCACATATCCCCCCTACAACTGGGTAGCAGGTACTGAGTATGCAGCCACAGTCTCCAAGAGTCCATATGCACATCAGTCCAGTCCTGCTGTGTCCGAAGGACATTGTTTGCTTCTCAACCTTCATCACCTCTGACTCTTGTAATTTTTCTGTGTCTTCTTTTGCATAGCTTCCTGAACCCTGAGGGGAGCAAGTTACTGGGCATGATACTACAGGAGGACCTCAATATACCACTCCTGGGCATATACCCAGAGGATTCCCAGCATGGAATAAAGACACATCCTCCACTATGTTCACACACAGTCCTATTTATAATAGACAGAAGCTGGAAGGAACCTAGACGTCCCTCAACGAAGTAGTGGATACAGAAAATGTGTTGTATTTACACTATGGAATACTACTCCACTATTAAAAAGAGTGAATTCATGAAATTCTTAGGTATCTCTTTTTTCTTATCCTAGCTAGGAGTTTTTCTATTTTGTGTATCTTGTCAAAAGAACTGTGTGTGTGTGTGTGTGTGTTACTGAACTCATTGTAGATTTTTTGAGTTCTATTTTATTCATGCACTGTCATCTTTATTTCTTTCTACTTATTTGGAGTTTGGTTTGCTCTTCTCTTTCTGTTTCCATGAGGTACAATGATAGACTGAGAGCTTTGAGTGGAGGTTGTACTCTGAGCAAGCATCATTTGCAGTTAACACTCCTCCAGCCAAGCTTTTGGTGTTCACCCCACTGGTTTGAGTGAATTGTGCCTAACTATTTATTTATTTGAAGAATGTTTAAAATTTTTCCATCATGATTATTGCTTTGATTAAATCATTGTCCAAGGCAAATTATCTACTATCTACTATCTACTTTATACTATCTACTATCTACTATCTACTGATATACTTTCCTTTTTCAATTTTTATTGAAAATAGATTCTTCTCTCATAAAGTCACGTTTTTGCCTCCCATTTTATCATTATTCATTTCTAGGAGCTTTACATATTTATCAGTAAAGACAGTTTAAACTATTTTACTTTTTAAAAGGTTGTGACTTTATCAACTGATAAAATCTGTCTTAGGGTTTGTATTGCTGCACAAAACATACTGACCAAGAAGCAAGCTGGGGAGGAATTGGTTTATTCAACTTATACTTCCACATTGCTGTTCATCATCAAAGGAAGTCAGAACAGGAATTCACACAGGGCAGGAACTTGGAAGCAGGAGTTAATGCAGAGGCCATGGAGGAATACTGCTTGCTGGATTGCCTCTCCTGCTTGCTCAACTTGCTTTCTTATAGAACCCAGGACTACCAGCCCAGGTACCACCCACAATGGGCCCTCCCACTCTTGATCACTAATTGAGAAAATGTCTTACAGCTGGATCTCATGGAGGCATTTCCTCAAGGGAGGATCCTTTTTCTGAGATAAGTCCAGCTTGTGTCAAGTTGACACGCAAAACCAGCCAGTACAACTAACCCCTTGTCAACTTGACTCGCAAACACTTCACAATTAAGCCTCGACCTTTACTTTTTATTCATCCACAAGATCTAAATAACTTTATAAATTCTTACATGTTAAAATTACAATCCACCCCCTTTTTGAGACAGGGTTTCTCTGTATAGCCCTGGCTGTCCTGGAACTCACTTGGTAGACCACGCAGTCTCAAACTCAGAAATCTGCCTGCCTCTGCCTTCCAAGTGCTGGGATTAAAGGAGTGTGCCACCACTGCCCAGCATTACAATCCCTTTAAAGTATCCAATCTCTTTCGAAATCCAAAGTCCTTTTATTATTAAAAATCTCTCAACTGTGGGCTCCGCTAAAATAATTTCTTACTTCATGAGGAAAAATATTAGGACTTGGTCACAATCAAAAGCAAAATCAAACTCTAACCATCCAACATCAGGTATCCAGTCATCATCTTTTGGGCTCCTCCAAGGGATTGGGTCAGTTCTCTAGCACTGCCCTTTGTAATACATACCTTGTCTTCTAGGCTCCAGCTGCCTGGACTCTTGGTGTTCATATCATGGTACTGGCATCTCCAAAACACTGCTGTCTTCTGCTGCAACTGGACTGCTCTTTCTCAAATAGGCTCTTTTCTCATAGGCTCTTTTCATGGTGCTGTGTAAGTCTCAACTTCTCTGCATGACCCATTCAGTCCTGAGCCTTCAACTGCTGTTCATCACCAAAGAAGTTAGAAATGGAACTCACACAGGCAAGAACTGGGAGTCAGGGGTTGATGTAGAGACCTTAGAGGGGCGTTGCTTACTGGCTTGCTTCCCTGGCTTTCACAGCTTGCTTTCTTATAGAACCCAGGACTACTAGCCCAGTGATAGCACCGCCCACAATGTGCACTCCCACTCTTGATCACTAATTGACAAAATGACAGCTGGATCTCATCGAGGCAATTCCTCAAGGCTCCTTTCACTGTGGTAATTCCAGTTTGTGTCAAGTTGACACAAAACCAGCTAGTATTGCCTATACTATAGTAAAACCTGAGAGTATTCCATGTGCTTATGAGAAAAATAGTCATTTGGTGACTATTAGACCAGATGATTTGTAAAGCCTAGTAGATCAACAGGAGCAAGGGTACAACTCAACTATTCTACTTATGATTTCTGTCTGAATGTCCAGTTAGTTTCTTGGTGTAAGTCAGGCTAAAGTTCAAAACCATTATTACTGGAAGCTATTTCTCCCTTCAAGTCTGTTAATATTTGCAATACATATTCAGTGTTCATTGTTGGTGCAGGAATATTTAGTATATTTATTTTCTCTTACCTCACTAAGATACTATCATTCTGTAATTATTTTTCCTGGCATTATTACTGCTTTTGATACAAGTACTGATTTGATACAAAAATATACTAAATTTTTTGCATGAATTGTTCTGCTTTCTCTTATATTCCATTTTCAGGGAACATTTTATCCTCTGCTCTCAGTTTCATTTTTGAGATCTTAGAAGGGAAATACGTTTTTTCTTTTGTTTTGTCAGTGAAAGATAATATATTAATGCAGTTGATATGAGTGGTTTACATTCTACATTTAAAATATTAGGTCTGTTTAAAATTATTTGTGCATATTACTATTCATGCCAAATTTTAGACCCTCCTATGTCTTCTTTATGTCTGAATAATTCTCTTTAGCAATTCTTATAGACTGAGTCTGGTGAAAGTTGTTTGTATATCTTTTGCCTAGAAATGTCTTTGTTAGCTTTATAAATTATGGCTTTTCTGAGTCTTGTGCTTACTATTATGTATATTCCCAGGAAATATACTGTGATACATTGACTGAACTTTGGAGAAGTGTTAAAAAACAACACTATGTCCACTTATATTGTTGAGGAGTTCACATTTACAAGAATCTGCACTGTCTTAAGGATGCAATGAGGGCTGTCCTTCCTCTTGTAGTGATGCAGGTCAGAACACTGTCCTGAGGCACAGGTTTCTCTTTGTGCTCAGTTATTCTAGAGGCTTATGTCAGGGAATCAGCTTCCTTGCCATGATTTAAGGATGATTTGTAGAGACTGGTCCCTGAATACTGAAGCTGTGTCTGAGTGGAAGAATCTCATCTCATACCCCCAGGAACCTGTATAGTCTCAGAAGAAAGTACCCACTTCTCAGGCTACAAATTATGGAATTTGAAACTCAAGTCTGTTCTACCAACCTAGAGGACCCCATCTGATGCCAAGTTTGTTTTAGTTTTACCTATGAGCTCTAGATTGAAAATGGACCTTCAGTTTCCAAAGTGTGTCAGATCATTCCATGATGATTTTCAGATGAGATTCAGAGACAAAGACTTTCCAAATGTTTATGTTGCCCTTCTTAACAGGATTCTCTTCCTGTTCTGACCTGGAGACTAAGGGAAAGCAGGCTGACCCAAGGCATCTCTAGCAACCTAAGCTCAGATGGTACTGGCCAAGTCCCAGTAGTTAGAATCTTACCTGGTTTCTAGTCTAAGCCATAGCCTCAATTCCTCCCCCATCCCTAAAGTGGAAAGTGATAGGCATCTGCTCAGGTTGTGTTGCTTTGGGTCAGGGAAGACTGACAGGGCAACTTTCACCCTTCCCCTTCTTTCTTTTTTATTTTTATTTTATTTTTTTTATTGAATATATTCTTCATTTACATTGCCAATGATAAAACCTTTCCCCATTTCCCCCCTCCCTAAAGACCCCCAACCCCTCCTCCCACCCCCTGCCTCCACATATATGCCCCTCCACCAGATACACTCCCCCCTCCCCTCTCATTTTCCCTTTGTTGGGGCTTCTATTGAGCCTTTTCCTGACCAAGGACCACTCCTCCCACTGATACCCAACAAGGCCTTTCTCTGCCACATTTTTGTTTGGAACCATGTGTACCCCTTGGTTGATGGTTTAATTCCTGGGAGTCTTGGGGCATATGGGTGGCCGAAGTCGTTGTCCTTTCCATGGGGCTGTAAACCCCTCCAGCTCCTCTGGACAACCTTCCAGATTGGGGACCCCACGCCCAGTCCAATAGTTGGTTGCTAGTTTCTGCCTCTGTATTTTTACGGCTCTGGCAGGGCACCTCTGGATGCTCCTTTTAGTGTATGCTTCTTGTCATAGTGTCGGGGCTTGGTGACTATAGGATGAATCCCCAGGTGGGGCAGTCTCTGGGTGGCCTTTACTTCAGTCTCTGCTCCACACATTATCTCTCTTATTGCTCCTGTGAGTATTGTGTTCCCTTTCTCAGAGGAACCAAAACACCCTCACTTAAGTCCTCCTTCTTCTTGAGCTTCCTCTGCTGAGTGAATTGTAACTTGTTTATTTTGAGCTTTCGGACAAACATCCACTTATCACTGAGTGCATACCATGTGCATTCTTTTGTGACTGGGTTACCTTGATCAGGATGACACTTTCTAGTTTCATCCATTTGCCTAAGAATTTCATGAATTCATTGTGTTTAATAGCTGAATAGTAGTCCATTGTCTACATATACCACAGTTTCTGTATCCATTCCTCTGTTGAGGGATATCTGGGTTCTTTATAGCTTCTGGCTATTATAAATGAGGCAGCTATTAACATAGTGGAGCATGTGTCCTTATTACATGTAGCAGCACTTTCTGGGTATATGATCATGAGTGGTATAGTAGGCTCCACAGGTAACTGGAGGCCTGCATGCACAAAAATGCAAATCGACCCATTCTTATCTCCTGTATAAAGCTCAAGTCCAAGTGGATCAAGGATCTAAGTATAAAACTAGATACACTGAAGCTTGTAGAGGAGAAAGTGGGGACAAACCTTGAACTCATAGGCATAGGGGAAAAGTTTCTGAACAGAATACCAATGGCTTATGCTCTAAGAGCAAGAATTGACAAATGTGACCACATAAAACTGCAAAGCTTCTGTAAGGCAAAGGACATGGTCAATAGGACAAAACGGCAACCAACAAATTGGGAAAAGATCTTTACTAATCCTACATCCAATAGAGGGCTAATATCCAATGTATACAGAGAACTCAAGAAGTTATTCTCCAGAGAATCAAATAACCTTATTAAAAATGGGGATTCAGAGCTAGACAGGGATTTCTCAACTGAGGAAACACAAATGACTCTAAAGCACCTAAAGAAATGTTCAGCATCCTTAGTTATCAGGGAAATGCAAATCAAAACAGCACTGAGATTCCATCTTACACCAGTCAGAATGGCTAAGATGAAAAACTTCAGGGACAGCAGATGCTGGAGAGGATGTGGTAAAAGAGAAACACTTCTCCATTGTTGGTGGGATTGAAAGCTGGTAAAACCACTCTGGAAATCAGTTTGGTGATTCCCCCTCTTTCAATGCATCTTCTTCATTTGTTATACTAATACCAACCCCTATCATTATACCCAAGTTTCTTAGCTTCTGTGCTGGTTGTTTGGTGAGGAAACAATTGTTCAACTTGGAATAACTGTAGCAAAACTGTTTCAGGAGGTTCTTTCTCACCTGTCATGGTGTTCCCCTTTCCCTGCCAATGGCTTCTGGTTTCTTTTTTCACTTAAGATGCTTGAGATGGAGACCAGAACATAAAGCATGGTAGGCATCATTGTCTGTGAGCTAAAGCTACATTCTCTACTTCTCACTTACTTCCTATTTCTACTATCATCTGTTTTTTTTTGGGGGGGGGTGAGGGTTTCAAGACAGGATTTCTCTGTGTATTCCTGGATGACCTGGAACTCACTCTGTAGACCACACTGGCCTAGAACTCAGAAATCTGCCTGTCTCTGCCTCCCAAATGCTGGATTTAAAGGCATGTGTCACTGCTGCCCAGCTCTACTACAACATCTGCATTTTGGATAAAATATATGTTTGTTTCTTGGTTACTGAACCCATGGAAACTAAAACATTTGACACATTTGCTTTTCAAAATGGCAATTAAGTCCTAACACTCTCTTTAGAAAGCTTACTATTCCCTTTCACTTCAGACCAAAGGGATCTGAAGACGGCTCAAAGGCCCACTTCAGGCCTCCCCAGGTACCTAAATACACCACCTGCCGCATATACAAAACACATACAAAGACTTACACATATAAATAAAAATTTAAAAAATCTTTTTAAAAAGACCTGATGTGTTAATTCAAATTAGTGTTTTCAAAAGCTGTCACCAAAGATTTTTATTAATAAGAAAGTGGTTTACCTATAAGCTCTTCTCTGATTGGCCAGATTCTGTCCCTTGATGGCTACTGAGATACCCGTGTATCTCCCAACCCACTTTGGGCTACATCTCAAAACCACTTGTTCCTGTTTATTTTGGATGATTGACACTGATTCCTGGTACAGAACCTCTGAAGAAGCTGGCATATTCATGTTCTTCTTATACAATAAGTAACCATGGAATAGGCCAAGAATATTTGGTTACTTCAGTGAGTGAAAATGGGTAATATTGGAACTTAAATCTCAGCCATGCAATTGAGAGGAAGATCCATGTAGGAATGGAAGGATAAAGACAACTGACAACTGATATTACTTGAGAAGTCTAACAGTAAGACTCTGGAAGACATATAATATAACCTGGTCTAATCTTACAACAACCTAAAAACTCTGGTCAAAAAGTAGAGGTGGAAAACACTTGTAACCCAGCTGTCTTATTGAGGGTCTCTATTGCTGCAAAGAAAACACAAGAACAAAAATGCAAGTTTGAGAGGAAAGGTTTTATTCAGTTTACACTTCCAGAACATAGTTCATCATTGAAGGAAATCAGACAAGAACTCAAGCAGGACTGGAACCTGGAGGCAGGAGCTGATCCAGAGGCCATGGAGAGGTGCTGCTCACTAGCTTTCAAATGGCTTGCTCAGCCTGCTCTCTTATAAAACCCAGGTATAGCATCCAAGAAACTGGCACCACCCACAGTGTGCTGTGCCCTCTTTCATTGACCACTAATTTGAGAAAATGCCTTATGGTTGGATCTCATGGAGGCATTTTCTCAGCTGAGGTTCCTTTCTCTCTGATGACTCTAACATGTGCCAAGTTGAAACACAAAAGAAGCCAGTACACTAGCAGGTAGGAAGAAGGCTAGAAAATTTGAATCCACCTTGCGTTACCCATGAGGTCTAAGTCACTATGGAGTATATGATGAGATACTCAAAACAACAGACTGTAAAAAGTGAAACAAACAAAGAAACAAACAAACAAACAAAAAGCCATGGTGCAGATAACCTAAAACTGGACTGGTGAATAGAGACTGGGATATGCAGAAGCAGGTTAGTGAACCCACCCCTGAAGTTTTCACATGATGCATATGGTACCATACAAGATGTCCGCCATCTTTACCCACACCTTTTTCTTTTCCCTACAGTGAACTCTGCCTTCTTGTCACTTAGATGGTTGGTTGCACAGCTCTCTGCTACTTTTATTTTATTTTGTCTAAGAATGTCCACGGTGACCTCCATCCTTTCTCCATTGGACAACTCCTGTTCATGCCTGTGGTATTGAAGTAAATGTCTTGAAATGTCCTAGGCCTTTAATAGTTAAGGCATGTCTTTTTTCCATGGAGGAGGGTACATATTTTATCCAGTGAAAAGAAATTTCCTTTTATAATTTCTTATATTTTATATTCCATGAATTTGGAGGAGCAAGCTTGTTACTTCCACTAGTTCTTCCACTATTTCTTAAACGGCTATGCATAGAGTAAACATTTAAAAGGTGTCAGTAAATGAACAAATGAATATTATTTCTTTTACTTCAGCCATAGTAGGGAATCTGTGGTTTGTTTTCTCACTAAAAGTAAGGTATGCACCAGAACTATTGTTCATTTAGTTTGGCTCATTTCAAATTATCCTTGAACTCTTTGGAGATCTGTGTAAATGTGACAGATAAATCAGTCTAAAACACCAAGTATTATCTAAACTGATCTGATGATTATCTGACTTAAAGAAATGGTGATGTCTTTCCTGTTCTTTGCTTAGAAGGGTATTTTTTATTATTCCATATGATACATGTCTCATTTCTCAAAAGCTATTCCTTATCCTTGTCATGTAGAGTCTAAATAAATTGTGTTTATAAAACTATACTCTAATCTACAGAAGAGTGCAGCTGTGAAGATGGAAAATCCTAAACTGTTATCTTCAGTCGCTATGGGAAGCTGTGCATCTGAGAACCATCAGTTTTCATATTGAATTATGTTCCATTTTGTATTTCAAGCTAATGATTAAAACAGCACGTGGACCAGCAGGTTTCCACCAACAGAGCACTTGCATACAGCATGCTGCCTTGCCTTTCTATCTACAGAGACCTTCTCGGAGATGAAAGGTCAGTCAGTCACTACTGCTTTAATGACTTGCTGTTATTGATTAAAATGCCCCATTTGTTTTCATCTCATTTGTATGATTTTTAGGCTACAAAAGTTCCATTGAACTTCCAAAGAAAGGGCATTCCCCCTACTAAATAACGGGTTCAAAAGTTCTAGGCAAAGGAGAGGGACAAAACAAAAATAAAGAAAAAAGCACTTTGAAGAAAGCTCCATTAGGAAGATACCATGGTCCTAGAGAGATCAGCTTCCATATGGGGCTAAAGAACCAGGCTGTAGATACACTGTAACCAGTGCCTTCTATTTTCAAAACAAGACCAATTTACATTATAATACCTACTTTAGAGCTGTGAAATATAAGAAAATGAAATCCCATTATAATCTGAGTGTACATAGCCAAGGAAACCACAGGTAAAACAACCATTGGAGTTCTTCAAGTATTTGTCATGTGTCTCTTCCCATTTTTACTACACACACACACACACACACACACACACACACACACACACATGTGCACATACAGAAACCACTATAAGCTCTTGGAGAGATTAAATGTTAGAATTACTTTATATATTAACTATTTTTTTATTACTTAGATTTAAAGTAGGTAAAACTTAGGGTGTGTATACGTGCAGGTCTATGGATACCACAGGGCACATGTGAAGGCTAGAGGACAAGCTCAGTTGTCAGGTGTTGCTTTCTAGCTTGTTGAGGCAGAGTGTCTCCTTCACAGTTACATTACCCAGTCTTCCTAGTTTGCAAACATCCTGTTTCTGCCTCCCATCTTCCTGTAGGAGCATTCAAATTACAGACATAGTCCTGCGCTGGTTTTACATGGGTTTTGGCGATCAGAATTCAGGTCTTCATACTGAGACAAATTCCTTTACTCCTAGAGCAATCTCCACACGACCCTCTTAATTTTAATTGGAAAGAAATCAGCTATAAAGGATTCCATTAAAGAGTATATCCCTTTAGAAATGGAAACCTTCAATGAAACCTACCCTTTTTTCAATATTTGGAAGTGTGAGTTAAGTATTTGAGCCATCTTCCTTTTCGTTTGATGACATTTACACCAAAATTTTCCACTGGGAATATACATAAAACTTATTTAAATGGTCTGGGTTGTATCTTAGCTCCAGGCCTTTCAAATACTCATATAAATTGTAGTAATTTATGGAATAAGGCCTACTTAGGATCTATATGAAAATGTAGACTTTAAAAAATTTTTTCCTTCACTGTTTTATATACATTTTAATAAATTGTTCAAAACTTAAAGTGAAATTTATTAGTAAAACTATGTGCATTAAAGACCTATAGAAAGGCCTTGATGGAAATTGCCGGAATCCCTTTACCTAATGCCCAGCATCCACTAAACTCTTGTTAAATTTTCTTGCTACTCAGGTTGTTACAAGGTGTGTCTCTCAGAATATCATGGGGATATGTCTTCATTGTAAAGTCCTGTAACTACTTCAAATCCTCATCAACCCACTGCATGGATACATTTCAAGAGCAACTCTGAAAACAGGTTGAACCCATCTCACTGATAAAACTCCATTGTTGATCTTTAAAATGTAATATAAGGATTTTGCTCTGGGAATACACTTTTACCCCAAGAACGATTTGCATCTTTATACATCACTCACTACAAACTGCTATGTCTTGAATTAGCCATAGAGCCCCCAAATAATTTGCTTACAGGTTTAAAATAATGAGGATTAACTAGTAAAGCAATGCTGAGCCTAAAAAACAAGCCCTTCAATTACTTATTTAATTAGTAAATTCTTTCTTTTTTTATATTTAGTATTTCATTTTTAAATGTAATCTGAAGCCTATTTCCCAGGCACCTGATGACTTTTGTCTGATAACATGGAGAAACAAATACCAATTCAGTTAG
This sequence comes from Apodemus sylvaticus, assembly GCF_947179515.1. Classification (NCBI taxonomy): domain Eukaryota; kingdom Metazoa; phylum Chordata; class Mammalia; order Rodentia; family Muridae; genus Apodemus; species Apodemus sylvaticus. The sequence continues at coordinate 82,652,253 of NC_067481.1, forward strand.
TCCTTCTTTCATAGGCCAATAGGAGCCACCCTTCCCCCAGCCAGTTACCTCCCAGCTTTTGGCTTTATGTTTCACATCCCTGTAGGGCTCTCTTCACTCCTTATAGGTCTAACCTCTATTTTTTATTTCTCCACATCTTAAACTCTTCCCTTTCAGTATTTCTAGTAAACTCTAGTATGAAAACACTAAACCAGTACAAATATTCAGCAAAAATTATTCAATTTCCAGAAAGGGGAACTTGATCAAACTACATAGCAAACTAGATAGCAAGTCACAAAGAATCAGGCATATATACAAAGATGCTCATGCTGCCCCAATATGAAGAAGGCCAAACACACACCAGCCAGGCTTCAGGGCATTAGGCACTCACTGTCATCTGCCTGTCTATGGGAACCCATCTCTTTCTTCCTTTCTGCTTGTCTCCTCTGCATTTTTATTCCTATTCTTTCTCTTATAATACCCCATCGTTTATCTCCCCAGCTCAAGAAAAGGAAAAGATAGCCAGAATTCTGAAATATCAATTCAAGAGCCCCAAGGGAGTTGGAATTAACCTCCTTAAATCATGGCATATCTTTCTTTGTGATGGGATTATGTAACACAAATATTACATCAGCATCTTCTTTCCTCTTCCCTCTGCCTGCCAGGCTTTAGAACACAGCTTTCTTGGAGTATCTGCATTTTAATTCAGTTCTTTATTTTGAAAAGATCATTTCAAATCCATATTTTTCCCTAAAAAGATTTTTCCCATTTTTATTACCACAGGGAGAATGCAAAAAGGATAACTCTTGCCAAGCGTTGCCAAGCCTATTCATATTTCAAAAGCAAATGAAGACACCATAGCTAAGTCCTTGGAGGCATTCTGCACAGGTAGGTAGATGATACCTAGGAAATAAATCAGTTTCATTACAACAGTTCCACCCAGTCTTATACATATGCTGAGAAAGCCCTACTTTACTCTTGCTTGTTCAAACATGCGAACTGTTACCATGAGCAATGTCAAGGACATATTCCAGTCAATGTCAGTCCCCATCCCCATAAACAGACATACAGCACTCAGACACACAGTCACACAGAAATACAGACACACACTCATATTAGCAGATTTATTTCTGAGGAAGCCAGATCTTATTTTTAAAAGTAGTCAGCATACTATCGATAATGATTAAATGGAACCGTGTTCTATACTGTATTCTATACTTTTATGTTAGTAATTTCCAAGCTACGCTAGTGCTAGACACTGTACTCTGCCTGATAGTACAGGAATGGGAATTTTTGGCCCATATGCTTAGAGAGAGCATAGCTTCATAAAAGGGAGGATTAAGTAACAGGGAAACAATGATGCAGAAGATGAGCTTTCAGGTCAAGCAGGATGATTGGGGAGAACATTATGTAGGAGAATTTTTGAAGTGTTTGTCAGGTCAAAGTAGAAAAAGTAATGGAGGTAAAGACAATTGATTGAGGAAATATGTTCATTAAAGAAGTACTTCCATGCCATGATTTGTACTGTTCATGGCATGCAATGACTATCCATTGGGTCTGTAGTGTTCAGTCTAACGAGGAAGCCCAAGAACACTAAATGTACTCACTAGACTTGCCAGGAAAGAAAAGAACCAGGGAAACAAAAGGAGAAAGAATCCCTTATTTTGCTTATTTTGTCAAAGAATGGTATGGTTAGACATATTTTGTCAAGAAAGGTTGAAGCAGAAAAGAGTTAGGAGTCGACTGTGGGTTGAGGAAGATCTTTGAGTGTGTAATACATGGAGGTAATGAATACCACTTGGTCATGCAAAGCCCCACAGGTCAGACTAAATCTTTGTTCTGGACCTAAGTATAATTGGGCTTCACTGAGAGTGACAGGTAAGTTGGATGCTTGACTTGACTTTGAAATATTGTACTGTCCAGTATACAGGGCAGATTGGTTTGGTTCAGGGAAAGCAAGTGCTCAGATCAGAGGAACTGGAAACTTCTTTACTTGGCAATCATCTCTAGCTCATGATTCCATCTGATTGGAGGTTTAGATACTGGGGCTAGAAGGGGTGAGGCAGAGGTAAAAAACAGTATATAACAAGTATGCAGGACCCACACTCAACAGTAACTCACAGAGCATGTGTTCTCTTTATATCTCCCAAGTATGTGTCATTTACAAGACCAGACAAGGGAAATCAATCCATCTGTTCATCAAATCATCTCTTCTAATAGATGGACCCTTAGAGAAATTCTGGAGCCTAGAAAGATTACTTTTGTTGACACATCTCAGAAAATACCTCACAATAAGTCATTCAGTTAGATCTTATTGGAGGGGTAAAAATTTGTAAAGAAACCTTTTATATTTTCCTATTCATATCAAGCCTTTGCACTGTGATTATGATTCATTTCATAAGATAAATGTTTCTGGGAACCAATTATCATATTATTCTGAGTACATGCTATCTTCAATACCCTTCACCACAGCATTCTGGCCTTTACTTCTTCTTTTCAGCTTGCTTGTTAGGGAAGCAGAGATATTGCCAAGTGAGCTACATGCCTTAAAAATAAAATTTTAAACATTATATTCTTTATAATTCAAACGGCAGTGAATCGAGTTCAGTGCAAGGATTTTCAAAAGAAGTGGATTCTCACATTTATGAACATGTTTAAAGAGAATCTAGATTATTTGAAGGCAAGAACATTGAGCACAAGATGATGAACAAGACCAATGTAACCTTAAAATAATCCTATGAACTATTCCTTCATGACCTGGTCTTAGGACACTAGACACAAAGATCTGTCTCTATTGGGGGTCTCAGGAAACTTCAAATTATTTCTTCATATACATACCTGTTTATCTCTACATGTAGAATCTCAAATAATTATAATGCTCATTATGTTTATCTTGTTTCAATCAAAGTGATATTATATATTCAGAATTAAAAGTAATGCCTTTGGAGATATCCTAAGGTATACTTTGTCAAAGCAGATGTCACAAGGTATTAAGCTTCTGTTTGTCTAAAGATGCTTCTGGATGGGGCTTTAGGTCTTTATTTTACAGAGGAGGAAACCAAACATTTTTGAGTTTTTAATTCAGGGTGTAGATGGTACAAATATTCTCAATCTTTTTCTATTTTTTAATAGTAAGCAGCATACCATGTAGCAAATGAGTAGATTTTACAAATGGCTAAGTGTTTTCTCTAAATTGACAGTGTTGAGACTTGATTAAGTAGTTTGAGCTGTTATACTGTCCAAGTTCACATTCCCTAACATGCAGGTATAGCACCCAATTTAAATGTTAGCAATAATTTTTGAATAATGCTTAGCAGACTGTAGACACACTGTAGACATTTACAATTGCAGACATTAGTATTATTAATAATAGTTGCTTACCTCTAACATACCAATCACTTTTATATTTCCTATTTTTTTTTCTGTTTCTTCTCTTTTAGAATCACTTATTTTGTCGAGGCTGTATATCCCAGCTTACAGCCTCCTTCCAGCCCTGGCCTGGAAAAGACTTTCGTGTTTCACACTAGATATAGTAACAGAAGTGAGAAAAGCAGCTGTAGACTGGCTTCCCTCTGAAGCCAGAAAGACACAGACCATGTTGTTCTCACCTTGCTCCATAAATCATTCCTTATGACTTAATTCTGCCCCAGGAAGTCTAAGAATTGGATCCCATTGGATGTGGCTATATGCTCATCTGGTCTTTGTCTATAAGGGCTTGCTCTTAAGTGCTGATTTTTTTGGGGGAGGTTGAGACTTGTATAGATGAAATGAAATGAACAGAAAGACCAGTGGCAGTGGTAAAGTCAAGTGATAAACATACTAGCTGTTCCCACACAATGTACTCTCCACCACAGCCATGCCACAACCCCCAACACACATTCCCTTTGCAACAAAAATATTCACAAAGGAGCAACCAACATAGAAGCAAGCTGGGCTTGAACCAAGTGCTTGAGCATCTGTGGCTCCCTGTGACAGCATTTTCAGTTTCTAAATGATTTTCTCATGTAGAATTAAAATCAACTCTTCTATTTTTTCCTGATTTAAACAGAGTTAATACCCAATTTCCCGCACTAGTGAAGAGAATAATTTACAGCTGACGCTGGAATTCATTGTATACTGGGTATTAGTTTTCTCGAGTTCTTCATTTCTAATTATGTTTGTCTGAGGCAGCAATGCAGAATGATGCAGTGTGCAGTAGCCAAGGTGTTAGTTCTGATTTATTATTTTGCACACAGTGTATATGACATCTAACATTTGACCTTGAGAAGACAATTTATTTCTCTGGGATACTTAGTCCCCCCCCCTCACTTTGGGAATAGTGTTTATTCTTGCTTATTAGAGGATTTGCCTTTTCTTCTGATATGGGGTATCCATCGAACGTGAAGTAAGAAGACTTGTTTCTAGATTTCATTTTCTTCCTCTGTCAAACAAGGTTCTTCTAATGATTATTATTAGTAAATAGCAACAGCTAAAACAGGTATGCTACATCAGGCATGGAACTACGAACTGCTCTTATTTCCTTTGTTTTGTTCTCCAGAACCTCTTTGTACAGCAGATTTTTACATTGGCTCCATTTTAGCTGAGGAAACAGATAGGCAATAGTGGAGTTTAAATAAACTGGGAAACCTAACAGCCATGCAATAGAAGAAAATCAACCAAACAAACAAACAACTTTTTGAAAGAAATCAAAAAACTTTCACTTGGGAACACAGATTCATGTTCTCTCAGCTTCCAGCTTCTAACATGGCAATAGCTTTGTAGAGTTTTGTCATAACAGAACAACAAAAGTCATAAAGCAAGACATCTTTCAAATATGTTCATGGAAATATCTTGCAGATGGGTTAAAACAAAGGCAACACACTACTATTATAGGCCTCACACACCATTGGACAGTGTTCTTAGCTTTTGGATTATTAGAAATTGGGTGATATGATTGGACATTCTCGATAAACTTACTCAATAGTCACAGAGATGTTAGGTCACACTCAAAATTGACAATAGCTCTTCAAGAGGCAAAAGAAGGTCTGGATTACTTGCAATTAGATCCAGAATCTACATTTGAATCTCTCTACACACTCCAAAGTTCCAACCACCCCTTATAGTAAAGTCATACTGTCATACTGATATTGTGCTCAGCTTTTTAAATCTTACTGGCTATTGGGTCTCAGTCACATGATCATAAATGAGAATTGAAAGCAGTTGAGTGCTTACCTCTTTACTCCCCAACTCTGCTCTGGGCTCTGTGAACCAACAGTATCTCTAATAGATAGTAGTTCAGTAGTGGATGAGGATTGCACTGTTTCCAGCCTCAGGCACTTGAAGAGGGATGAGGTATTTGAAAATTAGACTCACTTGAGATAAGTGATACCTTTCTTTTGATAGAAGGAAAGGACAAGGGACAATCATTCAGGAGGAAACAATAGAATTCCCCTATTCTAACCAATGGACTGGTCATCAAGACAGAAACTAAACAGAGAAATAACCAAAATATCAGAGGTTATGATTCAAATGAACCTAACAGGTATCTAAAGAACATTTCACCCAAACACATAAGAATATACCTTCTCAGCACCTCATAGAACCTTTTCCATATGTGATCATATAATTAGTCACAATGCAAGCCTCAACAGATACAAGGAGTTTTCAATTAACTGCCATGTATCTTACCAGATCATCATAGATTAAAGCTGGATTTCAACAATAATAGAAATAATGGAAAGACTACACATTCATGGAAACTGAAAAACTCTCTAGTCAAAAATCAGTAGGTTGGGCAAGAAATTAAAAAAGTAAAGTCTTTTGAGAATTCAATAAAAATGAGAGCAAAACATACCCAAAAGTATGGGATACTGTGACACTTGCTCAGCTATGTTCATAGCAGCTTTATTTGTAATAGCCAGAAACTGAAAACAACCTAGATGGCCCTCAACTGAAAAATGGATGAAGAAAATGTGGTTCATTTACACAATGGCATTACTCAGCCAATAAAAAAAAGGGACATTATGATTTTTCCTGACAAATAGATGAAACTAGAAAAATATCATCCTGAATGAGGTAGCTTAAACCTCAAAGGACATGCACAGTATGTGTGGTAGTTTGAATATGTTTGGCCCAGGGAGTGGCACTATGAGGAGGTGTACTTTTGTTGGAGTAGGAGTGGCCTTGTTCGAAGAAGTATGTCACTCTTCGGGTGAGCAATGATTCCTCCTAACCATATGGGAGCCAGTCTTCATCTGTTTCTCTTCAGAACAATTTGTAGAATTCTCAAATTGTGCCATTCCTGCCTGGAAGATGCCATGCTCCCACCTTGGTGATAATATACTGAACCTCTGAACCTGTAAGCCAGTGCCAACTGAATGGTGTCCTTATAAGAGTTGCCCTGGTCATGGTGTCTCTTCACAGCAGTAAGTAACCTTGCTATAATCAACAGACCCAAAGAAGCCACATAAGAAGGAGGGTTCAAGGAAGGATGCTTGAATATTTTCCACAAGGGGAAACAATAGATATTGGAGGTCAATGGAAGGAGGAAACTTGGTGGAAGAGGAGATGGGGAGAAGAGTGGGTTGAGATTATATGTAAGGAGAGCTGGGGAGAGGGAAGGGAGATCAACAAGTGTGGGGGCAATCTTTAAGATATGCCCATGACTTGGGCTCAGGGGGAGGCCATTACATTAGGGGGAGTCATAGTGGGAGGAGATTGAGGGAGCTGGTCACAGGGTGTCCACAGTCAGGAAGCAGAAATCAGTGAAGGATAGTGCTTAGCTAACAATCTCATTTTCTTTCAGTCTGTTCTCTTTGTCTGAATTCTTTTCATACAATGTTTAGTGGAGACAATGAAGGAATAGTCCAAATGTACAAAAGGAATTTCAATAGCTCTATGGCAATGATGATTTTGAAGGTGTTTAATGTATGATGTCACAAAATAGAGTTAATATCTGATTTGACAGAAGACAGTGGGGAAAATGGCTAAAGGCATCTTTATGAAAGCAACTCCACTGAAGAGTACAATTCCTGAAAATAACCAATGGGAAGAGTGTGAATCTGAACAACTGAGTATCTGCTTAGATAAGTCAACTAATGGCAAAAATCAAGACAGTTAAAAACATACACTCTAAGCAGAGAAGTAGCTTTTTCTGACACTTAACACTCTACTGTTTCATAGGCTATCCTGCTACCAGTAAACACTGCTGCCAGTTTTCTTCTACCAGAAAACCACGAGAGAAGGCAGATGCTCTGGACCCTGATGTAATGCATTGGCTTCAATCCACTAGACACCAGGCATTATTCTAAATTCTTTCATTTGTTATCTCTAATGTCAATGTGAAACTTGTGTGTATGTCTTTGAAACAAGCATGGAAGTCAGATGCATTCATACAGTGATTGGTGGAGCTGGGAACACAGGGTTGTGTTGGAGTGATTGCTTCACATTTTGACAGATGACGAAGCAGGAATCCCATTTATGTAGCTGTAGTTAGTCACACAGCTTATCTCTTCTTTACAGACAACACTGCAGAAAGCACAGGAATGAGGGCAGAAGAAGACTTCAGTCAAGTTCTGTTTCTGACAAATGATTTCTGAAGGTTGAGACTCGTTGTCCTTTCTAGACCTCCTTTCCTTAACTGTAACATGAGTTTGTTGATGAAATTATATAGGATTAAGTTCCTCAGTGTCAATCAAAGCTATTTGACCATATAGTTGAAGTACTGTGAGTTCTTTGGTCATGAGGATGTTCTTGTTCCTTTGCCATTCTACCTAATGTACCCTAATCCAGGAGAAACAATAAGAAATTTCAAAGAAATAGAAGTTTCCCTAACCTAAATATTAATATTTCCAATGTGACAAACTAACATCACCTTCAAGGCAAAAACTGTGGGCATGTCCAAATGAATATCTAGCCTGCATTGAGAAGAGATGATCTTGATTAAAAATGGGCAACACTGTCCGATGGCCTAGAGCCCTGAAACAAAAGAATAGTAGATAGGAAGCTGATCAGGGCCTTGAATTTTTTTCCCTGCCTCCTGGGGTCTAATGTACTCTGACCATCTACCTCAAGATCCTGTGGGCAGGCCTTCCCATGCACAATGTAAACTGCAAACCAAATAAACCCTATCTTTCTTAAGTTGTTTTGTTAGATCTTTCATCATAGCTTCAAGGAAAGTAATTAATATACTCACTAAAGCAAGATCTATTGTGAAGTCTAGAAATCTGGTAAAACTTAAAGTCTCATCCTGTATTTTATAGAGACAAGATAGATATTTGCCAAGTTCCCAAATGTTTGCTTTTGATTTCTCCAATTTCATAAATATCTGTCTCTTTTAGACATCTAGTTAATTCAATTTTTTCAGCATTTCTGCCCATTCCTTTAGAACACACAAGGGTTAGTAATGTAGCTGAGATCTTTAAAATTTATGTGACCAAACAGTCTGGGTCCTTTGTCTCTGTTGACAACATCTACTTCTGCTTAAATTTTCAGTTATCAAGATGACATGCTGGAGGGGTTTGTTCACTGCAATCAGTGTTTGGGAGGCCTTGGGAAGATAATTTGGAACAGCGATTAGTGAACTCCTCCTTTTTTATGCTGTGATAGCATAGTTTTTATAAATGGGAAGTACAGATGAGGAAGAGAGTGCTGACAACTTTAAATAGGCACAAAATGTGTCAAGAGAAACCTAGAATCACTTAGGTATAATGCTGCTCATTAAAATGTTCCTTTGACATGCCAGGCATAAGGAATACGGAATGGTAAGGGGCATTTTCTAATGTTATACAGGTAAAACTTGATATAATTATGCCACTGAGGAGAGAGCTAATGTCATTAGAGGTCATAATAAGAAATTTAAGATGACAAATGTTATCTTTTCAACTTAGTTTCCTCCATGACTTATATTTATATATCCTCTGTGATAATTTCCATAGATCTAATCCTCACTGCTTCTTAATATATACATTTTGGGATGTTAGAGCCACACAGATCATGAACCTAAAGGAAGAAATGTAGCTTTGCCACTTCTAACACTTGTAGACAAAGAGCATACTGCCAAGCTTTGATTTAATCACCACAGAGTGTTAAACCCTAACACTTAAAATAGATAAGTAAATGATTCTTGAAGGAGCATAAAATTTCTTTGTCTCCATTGGCAAGTCCATTATTTAAAACAGGACATTCTCTACAGTGTTTAAAAGTTGAGTTCTGCTCCAGGCCATGGGCCTCTTGCCAGGAACTAGCAAAGTGCAATAACTTAGAAAAGGCTAATAACTGTGAAATGTTATTACATTATTTAGACATCGCTCGGAGAGAGACTAATAGCAGTAACATTACGTGTGAACTACCAGGCACAAAAGCCACAGAACTGGATCTCTGTTCATCAACATCTCCACAGGGCAGCAGACCTCGTTCAGTTGGCCTGTGTGTAAATCTCATTATGATCTCCAGGCTCTCCATTGCTGCAAACCTGCCACATTCTTACCCAGCTCACAGCTTCTCGGACAGAATTGCTGGTGGGTTGAGACTGATGGAATTGATATTTAGAGGGGAAAAAGGAAAGGTATTGGCAACTGCTTCAAAAAGAAAAGGCAAAGTAAGAAATTCTCCTGAAATCATCATAATTAGACACTTTGGGGAGTAGGGGAACAACCCAACCCCATTTTCCTCTGTTAGTTGCTGGAAGTGATTCTCAGTTAAAGGGTAGAGAGGAAGCCTAGATAATGTAGGGATGATAGCCCCTCCTGAGCACGCTTACAGGTACTTTGTTTCTCGCGCATTTTAACTATGGAGGCATTTAAATTTATGAGTTGTGTGTGTGTGTGTGTGTGTCAGACAGAGAGCAAGAGAGAGAGAGATGAGAAAGAGAGATGAGAGAGATAGGTAGAGAGAGAAAGAGAAAGGGGGTGAGAGAGGAGGGAGGGAGAGAGAGAGAGAGAGAGAGAGAGAGAGAGAGAGAGAGAGAACACAGGAACACAGACTGGAAATGTTTTTTCATTATATTCAAAGAGAAGCATAAGATGAAAGGGAGTTTGAGGGTCACAAGCTATGTGAAAGAATGTGGCAGTAAAGGGTTTGATTGAAGAGAATACTTTGTGAGGTGTCAAGATTTTAATACATTTTTTCCATGTTTTTGTTTTAAAAGACAAAATTCAAACATTTCTCTTTCAGGAAACTGGAAGTTTGATGAAGCTATTCTTTGTTTTCTTTACTAACATGATTCACGCAAGATATTAGTTAGGGTATTAAATCATTAAGCTGCCATGAGTACAAAAATTTCAAACTGTGTATTTCTCCCTTGACAACTTATAAAACAAGACTATCACGAGCTGTCTTCTCATAATAGGGGCTAAATTCATAATGATGCCAGCACAGCCCTGGAAGAGTTTGCATTCTACATAGTATGGTGGATTTGAGTGAATTTTAGGTCTGATTGCATATTTTCTGTAATAGGTATTACAAAGCTAACTAGAAAATCTACAGAATCAAGAGAAAGGACAATAAACAAAAGTCTATATGTATCAAAGAGTCCATACTGAAGATGCAATCATGTCTCCTAAGACAAAATTTGAAGAACTATTGATGACTAGTGGATTTTTCACGTGTGATCAACTCTGAGGTGAGCTGATTTGGCCAAACAGCTTCTAACCAGTGAACTGGAGAAGACATACCATTGGGAAATGCTATTTGCTTTTTGTTGTTGTTGTTGGTAGTGGTGGTGGCAGTAGTGGTTGTTGGTTCTACTTTTGAGAAACTGGCTCAGAATAATTTCTAAGTTGTAAAAATAATTCTGTGATATCATCAGTTTCTGCTAGCTCCAAGGAGAAGCAATATTTGTCATTGTGAGCAGTGGTTAGTGGGGATCCCCAATCCTGCTAAAGCTGTGTCCCAGGAGTCCTGGGAACTATACTACAGTTTCCATTATAAATGGTACCTGGAAACTGTCCACTAGAGTAAATGAGGAGAGAATGTCATGAAAATCTTGATAAAGCCTGAAGCTCTGCAAGACTGTAAGTTGAAGCAAGAATCATGAAGCCAACTGCCAGGGGAATAAAGCTAGGTACCCAGCTATGTGTCTTAACCAGTATTCTATCACCATGAGGACACACCATGATCACTACAACTCTTATAAAAGAAAGCATTTAATTGGGGTTTGACTAGCATTCCAGAAGTTTAGTCCACTATCATAGTGGGGAGCATGGTGGAATGCAGGTACAAATGGTGCTAGAACAGTGGTTGAGACTTCTACATTCAGATCTTCAGGCAGGAGGAAAAACCTTTGGGTCTGGCTTAGGGTTTTAAAACCTTAAAGCTCAACCCCAGAGACATATATCCTCTAACAAACCCACACCTCCTAATCCAGTCTAAAGGTGCAACAATCCTTAATGACTAAGCATTCAAATGTATGAGCCTATGGGATCATTGTTTATTTTATTTTACTGAATTTTTTTTTTACATTTTAAATATAATCCCCTTTCACGGTTTCCACTCCATAAACCCCCTATCCTATCCTCCCTTCCCCTGCTTCTGTGAGGGTGCTCACCCATTCCTGCCTCCCCACCCTGGCATTCCCCTAAACTGGGGCATTAAGACTTCCCTGGACCAAGAGCCTCTTCTCCTATTGGTACCAGACAATGCCATTCTCTGCTACATATGCAGCTGAAGTCATAGTTCCCTCCATGTGTGGAGGGAATCAATCCTCAGAGCTCCCAGGAACTGAACTACCAATCAATCAATCAATCAATCACTCTTTGATTGGTAGTTTAGTTCCTGGGAGCTCTGAGGGGTCTGGTTGGTTGATATTGTTGTTCTTCCTGTGGGTTGCAAACCCCTTCAGCTCCTTCAGTACTTCCTCTAACTCTTCCATTGGGGATCCTATGCTCAGTCCAATGGTTGACTGAGAGCATCCACCTCTGTATTTGTCAGGTCCTGGCAGAGCCTCTAAGAAGATAGCTATATCAGGTTCCTATCAGCATGTACTTCTTGGCATCTGAATTAGTGTCTGGTTTTGGTGTCTATATATTGGATGGATTCCCAGGTGGGGCAATCTCTGGATGGCCTTTCTACGTCTCCATACTTTGTCTCTCTATTTTCTCCCGTGAGTATTTTGTTCCCCCTTATAAGAAGGACTGAAGCAGCCACACTTTGGTCTTCCTCCTTCTTGAGCTTCATGTGGTCTGTGAATTGGGCAAGTATCCACTTATATGTGAGTTCATACGTTATGTGTTATTTTATGACTGGGTTACCTCACTCAGGAAGATATTTTCTAATTTCATCCATTTGCCTAAGAATTTCATCAAGTCATTATTTTTAATAGCTGAGTAGTACTCCATTGTGTAAATGTAACATATTTTCTGTACCCATTCCTCATTTGAGGGACATCTGGGTTCTTTTCAGCTTCTGGCTGTTATAAATAAGGTGCTATGAACATAGTGGAGCATGTGTTCTCATTATATGTTAGAGCATCTTTTGGGTATATACCCAGAAGTGGTATAGCTGCCAGATACACTGAAATTAATAGAAGAGAAAGTGGGGAATATATGGACACAGGGGAAGTTTTCCTGAACAGACCACCAATGGCTTATGCTCTAAGATCAAAAATAGACAAAAGGGACCTCATAAAATTGCAGAGCTCTGTAAGGCAAAGAACACTGTCAATAGGACAAAACAGCAACCAACAGCTTGGGAAAAGATCTTTGCCAACCTTACATCTGTTAGAAGGCTAATATCAAATATATACAAAGAACTCAAGAAGTTAGGCCCATAACTAAACATAGTAAAAGCAATATCCAGCAAACCAGTAGTCAAAATCAAACTTAATGGAGAGAAACTTGAAGCCATCCCACTAAAATCAGGAACTAGACATGGCTGCCAACTCTCTCCCCATTTATTTAATATAGTACTTGAAGTTCTAGCTAGAGCAATTAAAAAACAAAAGGAGGTCAAAGGGATACAAATTGGAAAGGAAGAAGTCAAAATATCACTATTTGCAGATGATGTGATAGTATACTTAAATGGCCCCCAAAACCCTATGGAGAGCTCCACAGCTGATAAAGAACTCAGCAAAGTGGCTGTATATAAAATAATCTCAAAAAAAAATCAGTAGCTTTCCTTATTCAAAGGATAAACAGGCGGAGAAAGAAATTAGGGAAAAGTTACCCTTTACAATAGTCAACAAGCAATATAGAATATCTTGGTGTAATTCTAACTAAACAAGTGAAAGTTCTATATGACAAGAACTTTAAGTCTCTGAAGAAAGAAATTGAAGAAGACCTAAGAGGATGGAAAGATCTCCCATGCTCTTGGATTGACAAGATTAATAGAGTAAAAATGGCCATCTTGATGAAAGCAATCTACAGATTCAATGTAATCCCCATCAAATTCCCACTCAGTTCTTCATAGAGTTAGAAAAAGCAATTCTCAAATTCATTTGGAATAACAAATAACCCAGGATAACTAAAACTATTCTCAATGAGAAAAGAACTTCTGGGGGAAATCACCATCCCTGATCTCAAGCTGTACTACAGAGCAATAGTGATAAAATAGTGATAAAAACTGCATGGTGTTGGTACAGTGACAGGCAGGTAGATAAATGGAAAAGAATTGAAGACCCAGAAATGAATCCACGCACCTATGGTCACTTGAACTTTGACAAAGGAGCTAAAACCATCCAGTGGAAAAAAGACATCTTTTTCAACAAATGGTGCTGGTTCAACTGGTGGTCAACATGTAGAAGAATGCAAATTGATCCATTCTTACAAATTCTGTACAAAGCTCAAGTCCACGTGGATCAAGAACCTCCACACAAAACCAGATACACTGAATCTAATAGAGGAGAAAGTGGGGAAAAGTCTCGAAGACTTGGCACAGGGGAAAATTTCCTGAATATAACACCAATGGCTTATGCTCTAAGATAAAAAGTAGACAAATGGGACCTCATACAATCTCAAAGTTTCTTTAAGGCAAAGGACATTGTCAATAGAACAAAACAGCAACCAATAGATTTGGAAATGTCCCGACCCACAGGACAGTCAGTGGGGTTCCCTGGACCACCTAGGGAGAATGGGGGGCAAGAGACACAAGAGATGGACAGCAAGACAGTATTCTGATCAAGTTGTCAAATTTTATTGTTTTATACACCACAATATAAAGGAAAGCAAGCAGGATTAGGGAGGGGGTATAAGGGGGCAAACATTGTCTCTGGGGAACAGTCTCTCAGGGGGCAAGCAAAGTCTCTAAAACATTGTCTCTAGGAAGTAGTCTCTCAGAATCATCTCTCAGAATCTCATGACAAAGCTGGCTTGGGCTTCAAGGAAGCTGGCAAACTAAAATGATCACGAGGAGGTAAAGTGGAAAAAGATTGCTATAGTAACATAACTACAGGTGAGCTCTGTTTGTTCTAACCAGTACGAGCTCTATATGTGCTGACCAACTTGCTATTTGGCAAACCTGAAAGGTATATTTTTTCTTCTAAAAGCAGGCTTGAGCGTGTAAGATGGCTGAAAGGAGGAGGTTTTGAGATATATGTGAGAATGACTCCTGGCAGGGAAAAGATCTTTACCAATCCTACATCTGATAGAGGGCTAATATCCAATATATGGGGCCATTCTTATTCAAACAGTATCACTGGATGTTCTGTTTCAGGATACAGTAAAAGTTTGATGCTGTAGAGTGAAAAAAAGGATGTTCTCAGGGAGAGAGTCCTGCCACTGTTGACATGGAGGATTGTCAAGGCTATGCTGCAACTGGTTGGTTTTGTTATTATTGTTATATTTCGAGGAGGAAGGTACAAGAGAAAAGATGATAATGTTGAACAGATAAAATACAAAGTATATATCTCATAAATTTTCTTTGTTTTAAACCACAATTCTTTAATTTTAATGTCTATGAAAATTATCCTTTGACATCAGCATGCTTGGTGCAGCTGATTCAGAGTTTGGCCCCAATTTCTTCCAGGATGTACAGCCCCCTAGAAGGTAGGTTCTGAGGTAAAATCTAATTCTCTGTTAGACAGGACTTCTGCAGTTTGGGAAGAAGAGAGAAAATTCTAAACACTGGGGGGGGGGGAAGCAAACCTAAATTAAGGATTAGTAGTATGTTTAATATGATATACAAATAGAAAGGCTTTGGTTACTAAAATTGAGAATGGAAGAGGGTATATTATTACAACCCTTACATAAGTAAAAAGAATAATAGAGGAGTTCAACAATTGTAGGATGATAAGCTCATGCTATCCATCAAGTGGAAACATTTCAATAAACACTAAACCAAGGCAAATTCCAGAACAAATAGATTTTTTGAATAAACCTATAAAAAGCAAAAAAGCTGAAATGCTAACCAATTTTTTTCTGTAAGGAAAACAAAAGACCAGTGATTTCACTGGTATATGTGTGCAGAAATATAAGAGAGATAGCTCAGCTGTTAAGAGCACTGGCTGCTCTTTGAAAAGACTTTAGTTTGATTCCCAGTACCTACATGGGGCTCACAACCCTCTGTAAAACCAGTTTCAGAAGATGCTGCCCTCTTCTGGTCTTTGTGGTACTTATATCTGGAATATGTAAAGAATTTTTATAATTCAACAATGGTAATACAATTAACCCAACTAGAAAACAGGTGATAAATTTGAGAATATATTTCTCAAAAATTGAAATGAATGGCAAAGAATCACAGAACTAGAGTTTCGAAAATATAGATTAACATCACAGTGTAAAAGCACTTCTCATTTGCTAAATGGCTATGCTGCTAACAGAAGACAATGTAAGTATAAATATGTATATAGAGAAATTGGAACCTTTGTTCAAATGAGATTTCTAAATAGTGTTAATTATACTGGATAGTCATGTGCTCTGTCTTCAGTACATCAAATAGATCCTCCTAGGTATGTACTTTGAAAAACTACAGCATATTCACATAAAAATATGTAATAGGTATTAATAACACTATTACTCAGAATATTCCCACAGTGCAAACTCAAATGTCCATCAACTCTTCAATAGGAGAACAAAATATTCATACAATAAATATTATTCAATAGTAGTGACAAAAACCCACATGAATTTATATGAAACACCCAAAATAAGTAAGTCCATAGGAAAACCAAACAAGCAGATCAAATTATTCTGAGTGTACAGGCATTAGAGATTAGAAATGAAGCACGATTGCCAATAGATGTGCTTTTCATCTGCAAAGAAGAGAACTGGTACAAATGTTTTAAATTTTAAAGTGAGGATGCTGATGATTGTACATGTGTGAATTTGCAAAAACCTATTGAGTTTTTACTTCACATGGGTGAATTTTATGGCAAATAAGCTTTATCTCAATAACACTCTTTAAAAGATATTCAGTGCTTTCAATAGCATAGTTACAACAACATTACTGACATAATTAAAATGTATTAGAATGTTAACATAATATCAATTACTTTCGGCGATTGACAAGTGTTATTTCTTACCAATTTATACTTAATGTGGCTTGGCACTTGTCCCAGACTTCTCAAAGCTCTTGAGACAGTGTTACAAGGCCTAAGGGAGATGCCAGATCAGCTGTTTCATTCATGAAATAGCTGAGCTGCATCTACAGACTTCGTAGAGTAGATGGGGTAGCATTCATTATCAAGGGATCATTGCTCTGCAGATCACATAGCATGAGGCAAGTGTAACCTGCTTCCTACCTTTTTCTCTTTAAATATATTTCTGAGGGACTGAGGACAGCCATCAGTGTGTGTTGTGGTTTAAACATAAAATGTCCTTTGTAGGTTTATGTGTTTGGGTAGATTATGGAACTTTTTTGAGGTAAATCCTTGCTGGAGGAAGTGAGACACTTGAGGGTGGGGTTTAAAATAGATTGTCTGGTGCTACTTCCTGGTAACCCTCTGCTCCCTAAGCATAAATACAGTAAGAATGGAACTTTTCCTGGTCACAGATGCCAGTTCTTCCTTACCATAGTAGACGGAACTGGAAGCCAGACTATATCCTCTTTCTCATAGGTTGCTTTCAGAAAAGTATTTTATCATAACAACAAGAAAATAGCTGCAATAACCCAACAGTCCAGGGTTTCACAACTGACGTGGTTGACATTCATGAGAAAGTCTTCCAGTGAGGCTCACTTACTCTGCAACCATTGGGCTGCATTCTAGAAGATTCCACCCTAAGTTTGACCTGGAATGAATCTTGGAGGACTCTTGGGAAAACTAGATCTAAACATCCCATTTATCACCCAAAATATTCACAAAACAAATAGCAACACCCAAGAGATTTAATTTCTGAAAAATATGTATATACAGTAGAAAATAATTCCAGAAATTAAATATCAAGATAAATTACATTGTAAGAAAATTAGACGTAATGTTGATAATCAATGATCAATTTGATTTGGTAATGAGATTTCCTTTATATTCTTTAAAGTAAGTTATTCAGATTTTCAATTGTATTTTAAAACAATCAAATATTTCAATTATAGAGATCGGGCAGACTCTATGGCTAAAGAATTAGTGGGTGGCTCAATTTTTGGGGACCTAGTTATCAATGAATTCAGTATGAATGAACCTTTGAGAATACAAAATAAATGGGACTTAGAGTGTGAAATAAATGATGGATCAGAAAGATTTTCCCTTCCCACATTATATTGGTGAACTACACATTCTTAAGCAACATTGCTGTTAGCACATATTATTTCCTGTTTATATTCATCTGTAAACAATGAAAAATTTACAGTCATGAAGCCAGCTTTCATCACATCAAGTATCTCAGCATTCAGAAAGTTTCTGACTTGTACTAAATCTATTTACACCCAAATGCTTGCCTCAAATCTAAAAGCCTGGTTTCCTAACTATAATGTTTACATTGACTTTTCCTTTCAACATATATAAAAAGAAAACCTGCACTTATAGCAATTTTTGTCCATGTTATATAAATTGATAACAAATTATTTCCAAGTTCGGTTTTATCATCTGAACCTAGTTGCCCAGGCAACTGGAATTGCCTGACTAACTAACTTGTCATCTTTTCTAACTGCAGTATCTGTGATTGTAGTTCAGCAATTTGGATATCAAGTAAGTTAAACTATTTACTATTTATCTTTATGTGTCTGGCTTATTTCAGATGCCATAATACCATTCAGATACATCAATGTTTGAGCAAACTGCAGTGTTTCATTTTGTTCTATGGTATATATATATGTACATATACATATATGTGTCTGTGTGTGTGTGTGTGAATTAATATATAATATATACACATACATACACATTCATACATATACACATTTTCTTTGTTCAGTTAGCCATTGTACCTACTTGTGTTGATTCCAGATGATACCTAGTTTTAACAGTATTATAGTGGACCTAGGAAAGTAGATACTTATTGAACACACCTGTTTCATTGCTACTGAAAAGGTCTTCCTTAAAGCTTCTTTTCTTTATCTTATGTATTCACTGTATTGGTTGCATTTTCCCTGTGCCAAGTTTTTCCCCTCACATATGTATCTTCTAAACTACTACCCTTTTAGTCTCAAAGTCTGTTTTCTGTGATTTTCACTTTTAGATCAACTAGTTTTGATACTAGACTTCTTTAATTACTTTTCAAGAATTTTCCTAATGCTGTCACAAATAAAGGATTGTTCTGATGCTGATTTTAATGGTTGGACTGGTTTTTCTTTAAGCCTAGATATGGAGAAACTGACAAAACCAGAAGGTAGGTAGGAACACTAGAGAAGAGGAGACATGTAGCTTCCAATAGTTTTAGGCAAATGATTATTATGCTAGAAAAAAATGGCCATTTTTTTGAAGAGAGTAACTTGTCCATGACACCAAGTAAGAATAGCTTATGGGCCACACTTTTGCATCATGGAAGCAAGTTTATAAGCCTATACATAAATGACTCTCAAATCTCACAATATAATCAACTATATGTAACATATACTATACACCAGGATATTTTCTGAAAGGCATCTATAATTTCTCCTGGTTACTAAAATTAAAGTTGATGCCCAGAAGATTTGCATAGATAATTACATTTTCTCATCTCATAAGCAGATCATTTTGAGTCTGTATGAATTTTAAAATCTGCTCACTTTACTATACATTTAACAAATTAGCAATTACAATAATAGAGAATGAAAGGGTAAAAATGATTAACTTTGCCTGGAGAACCATCTGGTTCATTTCCAATGGCAAACAGTAACCAGGAGAGAATGGAATGCCAATTCTATGGTCCATATCTACCCCTGGAAGAGTTTTCCCCTGTGTTGTATTTGGATATGAGATGTCTTTCTTTTGCCTCACACATTGTTTTCCAGTGTGAGCCTTTTCCCTCAACAACATTTGCATGTCTTTAAATGGAGCATTGTTCCTTATACTCTGCCAGTTACTGTCTGTTCTCCTATTCCATTACATTTAACTATAAAGTTCCAGGCATGATGGTAAAGTATTCATTTTCATTTTTATGTTGTATGGTATGTGCTCTTAATTCCAAAGTCCCTGTTACTCGTTAGTGCTTGTAGAGAGAAGCAGGTAGGCTGCCTTTTGCATTCTAAGCTGTTTAAAAGCAGTGGAAGATTTTATTCAAAAAATAGGGACACTAAGGTCACCTTACTCCATCACTTAAAATAATGAAAACACCTGCAAATGAAACGAAATGGTGTGTGTGGCAGGGCGTGTCAGGAATCTATCCCAATGGAACCACTATTTTTAATTTTTAAATGTTTATAGTTTTATTACTAATTAACAATTTTTGATGATGTTGAAAGATGATACCCTGCTATTTTTTGAAAGGGTTCTGAAGATGAGTAATCATCAGTGAGCTCTGTTGACCCATAGATTCATGCATTTTTTTTCTGTGTAGGTCCTACAACAGTGGAAATAAATACTGAGACTTAAACTTTGGTTTGTGGGTCACATTCATAAACTTTTACAGTAACTTTAAAAGTCATAAGAATTATGTCAGGAAATCAAGGGTTAAGAGAACTGGCTGCTCTTCTAGAGGACCTGGGTTCAATTCCCAGCATATACATGCAGCTCACAACTCTCTGTACCTCTAGTTCTAGAAGATCCAACACTCTCACACAGACATACATGCACGCAACACATCAGTGCACATAAAATAAAAATTAAAAATTAAAAAAATCATTGTGTCTTCACTCTAGATTCCTTCAGTTTTTGTTTTCATGTCTCATAATTCAATTGTACCAGACCCAGAATTCTACTTGCAAATTTAAAACTGAGGTAGACATGGGTAATACAAAGGAAATGACTGGGAACAAACAAAACTCTGTAAAGCTGTTCAATAAAAGAGGTTTCTATGAATTTCAGGAAATCAGGGGTCAGAAAGAAAACTGTAATCTACATCCAGCTCTGTCTGACTTGAAAATTTATCTTTCTTTTCCTTGTCATCGGGCTTAACATCTCCATCTCCCCTGGGACTACTGACTAGGTCTCAGTGACTCGCATAGCCACTTGTGACTGAAGAAGGATCAACACTAAAGAAGATAGAGGCATGAGAACCAAAAAGCCACCCGAATGCCTTCCCTAGGCTGGCAGTCAAGGAAAGACTGCAGAGTCGTCCACTGGAGGACGTCCAAATGCTGGGTGAATCATCCTTTGCCTTTGGCGTAAGATGGATTCCGTTCACATCGCAAGTTGCTTTCTAGCAAATCTATGACTCTCTTTCCATGACTAGAAAGGTCAGGCACCCCTCACTGGGATGCAGGCAATGGCTCTGCCTTCTATATTCCCTCCATCTCAAACTGTTGCTTGAAAACTTTTCCTCTGTCATCTTTTCTGATGGATTCTCACCGCTGCTGAGGTCAGCTGCTCACACAATATGCTGGTGGCAGATTCCTGGCACCCACTTTCACAAAGCCAGTCTTGTTTATGGCCTTTCCAGCTGACTGCACGTTACAAAGCTCACCGGAGCTTCAGAATCAAAAGAACACAGATGCTCGTAGGTATGAATCTTCCCGGGTCAACTCAAAATTTGTGGGTTAAATGCATATTTATGTATTCATCATTTCATGTTAACTAAGCAACACGGGAGAAAGCAATGGCAGTCCTTTGTATATTCTTGAGATGCATAAACATATCAAATGGTTGCCTTGCTGAAGACCACTGCGTTAGCTGACAGAATTATAGGATGTAGGAAGACATAGTTGATACTACTTTTTTTCTTGATTACTCTGATCAATAAAATTAGACTGCTAATGGGTACGATTAAATTAGCTCAAGCACAGAGAAAGAATTTATTGACCCATAAAAAGTGAAAAGAGCTTAGCTTTTGTAATAGTTGCATCTGGGCCCTAAATAACGTCAGAAATCTTCTTTCTCTCATCCTCTCATCCTCATTAAAGGACTCTTTGAACTCTCACTGCTCTCTCTCTCTCTCTCTCTCTCTCTCTCTCTCTCTCTCTCTCTCTCCTTCCCTCCCTCCCTCCCTCTCTCTCTCCTTCTCTCCTTCCCTCCCTCCCCATCTCTTTCCTCTCTCAAATTCTGTACCCATACCAATCTTCCCATAGAAAATTCCCAGTATCCCATGATTGACAGTCCAATCACTATGTCACTGAGGTTTGAAAGATTGGTGAATTGCTACAAGTCTTGATTGACAGTCAGACCTGAACTTATACAGGAAGACTCCTAAACTTAGTTGCTTACCCAATAAGAAGCCCAGCAATTGAACTGGGTTTCATAGCTCCATGCAAAAAGGATGCACAATATGCTACTCCCTTGGAGAATTAATCCTTTTCCAACATTTTCTTCCAATGTTGTTACCAAGACCTGAATCTTTGTCTTTATAATTATTGCCTGCTTAGCTAAAGTGGTCTATACCTTTAATTCTAGCCAGCAGAGGCAAGAGAATCTCTATGAGTTTGAGGCCAGCCTGGTCTACAGAGTGAGTTCCAGAACAGAGAAGACTACACAGAGAGACCCTGCCTTGAAAAACCAAATTAATTAAATTACATTAGATCATTATTTCTTATGGTGGTTCCATCAGACAGAGCTTATTCAATTCCTCATTGTTCTCTTATTCCTAGACATACTGATGAGGAATAGTGATTTCCTTCTCATTGGATCTACTGATTTATCTTTTCCCATACAAGAAGATTTTAGTAATAAAACAACTATTTTGGAAGTAGGAGTTCACTACATTTTGTTTATTTTCATGCTATCTGATATTTTAAAAAGAAACTTGAAATTTTTCAGCCCCCAAAAGCATAACAAACTCATCAAATAGTCTTATATTAATAAGTAATAATCATTAGTTTAAATGCCTTAAGTGTCATTATATTTCCTTAGAAATGGTACATGGACAAGCAAGGTCTTAGAACTAATGAGGAAATGAGCTGGGCTTTATAACAGTTCTGTCTTGCTGTCTGCTCATGTAGACCATCTTTCAGGAAGCTGCATTAATGTGCTTTTTTTTTTGTCATTTCTGTGAAGATGGCTTCCACTTGAATAGGTCTTATCAAACAGTTAATTGAAGAACTACTTAAATAAGTAATGTTGTATGTTTTCTGACAAGACTGAAAAATTGTGCTCACTTAAATCTTTCGACCTGCAACCAGAATTTCCCACATCATGGCATTGCTATTTAATTCTAGTTAAATTAATAGATGAATTAACATGAAAAGTACAATAATATAACAATAATGTCCATAGGAAGCTGAAATCAAAATGGAGCCACATTAATCCACGCTTTTTTAAAAAAAAAATCAGGCAACGAAGAAATAGTTCATAGCATAGTGTACAACAGAGTATATTGTTTGTGCTTATTTAAAAAAGAAATTAATCTTTACATTCTAATTCCTGAGACTATCATCTTGTAGTTGACAAATAAGGTAAATTATGTGACAAAGTATAAGGAATGCACCAGAAAATATTATTTTGAAGTAATCCTACCAAGGAATCAGAGATTACCTTGATTCTTATTATATGTGTTCTTCCAAGAATAATAGTGCTTATACTTGCTAGACTATTCTGGAAACAAAAAATAGATTAGTAGCTGACTTGAATCCAGAGTCAAGGATATATATATATATATACATATACATATACATATACATATACATATACATATACATATACATATACATATACATATACATATACATATACATATACATATACATATACATATATATATATATCCTCCACAAGCTTGTATAATTGTGGATTTTCTTTTGAGTGAATTTCAATAGTAATCTCAATCTATTTTCTCCACTTCTTCATTATTCTGAAACGCAAAATGTGGATTCTATGTTTGTTTTTAAATATAAGCCTATAATATGGGCATAATCATTGGTATCAAGGTGACATATATTCAGGAGGGATTGTACACTGTATCAAGAATTTTGACTCATTGCTGGTATTATGTTTCCTTGTGATGCTTGCAGCATCCTTGAGTCATGGCTTCCAATGAGCCACACTCTACAGAGCCTTATGTTGGTTGATTTGCTGCTCGATGGATTGTCTTTACACTATCAGCAGATATGTACTTCATTCTGTCATAATTTACTTTGAGTTGGATTTCTGTTGCTTGTACTTTGAAAATCCTTAACTGATACTGAGTTTATAAAAAGATTTTGGATCCTACAAGGCCATCCTCTGCTGAATATGTGGCTGGAGCCGTAGAGCCCTCCAAGTGTACTCTTTGGTTGGTGGTTTTGTCCCTAGGAGCTATGGGGGTTTGAGGGATCTGGTTGGTTGATATTGTTGTTTTTCCTATGGGGTTGCAAATCCCTTTAGCTCCTTCAGTTCTTTCTCTAACTCCTTCATTTGGGGGAATTGGTGCTCAGTCCAATGGTTAGCTACAAGCATCCACCTCTGTATTTGTCAGGTACTGGCAGAGCCTCTCAGGAGATAGCAATATCAGACTCCTATCAACATATACTTGTTGGCATCCAGAATCTGGATTTGGTGTCTGTACATGGGATGGATGCTGAGGTGGGGAAGTCTCTGGATAGCCTTTCCTTCAGTGTCTGCTCCACACTTTGACTCCTTATTTCCTCCCATGAATATTTTGTTCCCCCTTCTAAGAAGGAACGAAGTACCCACACTTGGTCTTCCTTCTTCTTGAGCTTCATGTGGTCTGTGAAGTGTATCTTGGGTATTCTGAGCTTTTAGGTTAATATCCACTTATCAGTGATTGCATACCATGTGTGTTCTTTTGTGACTGGGTTACCTCACTCAGGATATTTCCTAATTCCATCCATTTGCCTAAGATTTTCATGAAATCATTGTTTTTAATAGCTAAGTAGTACTCCATTGTATAAATGTACCACTTTTTTTGCACCCATTCCTCTGTTCAGGGACATCTGGGTTCTTTCCAGCCTCTGACTATTATAAATAAGGCTGCTATGAACATAGTGGAGCATGTGTCCTTATTGCATGTTGGAGGGTCTTCTGGATATATGCTCAGGAATAGTATAGCTGAGTCCTCAGGTAGTACTATGTCCAATGTTCTGAGAAACCACCAGGCTGATTTCCAGAGTGGTTGTACAAGCTTGAAAACCCTCCAACAATGCAGAGTGCTTCTCTTTCTCCACATCCTCACCAGCATCTACTGTCCCCTGTGTTTTTTATATATGCCATTCTGACCTGTGTGAGGTAGAATCTCAAGGCAAACCTATTTTGAGAGTCCCATCTTAGAACAAATTGAGACCTTACTCCTCTCCAGAGATGCCATATGCAGATGCTATCCTATGGGGACAGTGTGCATGTTTAACTTCCAGCAGTCAATCTAATACATAATTTGCCCTATGGTGAGTTATGAGCAATCCAGCAAAGACTGAACAGTAGGAATATTTTTTGTGTATTTATTTAGTCTCTCTACTTCATATGCTGGGTATTCAGCATCTAATTCTATCACATGATCTTTACAAATAAATGAATGAAGCTACTGGTGATAATTTTCACTCCTTAAATATTAATCAGACATAGAAAGCCAAGCATTTAGACAACCTACCCATTTGATTCACATTATGAAGGTTTAATCTTTAATTCTGGTACTTATAGCACTGAAGTCCATGTTCTTACCATAGGACTTTTTAATTGGTTGAAAACCTTTTAAATCCTCTGCCCACATTTGCCCTTGAAGTTGTGACAATGGCATAGATCTCACCTCATTCATTCCATTTGAATAGCTACCCTGAAAAGACTTTTCAAATATATTTATAAAGGAAGACTTGAATTATTGTTATGCATTTTTCCTGAAACAAAATCACACCAATCATTCAATCATTTCCATTTTTTAAATACTGGTTGTGTTTCTGCCTTATACAAGTGACATAATACAAGGCACTGAGAATTCTTTGTACTTCAGACACAGTTCAAATGCTTTCTCAGAAAGGCATGTCCATGAACAACAATCACAAATAATCTTATGGCAAAATATTTCCAAAGGCAAGCCATCATACAGATTGAGGAAAGTTTTTATTCTCTCCATTTTAGTGTGTAGAAGCATGAGGTCATTTGTTATTTAAGTAGCTGTCAGATGATGCTGTGTCACTAGTTAAAGAAATGCTGGCTTACAGGTAGAGCAGCTTTTGGAGAGAGAAGTTTCAGATAGAATCTGGCAATGGGTGATTCAGGTTTGGAAAAGAAGATAAAATCGAAGGACCAAAATAGCCATTTTATAATGTGACAATGATGTCCTTCAAATAACTCCCAATCATTATGGATTAAAAGAGCAAACATGGCTTCTTGGTTATCAAGGGGATTCATGGCAGGACCTGAATGAACTGTCCTGAAGAGTTAAATTCTTCCTTGCTTCTTCTAGTAGTTGAAAATTTTTGTCACTTTTATAGCTTCATAGCTTCATAGCTTCAAATACAACTTTTTGTTAAAACAGACAACTTCCTTTGTGGATGCATGGTCAAATATCCTCTTCTTCCTAGGATGCTATCTGGATTTATGTCTATCCTATAACCTTACTTGAACATGGCGATGCTTACAAATATAATATCTCTCCCCCTTTTGCCCAGATTTCAGTCATGTAGTCTATTTCTCTTCATGAAATATATTTATCAGTTTGTCATTAGCTACTGACCCTTAAAGCCTGAACTCATGCATTTGCGTCTTTCATTATATCAAAGGTTTTGGAGGCTTATTTACTTGTAAATTACCTTCACTGCTTGGTATTCTATAGTTAGTAATAAATTAATAAATAAATAAATCTATTTTAATCAAGAACAACAGCTACTCCGGTTTAATATTAGCTCTTCTGAATCCTAGTCACAAACCTCTGACTCTCTGCTGTAAAGTGTGGGGAACCAAGCACTTCTTTTGAAAAGCACATTAAACAGATGTAGAATTAGAATGAAGAGTTCCTATTTAGTATTCTAATAAATGATGCTATTAGGCATGATTTTTGAAGACTTCTCTAATTGGAGCCATGCCTTATTCACAAGTCATTAAAATTGTCATTTAGTTTTTTTAAAAAAAATCAAACTTCTCTTTTTGATTACATCTGTAATTATAATACATTAGTAGAACAACTATAAATACAGGAGACCCATTTGCTTCTGATGCCAAAATGTAGTTGTAAAAGCAATAAAATTACCTTGGAGTATGACAGCCAAAGCCAGGTTAATTGCCTTAGGAGTCCCAATCCTATGTCACAAGGTGTTACAAACATAGTGTTTTATAGGTTCAATTTGTGCTTTCACAGATGATCAAAGCTTCTTCCTCATTCAGTCCTGGGCCAGGTTCCAATGTTTACATTCTGTACCAAAACGTGCCTGAAATACACTTGGAAACTTTCAGAGTTGGAAGAAGAGTTTGAAAGATCCATTGGTCATTGATTGGCCTTCCATTCTTACTTTGTAGGTGGTGAAACAGTTGTAGCAGTGAGCTGACAGTTGAACCTGGGCTTCTGTCAGTAGGAGAGGTCCACCGTATGTTTTATTTCTTGCTAGCATGCATTTCAGTCTAAACCAAGCCAGCCTTTTCATAATGTTGTGTTTTAGGAATCTTCAGAATGAATGTAGCAGAAACATAATTCAAGTGAGCTTGGGACTCTCACATAGCAGAAATCTATTCTGGCTTCTACACATGATACAAGGAAGGCAGTCTCTCCTTTTTCATCTCACCTCATTGCTTTCCATTTTGTCTCTTCAACATCCAGATTATCTCTAAGTGTTTCCAGAATCACTGCCCAAACGATCAGACTTATGCCTTGTCTCTCTTCAAATCTAAGTGAAATACAGGTATATCTCACACATCACATACATAAACCCCAGCACTGTCTGCCATTGCTTGGTCTGATTTTTATTCTGGTAACTCACTTAGCCTTGCTTACATAACTACACTGAGTTCCTGGAGGGCGGTCATCCATTATGGTGGAGGTTAAAAACAACAACAAAATACAAACAAAAACAAACCAAAAAAAAAAAAAAAAAAAAAAAAAAACAAGTTGTGTGGCTCGAGGTCTAAATTGTTTAGCATGAAGGGCATATAGTGATAAGAAAAGAATAGAACAACTCTGGACTTTTGATAAACAGATTTAAACAATGGTCCTCTTATTGTCCATAGAGAATGTTTCACATATCTAGGGCCCCCATGTTTGGCAATCAACTGTCTTCCTAAGAATATAAACAAATAAAGAAAATGCCCATGATGAATGTTGAACCAGAAAGTAAGGGTGACTAATAATATTGATTGTATCTCATGCCAAATAACACTAGAAATTGTCAGGAAGATTCTAAAGGACTACCCCTTTTGCTCATTGAAAAGGAACTTATTTCCTAGGTTCAAAATGAAGTTCACAAGGTCATAGAACAAATACAAACCTAAAGCTAATTTTCCCTAGTTTGGGGCTTTATTATTCATAATCCAAATAGAACATTAGAGTCTGGTTTTCATAATCAGTACTTTTTTTCTAACAGATTTTGTAGAAAAGTGATCAGAACATCATGAGTCAAAAATAACTATGATGCACAGAAGTGTGTGCCGATGGGCTGACCTGTGTCAGGATAATAGATTCCATTTTGCAGAGGTATTAGGAGCATCTTTACTCTGATAAAAGCATACCTATTTTTTCCATTCAGCTCTGTACCTTCCCAGGCATAGATTTTATTATTATTATCTAAAATGAGAACAGGTCAACAACTTTTTTTCTATATCTAGGGCAGCACTGAGGTTTATAGCTGATGTTTTAAAGATAGAATAAAATCTCTAACCAGAGCCCTAATGTAGCAACACAGAAATTCTTAAAAGACACTGATACCATCAGGCAAGATTATGATCCTGAGATATTTTCAGCCATGTTTGTTAACTTTGATGCCCATAACATTATTCGGATTGTTTATGAACACACAAGTTACTTATTTAGTCCAAATGTGCTAAATTGATTATTAAAGCCATTCATTCAATAAATACTTATAAAATACTTTTGAAAAATAACACATATTTTCATATCGGGAAATATCAGTTAATAAGGCAGACAGAATCCATCCATTTATGACTATAAATTTGAGCGAAGGAAAGAGATTTAAATGAGTATAATAAGTTTATCATAAAATGGAGATAACACAGAGAAAAGGATGGGATCGAAAGGATAGTAGGTAGGTGCTCACTTTAGAGAGTTATTGGAAGGAGATGATATTACATATTGTGGAAAGGACAGGGCTCATTGGAAGATTTAAAGAAACCAAGACAATTAAGCAGGTTCTAGAGGGACAGTTCCAGCCAGACGAGAGGGAGGAGAGAAGAAACACCAGAAAGAAGCATGTCCTGATCATTGAGGTTGAACCATGAAATCAATGTAACTCTAGTCTCAAGAAACAGAACACTTGTCACCAGATAGGTATGAAATAAGATTACAGTATATACAGGCTTCTGGGTCACTTTTTAAATGTTCTCTTTTGTCTGTTAGAAAGAAGCCTCTGATGTAGTTTGAGCAAAGCAATTCCATGATCTGACTTGCCTTTTAAAATGCACACTCCTGATAACATAAAAGAAGTGTGAGGGTTGCATACTTGTCTTAGTGTGGTGACAAGAAAACTTGACAAAACAGCAAAAAAAAGAGGGGGGTTTCATTTTTTGTTCATGGTTTAAGGGTAGATGCAGCTCGCCATGCTGGGGGGCTGCATCATGAGGTAGCTGCTCACACCACATCGATAGTCATGAAGCAGAGAGAGATGAGTACAGTGGCTTAGTTTGCACTTTCCTTTTTCCATTTTTTTATTCTGTCTGGTACAGTTCTCTAGATGTTCTCATTAGTATGTCTCCTATTTCGTTTCAAAACCAGCCAAGAAGAAGGTTAATCTTTACCATCTAGAAGCATGCAGGAAGAGCAGAAAGCATCCTGGCTAGACTCCATTGAAACGATTCAATAACATTGTTGAAATTCAGCTAAGTGGCTATAGAAAGGAATGAGTGAGTGGTGGCCATATAGTATACCTATTCATAATAGTAGACTCTAATTTAGTTTAGATGTTTAGTAAGAAAAGAAAAATGTGACTATATATTGATAGTTTATTTATCTGTGAACCCTGTGAACTCCCCTAATGACTGGAGTAAAAAAGATGGTGTGTGGTTGAACTAGTGGTACAAATGTTATGTGGGTAACCAACCACCTTCTGAATGAATTTAATGGCTATTGCAAAGGAGGAAACTGTCTGATTCTGTAAATCTGGTTGAGAACCCGTGATTAGGTAGCTCACATGTTCAAGCAGTGAGGACCTGCAACACAGTATCAAACTACAATCTAAATTTCTATCTCTTCTCAACTTTCATCAACCCCTGCAGATCTGTCTGTGAGACTTGGGATTTAAGAACCTTAAAGAATGGGACAGACTACATTTTAATGCTGTAGACAATTAGACTTCAGTTTTAGTGTACTTTTATACATGAATGCCACAAAGAAAGCAATGATTCAAGGAAGGTTGTTTGAATTCAGAAGGACATGACAGGAAAAGATGTAAATAAACACTGGTAGGAACATACCATATTAATAGGTATTAATAGGTATTAATAGGTAGGAACACAAATATTAACGGGGCAGCCCTTCCCAAAGACTTTGTTAGGGCACACCAAAGTAAATACAACTGCCTGGTATATACTGTTGTATTACATACTTAAATACCTGCTATGGGTTTTTACCCTGCCTTTGGTTACTGAATCCCAGGTAAAAGACACAGTAACAGCCTTTTGTTGTTTTTGTTGTTGTTTGATCCACCTGCTTCTGCCTCCTAAGTGCTGAGCCACCACTGCCCAGCACTCACAACCTTTACATTTACAATAAGCTTTAGCAAGCACAATAGCTGGACAGCTACCTACAATCCATGCTGATAGAATCTACTTTCCTATTGATAACCCAAGATATTATTTACTAGTTACTATGCTCCATCTGGGCTGCTCCTAACTCCAACTGGGCAGCCCTCAGGGAGTTCTCTTGACTCATGGCAATTTCTCCTTTCTCATTTCCATGTTCTTGTTATTCTTGTTCTTGTTCTTCCTGTTCTTATTTTTCTTGTTCTTCTTCTTATTCTCGTTCTTCTTGTTCTTCTTCTTCTTGTTGTTCTCCTTTTCCTTCTACTCCTCTTCTCCTTCTCCTCCTTTTCTCCTTCTCCTCTTCTTCTCCTTCTCCTTCTTCTCCTCCCCCCCTCCTCCTCCTCTTCCTCCTTCTCTGACTTCAAGCCCCAGGAAAACAAAATCCCACCTATTTCTCTTCTGCCCAGCTATTAGTTGTCAGTATCTTTATTCACCAATCAGAATTAATTTGGGTGCAGGGCCACACTTATCATTACAATAGAGAGTAAAAGACAAAGCCTCAATAATATACTATGGATTCTACATGGGAAAGTTTGGAAGCAAGGCAGATTCAAGATACACTGAATACAGCATCCATCATGTCTTTCATTCTATTGAGTTCTATAGTTATGTTCTAGCATCCATGAAGAATAGACATTCCTGGAGCTATCCCGAGTGTAAAACCTTGGTTGATGCAGACAATCGAGCTGCGGGCTGCCTCCTGTAACTAGGAACTGGGATAACAGCAGCACCTCCTTGGGCTGTAAGAAGCAGGTACTCTGCCCTGCAGAGAAGGTGGAGTTGGCATCTTTGTCCCCAGCCAGACCAGTCAGGCCACCCCAGGTACTGAGCTATCCTGAAGGTAAGACCTTGGGGGACGCAGACAACCAAGCTGCAGGCTACCGCCTGCACCTAGGATCTGGGAGAACAGTGGTACATCCTTGTGCCACCAGACGCGGGTACTCTGCCCTGTGGAAAAGACAGAGTCGACATCTTTGTCCCCAGCCAGATGAGACAGGCCACCACAGGCACTGAGCTATCCTGAGTCTAGGACCTCTGGGGATGCAGGCAACTGAGCTGCTGGCTGGGCCTGTACCTAGGAACTGGGATATCAGTGGTTCCTCTGTGTGCCAGCCAGTTGTGGGGCTGGTGCCCTGAGGAATCCCCACTGCCATCCTTACTCTCTGACAGAGCAGACAGGCAGTACCACAGAGACAACCCTAGCATAACATTGCTTGGGGCAGGACACACCAGGGCTCCAATGGCACCCAAGAGGAGAGCAGCACTTCAGCAATCTCTGACAGGGGAAACCCAGCCATCCAGTGTTACAGAAATAGCCCTACAGCCTCACAGGAGGCTCAAACACCAGTCAGAGACAAGACCAACTAACACCAGAGATAACAAGATAGCAAAGGGCAAACACAGGAACGCTACTAACAGAAATCTAGGCAATATGGCAGTGTCTGAACCAAACTCTCCAACATCAGCAAGCCCTGTTTATGCCAACACACCAGAAAAACAAGATTTGTATTTAAAATTGCTGGTCATGATGCTGCTAGAAGAACACAAAAAGGACATAAATGAATCTCTTAGAGAAATACAGGGGAACATGAATAAGCTAGAAACCCATATAATGGAAACAATCACTTAAAGAAATTCAGGAGAATAAGGCTCAAGAGATAGAAGCCAATAAAGAAGAAAGGCAAAAAAAAAAAAAAAACTTAAAAAAATGCAGGAGAAAGTGAGTCACATGGCAGAAGTCATGAAAGAGGAAACACAAAAATCTCTTAAAGAAGTAAAGGAAAACACAAACAAACAAATGAAGGAACTGAGCAAAACCATCCTGGATCTAAAAACAGAAGTAGAAACAACTAAGAAATCACAAAGAGAGACAACTTTGGAGTTAGAAAACCTTGAGAAGAAATCAGGGGCCATAGATGCAAATATCAACAATAGAATACAAGAGATGAAAGAAAGAATCTCAGATGCCGAATATACCATAGAAACCATTGACTCAACAGTCAAAGAAAATGCAAAATGCAAAAAGCTTGTATCCTAGAACATCCATGAAATCCAGGACACAACGAGAAGACCAAACCTAAGGATTATAGGTATAGATGAGAGTGAAGATTTACAACTGAAAGGACCAGCAAATATCTTCAACAAAATTATGGAAGAAAACTTTCCCAACTTAAAGAGAGAGATGCCCATGAATATACAAGAAGCCTACAGAACTCCAAACAGACTGGACCTGAGCAGAAATATCTCCCATCACATAAAAATCAAAACCCCAAATGTACTAAACAAAGAGAGAATATTAAAGGCAGTAAGAGAAAAAAGGCCAAGTAACATATAAGGGAAGACCTATGAGAATCACACCAGACTTCTCACCAGAGGCCATGAAAGCTAGAAAATCCTGGGCGAATCTCATGCAGACTCGAAGAGAGCACAAATGTCAGCCAAGACTACTATACTCAGCATAACTCTCAATCACCATAGATGGAGAAACCAAGATATTCCATGACAAAACCAAATTTACACAATATCTTTCCACAAACCCAGCTCAACAAAGAATAATAGTAGAAAAACTCTAATACAAGGAGGGAAAGTACACCCTGGAAAAAGCAAGATAGTTATCTTCTTTCATCAAACCCAAAAGAAGATAACCACACAAGTATAAAATTAACATAAAAAATGATGGGAAGCAATAACCACTACTCCTTAATATCTCTTAACATCAATGGACTCAATTCCCCCAATAAAAAGACATAGACTACCAGACTGGATAAGGAAACAGGACCCTACATTTTGCTGCATACAGGAAATACATCTCAGTGTCAATGACAAAAACTACCTTCAAGTAAAAGGCTGGAAGAACAATGGTCTCAGGATATGGGCCGGAGTAGCCATTCTAATATCAGATAAAATTGCAGTAACTAATAAGTGGTGTAGAGAAAAAAGTCTTAGGCATGAATGCTATAGCTATATCACTGCTTTTCCTCTAAGGCTCAGGGATTATTATGGGGGAGGGAGTAGAAGAAACAGAGGTCCTGGAGGACTGGACTTAATAGAAACATCCTCATGAACACACAGAAGCTGTGTCCACCTGCAAATGAACTGCACAAGATATATCCAGTCAACATTCTTTTATAGCGCAGTGGTAGCACATATGACAGCCCCCACCTGCCAAATAAGAAGCTATTGGCAGGTGGTGTCTTCTGGAGAAGATTTCCATAATGGTGTTGTCCCCACAGCCGTGAATATATGGATAGCAAAATTGGACTCAGTAGATTATAAAAAAAATAAAACCAACAAAAATGTGAATTTTGGAAGTGGGTGAGCTGGTTGGGGTGATTCTGGGAAGAGTTTGGGGAAGAGTGGAAGAGGTAAATACTATCAAACACATAATATGTAAGTGTGTATGAAATTCTCAAGGGATTAATAAAGTTATTATGTAAAATTATACTATTCTAGAGTCCCTGACATCAGTAAATGAAATGCTCTAAAATTGGAGAGAGAATTTCATATCAGTTTTGGATACTTTATGTTTGTAATGTGCATTTAACATATAAATAGAATGTGAAAAGGTAGTTGGATTCTAGCAGAGTGTTATACATTTAAAACATAACTTAATGCACTCTAACATAAAGAGTTTAGAATAGAGTAAAAAGCCAACAAAGGACTCTCAATGAAAGCAATTAGTAAAGTTATAGGGAAACTCAGAACTGAGAAATTTTCTCCCATGATCAAAATAAAAGTGTCGTCTGGTAAATATCTGAGTTCTGTAGAACATCTGAAATTTACCCAGTTACTTATGAAAGGGTTATAACACATTTGCTCTGTGCTGAAGAAGACTTTGGGAATAAATCAATGTATAGAATCAGGAAAGTTTTAACAGATGACATGATCTCCTGCTTTTTTTTTACCGGAAAAAAATACATAGAGAAATTCTTATTTCTCACATAAAAGAAGTGAGATTGAGTGTGTTTCAGTCTTGTACTGATGCTCCTAAAGCCAGGTGTTCCTACCAGGTATCTGAGATCAGATTTGAAAACAGGTGATATCCTGCTTGTATAAAAACTCACTTGCTCTCCAGGGAATCTTTGCATTCTATGATTCTGACTGTCTAGGTGACCATATTTATTCAGGAAGAATAAATGATTCAAAGGACCAGAGACCTGAGAATGAGTTGTGTCTTTGGGGGACTGGCTGAATGTCAACTAGCAGGGAGCCTGTTTTCAAAGGCAGAAAGAAAGAAGCAGCTCTAAAAATGAGCAAGAAATCAATCTCAAAACACCACAGTATATCTACTCTGAAACAAGGCAGTCCACTTGAGATTGAGTCTCCTAGAAATATCAGAGAAGCTTCACACATGAAATCTCTCTAAACATGACCTTAACAAGGATGATAACAGTAGAATTATCTATGCTGTGGAAGAGGGAAATTTAGGAGGCCACAACCCTAGAAAAAAAAATACAAGGAAGCAAGGAATGTTGAAAGTAAAAGAAAAAGTCTTCCCCAGGGGAAGATAAAAATGTCATTGAAGCACCACTGAGAATATTATTCAAGGCCAGTGATTTCTGAGGGTCATTAGTTTTCCTGCTTGATAGGACTGTTAATAATTTTTTCTCCAAGTCATATAGGATCTAAGAAAGATAAGTTACCTTGGCAATCAACAGCTATTTGGACCTATGGCCTACTCAATAGGAGGAAATTTGTGCCTGGTGACCAATTGCCCATGGCTGGAGGAGTCAGAGATTCTACATGAGAACGCACTATTACTATTACCCTTTTCTTAAATCAAAATAATGTCTATCTGTATCTTAAATGCTGATCTTTATATAAACAGAAAAGCAAGTGTAGCTATTATACCTCATCATAAATCTTAGTTTTGCAGTAGGTCTGGAGACTATTACAGAGATTCACAACTGCTCAAAATTCAGACAGTAAGTGACCATGGGCTGCCCAATCCCAACTGATACATCTTCAGTGCAACCTTAACACATAAGGCTCAGGGAAACTTTCAGAAGAAGGAGTGGAAACACTGTAAGAGTTAGATGACCAGGACACCTGCCACTAAGTAGTATCCTTAGTCACAAAGGGAAAGCACACCCATGAAATCTCAATAATATGGTCGATTCAACAAGACCTAAGTGATGGCACTATCAGTTGACATTTTGGATAGGGTTAATGTCACAAGGTTCTCATTCCCAGATGAAGAGATTCAGAAATCAGTGACTACTGAGAGTGGGAGAATCGGTTTTCTTCATGGATGACCTCCTAGATAGGTTATCTAATTCAAAATTATCAACTCCAAATGCATTTGCATATAAGCAATACACAACAGAATCTGTAGGACACACACACACACAAACAAAATTAAAGAAGTCACAAATTTTAAAGGGAGTCAAGGACAGACGCTGAAGGAATTGGGAGAAAAAAAAAGAGTGAAAAATGATATAAATACAGCAACCATATAAAAAATTCTCAAAAAATCTTATATATATATATATATATATATATATATATAACAACATTATTGCCATATTGTTGTTGTTACCATCAATCAACTGAAGACCCCAAGACTGACCATCCTCTGAGAAGGATTGAACTGAACCAGCTCACGTTCTTTGAACCTGGACAAAATTATTAGATGTTCCCCTGAGCCTCAGCCTACTGGTCTACCCTAAAGGTTTTGACCATGTCTTTTAATAATTATGTGAGGAAATTTCTTAAATCAAATATCTCTAAGTAGAAACATATGCCCTACTGCTTGTATTCTCTTGAGAAGCCTAAGAAACTGGGAAAGGAAAAAGAAAGCCACAGGATCTTCAGTCACTGTTAGAAAGTCCTAATGGCATTTGCTTTTCCTTGCCCTTAATAAACACTGGGTCTCAAATAGGCCATCCTGGATGTCCGTCACTGTTCCTGGGAGAGTTGCCAAAGATACATGCCAGTTCCTACTATGTGCTAGGCCTGGATGCAGAAAAGCTCACTTTACATATACATACATACATACATAATCCCATCGTTTAATTATAGCAGGAATCTTGCAAACATTTTAAAAGTTTTTACTTATTAATCATGTTGTGCTTTGTATGCATCAATAGTTTCATTTTATGTATTTTGTGAGGTTCTTGAAATGTTCAAATGAATTCCTGGCACGTGGAATGAGGAATCAAAATGAATAAATAAAGGTTTGGCAAACCACTTCTGAAAGGTTGGCAGCTTTGAGCAGAGTTCTGGTTCCTTCATCATTGTTCTTAACTCTTTCCCCTTTGCTTCCATTCCCCCTTCCCTGTCCTTCCTTTCCCTCTCACCTTCCCTGTGGGGGGAAAAAAAAGGCTGATGTGTGGGGCTAAGGCAGAGCCTGCAAAGGAGAGCTCTGGCAGGCAGATCACCACTAGGGCAATAGGGGAACACTGACAGGCCCCGCACACCACACCAGGGTAGGAACTGTGGGTGCCTGAGTCCCTGTAGAGCAAGAGACTTCCAGGCTACAGGGGATGTCTTTGCCCAGAAGGCAGGACCCTTTGCATGGCCCCTGGTACCTGGAGAAGCATGGCTGAGAAGAAGCTGGGTCCTTTCTTGGTGGCTGGAAACGCTGAGGCCTGCTCCATGCTTCTACTCTGCGGGTTTTGATAAGAAGAGACAGTTTATAGGTCCAATGCTTTATTATAGAAGAGTAGGAAGAGAAAAGGAGAGAAGTAAAAAGACAAAGAGAAGATAGAAATATGAGAGCTGGCCATAACCATATGGAAAGAGGGGAAACAGAGAGAGAAGGGCAAAGATGAGAGAAAAGTAGAGGAGAGAGAGAGAGAGAGAGAGAGAGAGAGAGAGGCAGAGAGAGAGAAGTGAGAGCGAGAGAAGAGACAGAGAGAAACGAGACACGGAGAAAGAGAGAGAAGAGAGAGAGAGAGAGAGAGAGAGAGAGAGAGAGAGAGAGAGAGAGAGAGAGAGAGAGAGAGAGAGAGAAGAGAGAGAGAAGAGAGGAGCGAGGAGGGGCAAGAAGTCTTCTTTTATAGTAGTTTGAGTTAAGTTACCTGGTAACAGCCAGGTAACCAAGGGCCCAGGAAAGCCTGGCTGTAGCCAGGTGACTGGAGGGGTGGAGTCCAGCCAGAACACTAGGGGCCTGGGGTGTGGCCATACTTGGCTGATGGCCACAGGATTATGGAGTTGAGGAGTCAGCAGTCTGGGAGCATAGCTCATGGGTTCCATCCCTTGTAGAATGTTCTACTTGGGTCTCCAGAGTGAGCCTTGCTCAGCCAGGCTACAGACTGCTCTACAAGGTCCCATACTTCCCATCTTCTTTCCTTTTTCCCTTTGCCCTATCACACCTGTTTCTATCATCTTCCTGTTCATTCTTCCATTCCCTTCCCCTCCTGTGACAAAAGCTGTAAAGGTTTATATTTGCTCATAGTTTGAGGTCCACAATGGCTGGAAGCCAGGTCAGGGGGAGCTGCGAGCAGCTGTTCACATGTTTTTAATATCAGTTAGTATAAGGAAGACAATACCCTACAGGTATGCATTCAGGCCAGTTTCCCAGGTGGCCCTCGGTTCTGTCAGGTAGACAACAGCAACCATTACAGCCTCCCTTTCCATTTTCCTTCTTTATGATCCACACTTGTGCAGATGTTCTCAGGGCTGGGCATTTCCCCACTATGGATCCCATGGGAACTGTGATCACCTTTATATGAAAAATGTCTTGTTGGAGGCTTCAGCTTCTTCAGGTCCATTTGGCCAGATGACAACAAAGACCTGCCTTCTTGGCCCTGCCCTTCAACCTTTAATTTTGAGAAAAAAGAGAAAGAAAGAAAGAAAGAAAGAAAGAAAGAAAGAAAGAAAGAAAGAAAGAAAGAAAGAAAGAAAGAAAGAAAGAAAGAAAGAAAGAAAGAAAGAAAGAAAGAAAGAAAGAAAGAAAGAGAAGAGAGAGAGAAAGAGAGAAATGTAACATTCTTTATATTATAAATTTAATGTACGCACTTGATTTATTTTAATGCTCCTTCCCTCTTAAATAAATTGGGGATGACAGTCAAAATATCTAGAATTTGGAAGTTCTTGGATTTTCAAAATACATAGAAAATAAAAAACTAAGCAGAAGTATCTCAGGTGGTAACAGGGCTTTATACATAAGTCTGGCAACCTGAGTTTGATCCAAAGAAACTACTTAAAGATGGATGGGGAGGACCAGCTTCACAGCATCATCCTCTGAGTTCTGCACATGTTGTACATGTGCAGTATGTGCTATGTTACTCTAGACATAAAGGAAGCTTGAGAATAAAAATTTCATTTTACTCTTTTCTTAAAATGTGGCCTTGCTCCTAAGTTCCCTCTTAAAGAATGTTAGGCTCTTGGAGCTTCACCATAGCAAACATTAAGTTGTGTGGCAGCACAGCAAAGGAACCAAGTGCACAGAGTTGACTGTCAGCAAGTTGGGCATGCAGTGCAAGGTGTGGCCCTCTTCTGCTCTATGCAGCAGGCAAGCTCCCTGCACACTCTACTACACCATCATAATTACAGCACATACTACATGGCTGGATGTGTCAGGACCTGAACCCATTTCCAAATTTCATCTTTCCTTTTCCCATTTACACTTCCTTTCTCATTGGTCTTTTCCTGGGGCATGAAAAGTGATAACAGATCCTTAAGGTCTCTACTGTGAATTGATTTTCCATCTGGTTTAACAATGTCAGTTTTATTACAGTTAGGATCAAAATTTTCACTCTTTTTTTTTTCAGAAATTTCTGGATTAAGGGTGTCTGTGTGTGTGTGTGTGTGTGTGTGTGTTTCTTTGAACCACACACACACACACACACACACACACACACACACACACACACACACCACATTCTTGAACACATTTTCTTAAAATTGAGCAATGCCAGCCTCTATGAAAGGAGAGAAGAGTGACTCTGTTGCAGTGGCAATGTCCTGGAAGCTCATCTACTCGTGTTCTTGGAGGTGGTAAGGTTGAATTTAGCTTGAGCACTGTAGTTACAGAACCCACTTGATGATCCCACTTGAGCACATGAAAAGGGGACTGAATCTTTCTGAGCAGTCCATGATTTTCTACAATGGGGAAAAGTAGGTTTGTAGCCGGCAGTCAGTGGGAGGGTTCTTGCAGTCGAAAATTAAGGTAACAACAAGGGACATGTAATCCTTCAAAATGGTTTAATGGTACTTCTCAGATAGATATGTCTTCCCAGATGTACACTTCCTCTTTTTTTAATTGATATATTTTTTTATTTACATTTCAAATGATTTCCCCTTTCCTGGTTCCCCATTCCCCGAAAGTCTCATAAGCCCTCTTCCCTCCCCCTGTTCCCCTATCCACCCCTTCCCACTTCCCTGTTCTGGTATTCTCTTATACTGCTGCACTGAGCCATTCCAGAACCAGGGGCCACTCCTCTGTTCTTCTTGGACATCATTTGATATGTGGATTATGACTTGGGTAATCCAAGATTCTGGGCTAATATCCACTTATCAGTGAGTGCATACCATGATTGATCTTTTGAGTCTGGGTTACCTCATTTAGTATGATGTTCTCCAGCTCCACTCATTTGTCTAAGAATTTCATAAATTCATTGTTTCTAATGGCTGAATAGTACTCCATTGTGTATATATACCACATTTTTTTGTATCCATTCCTCTGTTGAGGGACACTTGGGTTCTTTCTAGTTTCTGGCTATTATAAATAGGGCTGCTATGAACATAGTGGAGCATGTATCCTTATTACCTGCTGGAGAATCCTCTTGGTATATGCCCAGGAGTGGGATAGCAGGGTCCTCCGGAAGTGAGTGGTGAGCCCAGTTTTCTGAGGAACCGCCAGACTGATTTCCAGAGTGGTTGTACCAATTTGCAACCCCACCAGCAGTGGAGGAGTGTTCCTCTTTCTCCACATCCTCGCCAGCACCTGTTTTCTCCTGTATTTTTGATCTTGGACATTCTGATTGGTGTGAGATGAAATCTCAGGGTTGTTTTGATTTGCATGTCCTTAATGACTAATAATATTGAACATTTTTAAAGATGCTTCTCAGCCATCCGAATTTCTTCAGGTAAAAATTCTTTGTTTAGCTCTGAACCCCATTTTTAATAGGGTTATTTGGTTTTCTGGGGTCTAATTTCTTGAGTTCTTTGTATATATTGGATATTAGCCCTCTGTCAGATGTAGGGTGAACAGTTCCCCTTATAGGAAGTTTCTACTAAGTTTACAGTTTCTGCTTACTGTTTCTACTAAGATTTCTGTATTATGGTCTGCAAGACA
Source organism: Apodemus sylvaticus (assembly GCF_947179515.1). NCBI lineage: Eukaryota > Metazoa > Chordata > Mammalia > Rodentia > Muridae > Apodemus > Apodemus sylvaticus. The sequence continues at coordinate 82,692,716 of NC_067481.1, forward strand.
GAGGGATGCAGGCTATACTAATTCTTTATTCAAAGTTTGTTAACTTGCTGCTTGTCTCTTTCAGGGAATATTAAACTGTTAACCAATTCATCTTCTTGCTTTTCATATCACTTCAAGCTCTACACTGATCACAGACTAACCAGGTCCTGACTAAGGACATAGCAGTAAGTTTTACTTTCTTTTTTATTGGATATTTTCTTTATTTACACGTTAAATGTTATCCCCTTTCCAGGTCCCTCCCCCAGAAACCACCGACCCATCCTCCCTCCCCCTGGTTCTATGAGGGTGTTTCCCCACTCACCCACCCACTCCCACCTCCTCATCCTGGCATTCTCCCACATTGTGGCATCAAGCCTTCACAGGACCAAGGGCCTTGCCTCCCATTGAAGCTCAACAAGGCCATCCTCTGCTACATATGCGGCTGAAAAACAATATCAACTAACTGGAAGAACAACAATATCAACCCAGCAGATCCCCCAGAGCTTCCAGGGACTAAACCACCAACCAAAGAGTCTTACTTCTTAAATGAAGCCACACTGACAATGGGAATTGTCTCTGTTGCGATAGCTCGTTCTGATTGCTTCTTTGGCTGTGGTCACAGGCCTCTCTTGCTTTAGTGGCATGCCCTTGGCAGGGCTTTGAACCTGGCCTTCTAAGTTCCTCTGTGCCATCTTCTTAACATTGTGCCATTTCTCCAGGTCATAGCCAGTGAGTAAAGTTTAAGTTTTTAATTGGCAGGTAACTTGTTGTCATTCTTCCTAATCTCTTTGAAAAACTCCCCCTTTATACTTTAAAAGATTCTTTTATTTAATGCTGAGTTTTTCTTAGCAGTTTTACCAATTCTCATCAAAACCTCTGACTTACACACACACACACACACACACACACACACACATACACACACACACACACACACACACACAATCTAGAGCAATTGTGTTTAATGTGCCTAGATTTTAATTTGTAATATAGGCATAAAGAGCAAAGCCATCACACAACCTATAAATGTGTCCTATTTCCATAGCATCTACTCTTTAAGATCCACAACTCTATTAAACCTGTGACTACTAGACAATTGTGTATGGGAAGGACACCTCCTTCTGGGTAACATCTTCCATGAGAATGTCTGAAATTCCAAGATAAGTAAGGGTGAAAGAGCTTGGATTTGTCACTAAAGTATCCACTGGACCTGAGAACCTCAGCTGTGTCTGATGGGCAGGATCATGAGTATTCACCTCTGTTTTCTCCATGTCAGAAAACTTGTGACTAGGTCTGACACAACAGTTTCTTGAAAAGTGACCAAGTGAGTAAACACCAGACAAAACTGGTCACCCCATTTTAGTGATGAAGTCAAAATCATTTGTGAGAATTTGAGGGTAAGCCCACATTGGATTTCTGGGTTTTTTGTTTTGTTTTGTTTTTTGCTTTTTGTTTTTTTGTTTGTTTATTTGTTTTTAAGACAAGGCTTCTCTATATAGCCCTGGCTGTCCTGAACTCACTCTGTAGACCAGGCTGGCCTCAAACTTAGAAATCCGCCTGTCTCTGCCTCCCAGGTGCTGGGATTAAAGGTGTGCTCCACCACCACCTGGCATAGGTTGGATTTCTAAATATAAGCAATATACTTACTTTTTGAGTTCCATTTTCTATTCGGATTATTGGAAGGATTCAGGGATTCTATATAGTTATTCATCTTCAGATACATGTTGAAGGTGAAATACATGAAGTCTTATGTTTACTGTCTCTTCATAAAGAAAAGCCACATCTCTCTTAATTGGTCATCTCTAACCTATATTAACGATAGCTAAATTAATTGAATAGTAATTTCTGAGACACTTTAGAGATGGAAAGTGTATCTGTGAAATATATGCTGAATGTTCAAGGATGATAATAAATAAAAAACAGTATAATATATTATTTACACACCCCTTACTCTATCTCACCCTGTGTTGGGAGCTCTGTCATTTCTTTACCTTAAAAGTAAGATAAATTTTTTTTAATAATTTTATTTTCCATATTCTTTGTTTACATTCCAAATGATTTCCCCTTTCCCAGATCCCCCCTCCCCATATGTCCCATAAACCTTCTTCTCTCCATCCCTTCTCCAATCACCTCCCTCCTTTTTCTCTGTCCTTATATTCCCTTCCAATGCTAGGTCAATCCTTTCCAGGATCAGGACCCTCTCCATACTTCTTCATGGGAGTCATTTGTTATGTGATTTGTGCCTTGGGTGTTCAGGGCTTCTGGACTAATTAATGTCCACTTATCAGAGATTGCATTCCATGTGTATTCTTTTGTGATTGGGTTACCTCACTTAGGATGATATTTTCCAGATCAAACCATTTGCCTAAATATTTTGTGAATTCATTGTTTCTAATTGCTGAGTAGTATTCCACTGTGTAAATATACCACATTTTCTGTATCCATTCCTCCTTTGAGGGGCATCTGGGTTCTTTCCAGTTTCTGGCTATTATAAATTAGGCTGCTATGAACATAATGGAACATGTGTCTTTATTGCATGCCGGGGAATCCTTTGGGTATATGCCCAGGAGGGGTATAGCAGGGTCCTCTGGAAGTCTCATGTCCAGTTTTCTGAGGAACCTCCAGACTGATTTCCAAAGTGGTTGTACCATCTTACAGCCCCCCCCCCAGCAGTGGAGGAGTGTTCCTCTTTCTCCACATCCTCACCAACACCTGCTGTCTCCTGACTTTTTGACCTTAGCCATTCTGATTGGTGTAAGGTGAAATCTCAGGGCTGTTTTCATCTGCATTTCCCTAATGACTAATGATGTTGAGTAAAAAGTAAGATAAATTTATGCCTCAAGTTTACAGACAAGAGAGCTGAGAGTTAGTGTACTAGGTGTGTGTATAAGCATTGCTTGTGGATATCACAGAAAAAATTAAACTTGAAGTCTGAAGGATAGTGCGTTCCAAGCTTATAAAATCCCATGTTTCTCAGAAATTATCACAACATAAGGCACACACACAGACATTCATGCACAATAAAACCACACATAGAACTTTTTTATTTTTATTTATATTTCTTAGCTCAAGAATTACACACTAGCCAACATTATTATATATTTACATGCTGAAACTGGCTGCAATTAGTTGAAATTCATGAAAATAATTCTTATGTGCTATTCATTGATAATCCTCTTTTGAATTTTACTACCGCATGTATCCCAGAGATTTTTTTTTAGAAGTCCTGATGTTAGAGAGACGTGAAAACAGATGCAATGAGTCCCGCTAGTGCTTTGAGTTTTCTAGCCATCGGGGTGTGAGTATGATGTGTGTGTTCAGAAAGGCTACAAGGTTGTTGTAAGGCTGATAATCACTACATTGTGAAGACACTAGAACATCACTTCTTATAAAAGGACAGTTCAGAACTATGCAGGAAAAATTCTATAACAGAACTATTTAAACACCCATGCAAAGAAAAATTGTAAGTGTCATGGAATTTAAATTATAGGCAACTTTGTTTGAGTGACTTGTCTTTAAAATGAATGTGTGTGGACTCTTAATCGCTGAACTAAAACATAAAATGGGAAAGAATAGAAGCTGATGGAAATGTTGACTTGATTGAAATGGAGAGTGACAGGGGTGTGTCCTCAGATGTAGGTGATCTGACCGGGAGTGGCATTTTGTTTTAGAACTCAAAATAAACTCTTGTTTTTCATAGTTTTGGATGTTTATCACAAAAGTACTTCTTAAATCAAATTAAAAATCCATTTCAAAATCTTGCACATATCTAGAGAAATGTTCTCAATGAATTTCCCAAAAGTAAAGCTATTTTAAGTTTTATTTTTTTCCAACTTAAAAACACAAACAAACACACAAACAAACAATAATTTGCTCAGGGCAGCTTCAGAATTTACTCTCTATTGACTCCTTTCTATTTTTTAAAACCATCTTCCTACTGCATTTGAAAAATTATTTAAACTTTGGTGTGAAGCAGTGACTTTTTTTCCATTTCCTTTCTTTTACTGTTTATTTCCCTTTCTTTTTGAAAAATAATTCTGGAGTCTTTGGTTGAAAGAAATAATACTATCTAAAGACAAACGCTAGTATTTATTAAAAAAAAAAAACAACTCTTCCAGCATGCATTGTATGTAACAAATTTCTGGAGCTGGTATGAATAATTTTTGTTGTCACTATCTGCAGAGTTGCTATAAATGTCTAGTTTTGGGGGACTAGCTATAGTTTGCAAACTTTGGCTTCTTTTACTCTAGCATAGAAAACTATTAAGTTAATCCTAACCACTTCTCCTTTTTTTCCATTTACCATTTTAAAAGCATCTCTTGATTGTTAATATGACGCCAAAACAATGCTACATTTCCCACTGAGAGGGAGAAAATGGGAGTGAAAAGCAAGGAGTAGAAGATGCTCTCTCTCTCTCTCTCTCTCTCTCTCTCTCTCTCTCTCTCTCTCTCTCTGTGTGTGTGTGTGTGTGTGTGTGTGTGTGTGTGTATTCATACCTGTATGCGAGAAACAGCAGTGGAAACCCTTCTGCCTGGGATTACCAAATCATTTATGCAAAAGGGTGTTTAAATTACTCTGCTGGGGCACTGCAGTAAACATACTTAGTAAAAAATAAATAGATAAAATTAAGACAAAAACCCTAAGCAATTATTTGTATCTATTGACTATTAATTTACAGCATATTTAATTATGTACATAATGTAGCACATCAATGTAAGCCATAAACAGAATTAGTACATTGCCTTACCGTAAAATACAAATTAGAAGTTAAAAATATTTAAGAAATCTGTTTAAATATTTACACACGCTCAGTGAAAGGTATGGTTGCTTACATAACAGATTCTGTACACTTAGCAAAATGGCATGATTGCTACAGTTGTGAATTCCCCTGACCATCATGGTAAGGGGTAGTTTTTTTTTTCTCTCCTCTCAAGAGGATTTCCCCCCATTTTCTTAATTTTATTTTTTAAATTTCAAATCACCAGTGGACAGTGTTATCTGTGTCCTTTATAAGACAGCAAATGGACATTTGACAAGCAATGCGAAACTAGTTAACATCTCATATTCTGAGGTACAGTACTATTGTAGAGTCAAACTGTGCAATGTTCATAGAAACTGTAGGCACTGATTTGCTGAGAGAGATGTTCAGTACCCTGTATTACTTATTTCAGAATGGTGACTGTTGGCTGCCAAATTAAAAAAAAATTCATTTACAGGCTCAATGAAGGAAATAACTCTTGAGGTTATTCCTTTTGTTTCTGATGTATGAATGCATATATATGCATGTGTGTTTACACGGATCTCTATATTCACATATACTCATGTAGATATGCTATAAGACCTGTCTGTGTTGATGTTTTCAGTTTTTGTGTTTGACCATGTAGTTAGCTCTAAGACTGAAACACAGTGACCTACAGAAAACGGAATTGGTCATGGTTGCCAATTTAAAGCAGGTCTTGCTTAAAATACCTGTGATTTATTTCTCCATTAGAAATTCCACTGCACTTTTGTGATGTCTTGTGCTTTTGTAAGCTGACAGATCACTTCTGTGTGGTCCTAATCCTAGAATGTAGTGTCTTTTGGTTTTTAAAAAAATCATTATTATCATTATTGTTATTATTTTTCTTAGCACTGCTGTTGTTGAAATGAAGAGACAGAAGGACTAGATGACACTGCTTGAGTCCTATCCCCTGATGTTAAATTGCAGTAGAAATAATTTTAACATTCCTATGCAAACACATGGGTATGCTGCATGAGATTTCAATTCGGAGGTGCATTTCATACCTACAAGCAGTCATGTACAATATATATATATACAGATTGAGATCAGTGATTTTGTTTAGACTGTGCATTTGAGAGTCAGAATTTGCCTACTAATTTCTCAAAGATGAAAAAACACCTTAATTGCTGGCTATCTGCCTATTGTATAATCAAAAGAAAAAAACTATACATATGTATACACAGATAGTAATACCATTTCAAGATTGCCAAAACACACCTTGGTGGTCCATTAGTTTGACTACTGGGTAACAAACTAATTGGTTTTCCCAGATTCATCAGACCTAGCACCCTTTCCTGCATTCTAATTCAACTAAATATGTAGATAAAAAGTAAATTCTACATGGACTGCTATTCCTGGACAGGAGGAATCAGTGTTTTCTTTACCTATGTGGATATTGAATGTCAACATATGGTACACTCTAGGGCATTGGTTGCAAGGTCCTGTCTGTTTTCTGCATTCGTTAGACCAGAAGTCTGTTTGCTGGTCACAAGCATGTGAAGCCCACCCTGTGAGGCTGCTTCTCTTCATTTCAATCTAAATTATGATATTGACTTCCCTGGACATCGAAGATTTTGTTATAATCACAAATGAGAATATCAAGGATTTTGTTATGGCTTTTATGGAAATTGCAAATGGGAGCCTAGGCTTAGGCTCTGAATTGTCTTTAGAAAAAATCTTTTCAGAATGGCATGTCACAGGTGTGCCCCTGAGATTAAGTTTATGCTTCTTCCTATATTTTTCTACTCAGTCTTCAACCCTGGTGACAAGGGATAGGCACTTTTATTTCTGTGATTCCCCTCAGAAAAAAATGATTGCGTAGGGGAAAGCCCCGGAGAAACTTAAAGAATCTTTACTCTGAGCACATGTGAACATCCTCAGTCAGATTTGTAGTCCTGTGACTCAAACTCAAATGTGTTAAGCACATAATTAAACACAGGAGACAGACATCCCAATACTGATTGGGGAAATAAAAAACAAAAACAAACAGAAACAACAACAACAAAGCAACACAAAACCCACAAAAATCTACCATCCCATCTTTGTTAAATTTAGAAAATGAATGATGAATTTTATTTATTTTTCTTGTTTCTCTTTAATTGTTGGAATTGAAGCACACACTAATGCTCACCATACTAGTTTTCTTTTTTTTTTTCCTAATCATGAGGGGAAGGATTCATCTGCAGAAATATAGCAGCTTTGACCACCATACACTTAACTGGGGACCCTACTCTGAAGACAGAATATTATTTTGATTGTTTTAAAAATAGAAGTAGCAAAGTTATCCTCTGAGGTAAAGGCCAATCAGAGTCAATTTTATAGAAAAACATAATAATTTAGTATTTTCTATAGGTAAAAGCCAAATAGTAACCCCCCATTGACAAAAAATAAAATATATTGCCCTATTCTCTTTTCTGTAAAGAATATGTATGGCCAATATAGAAAGATGCACAATGACATAATTTGAGAAGCAGAATAAAGACAATGCATCACAGCAGCCTGCTCCTCAGTTAGCTCAGCTCCTGTACCATGAGCTGGGAGTGCAACACTCTCTGACCGCAGCCTTGTTTGAATCCCAGTGTCCACTACTTTTCCTGTTTTGCTTGATTATGTAGTTTGCAATATGTACAATGTAAGCACCCTTTAAATTATCAAATCCCACCAACCCGCAGATTCCCTTTGTGCATACACGAGCCTTGGAGAATACAAAAGATAACCCAGTTCACATGGTCTCAGGGAAGCCTCACCAGGGCTGTCTCCCAAGTGTAAAATGAGAAATTTTGAAAGCTGAAGATGATGACTAATCCTTTAGGATAAAGAGCAAATTCTCTTTTCAATCATACTGTATTCTAGTCAGAAATAAACCCAGAGGAGGACAATGTAAGGGCAGCTGGCACTGAGAAAAATGGCCTGCTCATCTGTGCTCTGTATTTAACTGTGAGACTGATTCTCAATATAAGCTATCAAGGTGCTTCTAATTCCCTCCGCTTTTCTATTTGATAGCTACTTTTGATGAGATAAATGATTTATAAAAATCCTCCTAAAGTATGCTAAGCTCATGACAAGGGCACATCAATCTGTTTCATTCTAGTCTTTCTGCTCAGCGCTGTGTTCAGACTTGATGCTGTGGAGCAAGTGATAAGGGTCACACTTGGGTGTTTTACTTTCCCTTAACCACAGTCATTTCTGGACATTTGACCCTGCTATATGCTATAAACTTTTATTTTAACCACCTGGGAAACAGCTTTTTGGCAAAATGTTAACTTTGGCTGCTGCACATGGTCTGCTCAGAAATCTTCCTCTCCCTAAGGCCCACTTGAAAGATATGCCGGCCGGTTCTCTGTAGGCAATCAAACATACCAGGTAAACTGGATTCCTGAGTCTCTTCTTTGAAGCATTGTCCCATCTCCCTACTTTGATTGTGCTCAAAATGCATAGGAATCTATTAGACCTTGAGAATCACTACTCCATGACACAAGCATCATCTGTCTCAGCCCACATTGAAGTAGCTAGCATATTTGCATTATTGCAGATAATGTTTCATAAGCACAGTGGTGTCTCAACTGCATGCCAGTCTTAGGAACAATGATGGAGGGCATTTGGAAATGACTGTGTCTCAGAGAATTGACTGTCCATGTGATTGAACTTTCTAGCATCTTCTAGAATCTAGATAATCGCCCTCTGAGCAGGCTGTGTACGAAAACTGATAAAGTGGAATACTTCACACTTGATCTTGCCAGCATGTGTACAAATCACTTGTATTGTAACTGGAAAACCACGAGGACCTTAGTGTATTAGTGCTTAGTAGAAGCAACCCAAATGGTATGAAATGGACCACAGGATAGGCCAGCAACTAAGGTATTTTAACATCACTTTTGTCCTGGATTGATGTGTTTTCCAAGTCCTACATCAGGCTGTACAACTGTTTGAAGAGGAGTCTAGTCCTTGCTTCTCATGGGAGGCTGTAGTTTAGTTCACATAATAAAGCCAATAGACGATGTTGAAGAAGGAAAACACCACAGGGAAGAAAATGCGGGACCACCGATCAATGGCGTTCACATCAGTCAAGTCAGGGATGGTGATTTTCAGTTGAGAGGCACGTCTCCTCAGGCGACTTTTCTTTTGTGCCACATGTCGCTCCAGAGCATTGCGGCCAAAACTATGCCTAGGCAGCCCAGCTTTCCGATACTGGATGCTGGAGGCATCATAAGCAAGCATTGTGCTCCTGGGGTCTCCAAGTCCCATTACCGCTTCTGATGTGGCCATCTCGTTTTTGATCTCAAGAGTGCTGAGTAAGATGTTCTCGTGGGGGTCCATCTGCAAGGGGGAAGAGTCAGAAAAGGTACATCTGAAACCAAAAGCCTTGGCTAATGCTCGTGCTATAAGGAACTATTAGAGGCACTTAACAGACTGCCCATCACAGTGAGAAAGAGAGCTAGCTTTCTTATCGCAATGCTTGACTTTTAATTGCAGCTCTGCCACTCTGAGCTATTTGACTTCCAGTGTTCTCATTTACTAGATCATATAGACTCAGTCCCAGAGGATTCCTGTAATGTAATTATAATAGATTAAGTAGCACCAGCTTCATAATTTCTACTTACCCCATGCTAAGAAATAGAAGTCAAGAGCCAGCCGTTCACATAATTTATAGCATTGACATAAACAGATGCACTATTCAACTTTATTATGCATGGTATAGTGGTAGGAAACTAGTCATCAAATTATATTCACACATTTATGTAACTTATATATTTACTGAGCATATTTATTTTGAGAATCAAGGTATAGAAACTGTCATTATTATTTTTCTTCCTATCTGGATATGTTGGGCATTGTACCTGGAGCCTTTATCGTTATACATAATTGTTCTATCACTGAGCTACATGCCCATCATCATTTTTTTTAAATTATAAAACAAGAAAAAGTAAATTCATTTTTTTGCATTGATTGAGTAGAATATTTTTGTATGTTCTTCAAGAATCCTACATATATAATTTCTTTGAGCCACTGAATATGCAAGTTGGGCTTTATATTTCATTCCATTTTCCAAGACTACAATAGAAACTAACATGATTTGTCACCAAATATATTTGTCACATTGACCCACTCTAAAATATTTGTTTTAAAAAAATTCCTGCGTGAGGAAAGATCTAATAATCTGAAGGGTTTTTTTTTTTTTTTTTTGGTTTTTTAATTTTTTGAGACAAACACAATGGAGTACTATTCAGCCATTAGAAACAATGAATTCATGAAATTCTTAAGCAAATGGATGGAGCTGGAGAACATCATACTAAGTGAGGTAACCCAGTCTCAAAAGATCAATCATGGTATGCACTCACTGATAAGCGGATATTAGCCTATAAACTTGGAATACCCAAGACATAATCCACATATCAAATGATGTCCAAGAAGAACGGAGGAGTGGCCCCTGGTGCTGGAAAGGCTCAGTGCAGCAGTATAGGAGAATACCAGAACAGGGAGGTGGGAAGGGGGGATGGGGGGACAGGGGGAGGGTAGAGGGCTTATGGGAATTTCAGGGAGTGGGGAGCCAGGAAAGGGGAAATCATTTGAAATGTAAATAAAAATATATCAAATAATAAAAAAGATATTGAAATGAAAAAAATATCTGAAGTTTCCCCCTGGGCTTGGTTCCCAGCATGGACATGGTAGTTTTCAGGCATCTGAAATCTGGTTCCAGGGGAGTCAATGCCTTATCCTGGTCTCCATGGGCACCTCACACATTTGTTACACATATATAATATGCAAGCAGAACACTCACACACATACAATAAAAACAAAATGTCTTTAAAAATACAAAACTATTCTATTATAATGTTACTAACATGAAAATTAAAATGCTATATATAAAATAAGACTTAATAAAATAATAAGTGAATAAGAAAAATCTGGCTAATGATAGGCAACAATGATATATATAGAAAATATAAACAATTTGTTACATGATATAATAGTGTGAGCATGGATTATGCAGGAAACAAAATGGAATAAGGACTACATATTAGTAATTAGCTTTCATATGCATTTTGATGCTCTTATACTATAATTTCAAAACTAAGACCTTTTGAGAAATAGATGTTATAAAATATAAAACATTCTGAAGCATAAGAGTTGACCAATTAATCTCTGCCCCCTTACCAAATATTCTGTATTTGTTTATGGTATAATTTTACTTACTGGGTAGACTAAACAACAGTGCTATTCTAATTATTTTGGGGACACTATGAAATTTGGAAATGCAAACACATATATTGTGGGACCGCGGTGTGGGACAGTCTGTAGCCTGGTTGAAGCAAGGCCACTCAGGAGACCCAAAAGAATATTCTACAAAGGACAGAACCTGTGAGCTATGTTCCCAGACTCCTGACTCCGCAACTCCATAATCCTGTGGCCATCAATCACATCAGTCACGTATGGCTATGCCCCAGACCCCTAGCGTTCTGGCTGGTCCTCCCCATCCATCTTTAAGTAGTTTCTTGGGATCAAACTCAGGTTGCCAGACTTATGCATCAAGCCCTGTTACCACCTGAGCTACTTCTGCTTAGTTTTTTATTTTCTATGTATTTTGAAAATCCAAGAACTTCCAAATTCTAGATATTTTGACTCTCATCCCCAATTTATTTAAGAGGGAAGGAGCATTAAAATAATTCAAGTGCGTACATTAAATTTATAATCTAAGGAATGATACATTTTCTCTCTCTCATCTCTCTCTCTTTCCTTCCCTCCTTCCTTCCTTCCTTCCTTCCTTCCTTCTTTCTTTCCTTCCTTCTTTCTTTCCTTCCTTCCTTCCTTCCTTCCTTCCTTCCTTCCTTCTTTCTTTCTTTCTTTCTTTCTTTCTTTCTTTCTTTCTTTCTTTCTTTCTTTCTTTCTTTCTTTCTTTCTTTCTTCCTTCCTTCCTTCCTTCCTTTCTTTCTTTCTTTCTTCCTTCCTTTCTTTCTTTCTTTCTTTCTCTTTCTTCTCAAAATTAAAGGTTGAAGGGCAGGGCCAAGAAGGCAGTTCTCTGTTGCCATCAGGACAAATGGACCTGAAGAAGCTGAAGCCTCCAACAAGACATTTTTCATATAAAGGTGATCACAGTTTCCATGGGATCCATAGTGGGGAAATGCCCAGCCCTGAGAACATCTGCACAAGTGTGGATCATAAAGAAGGAAAATGGAAAGGGAGGATGTAATGGTTGCTGTTGTCTACCTGACAGAACCGAGGGCCACCTGGGAAACTGGCCTGAATGCATACCTGTAGGATATTGTCTTCCTTATACTAACTGATATTAAAAACATGTGAACAGCTGCTCGCAGCTCCCCCTGCCCTGGCTTCCAGCCATTGTGGACCTCAAACTATGAGCAAATATAATCCTTTGCAGCTTTTGTCACAGGAGGGGAAGGGAATGGAAGAATGAACAGGAAGATGATAGAAACAGGTGTGATAGGGCAAAGGGAAAAAGGAAAGAAGATGGGAAGTATGGGACCTTGTAGAGCAGTCTGTAGCCTGGCTGAGCAAGGCTCACTCCGGAGATCCAAGAAGAACATTCTACAAGGGACGGAACCCATGAGCTATGCTCCCAGACTGCTGATTCCTCAACTCCATAATCCTGTGGCCATCAGTCACTTATGGCCAGGCCCCAGGCCCCCAGTGTTCTGTTCTGGCTGGACTCCACCCCTCCAGTCACCTGGCTACAGCCAGGCTTTCCTGGACCCTTGGTTACCTGACTGTTGCCAGAAGAAGGCTTCTTGCCCCTCCTTGCTCTCTCTGGCCTCTTCTCCCTCTCTGCCCTCTCCCCCCCCCCTCTGTTCCCCCTCTATATTCCTTTTCCCCCTTCCCATAATGTCATGGCCATCCCTCTATCTTCTCTTTCTCTCTTTACTTTTCTATCTCCTTTTCTCTTTCTACACTTCTAAAAATAAAGCATTGAAACTATGTACTGTCTCTTCTTATCAAAACCCTCTGCTTAGAAGCATGGAGCAGGACTCAGCGTTTCCAGCCACCAGGGAAGGATTGAGCCTCCTCTTGGCCAAGCAGTTTCTTCTACAGGTACCGGGGCCATGCAAAAAAGGCCTGTCTTTCGGTGCAAAGATCTCCTCGCTAGCAGGCAGTCTCATGCTCTACACACACCCAGGCGTCCGCTGTCCCTACCCCTGTGCAGTGTGCAGTCCTGCCAGTGTCCTTTTGTGGGTTCTGCCTACCAGAGTTCTCCTATGCAGGCTCTGCCACCGCTCCTGCTCCTTCCCCCCCTCCAATATATGACTCAAGAGGGCTGACTGCCACAGCAGTGGTTGTGATGACTGGTTAGTTCTCTGTCTAAGGAAGGAAAGGGGAACTGAGGTGCTTTTGTTGTGCTCAGTTCTCTGCAGCAACTCTTGCACTAACGACTCGAAGGCTTCCTTATCACAAGGCACTCTTCTTCTGTACAGAAGTAATGGTGTTCACCTGAACTTCCCTCCTGGACACTTGGTCCCTGGGGAAAACAAAAATCTCAAAGCTTCATCTTTTAAAAATTCAAATTTACAAGTGAGAGGATAGGACTTCTCACCACTCCCTGCTGCTCCAATACTGCATCTGCTCTCTGTTATTTGTGTTTGCTGTGCTTTTTTCTTTTTTTACCCGTACAGGAAATACATTTTAGCATTCTAATTTTTCTTTATTGATTTTCAGAGCTTCTTCTCATTCCAACACCAGCATGTTTGTCTTATTACCGAGTGTTGTAGTAGTCACAGAGGTTCCAAATCAATTATTGGTTGGCTGTTAATTGTGTGAAATGATAGTATCAACCATTATAAGAATATTGGCACCCATCGAATGTAATTTTTCTAAGTTTTATACAAATTATTCTTGGATGATTTATGTAACTTCAGGGAGTTTCTATCTTATTATGTATAGAATCCAAGAGTTAAATTCAATGATCCCTGGTGCCTAATCATGTATTTCTTTTTCATTTACAAATTCAGAAGATCTGTTCAGTATGATTAGCAGGGTGAGTGTTCTACATGGATCAAGTCATAAGGAAGACAACATTGCTGCAGAGTCTGCAGGACAAGGGCAGTCTCCAGACACAAACTGGGTACAAGTCAAACTGTAGTTTTCCATTTGTTCTTTTAGCTGTTAGAAAGCTAAATGTTCCTTCATCTGTATTGAGAGCTAAGACAGGATGTAGGGAAACTAACTGGAAGGTAATATGTAAGAAAGTAGACACTAAAGCACAATTCAAGCTGATTGTCATGAAGTGTGTCATTTATAGTGAGATGCATACGAGTACCAGGAATATGGATAACAACAACAACAACAATACATAACCATGCCATAGGGAAAAGCTACTGTGTTGACTTACACACACTGCCATACATGATATACAGGAAGCACTCCAAAATGCATAGCTGATCTTATAAAAGTAAAAGCACTGTTCTCTATATGATTAAATTGATCTTCTAGAATAGACTCAGGAGATGATCCTTCCCTAGGTAAACCCCATCATCTGCTTCTATATTAGAGGTCTTGCGAGGCTGATGAAAAAGTGGTGGTGGAGACGGATGAGGCATATAGAACACCTCTGGACAACTGATAAGCTGCTACTCTTTGGCAGAGACCCCTTTACTAGAAGACTGTTTTTTACTTTCTTTTTTTTTTTTTTTAGAGTCGTGGTTTACCTGTGTAGCCCTGCTGGCCTTGGAACTCACTCTGTAGACCAAACTGACCTCAAACTCAGAGATCTGCCTTCCTCTGCCTCTTCAGTTTTGGGGATCAAAGGCATGTGCTACCACAATTGGCTCAAAATGCTTAAACCATAAATTATGACTGTTTGTCTAGATTCAATTACCTGGCCAATAACAGGAAAGAATTAATTTATCTAAAACATCATTTTCCCGAAAATCCTTACCCATGGCTACAGAGATACGAAATAGGTAGGAATAAGAAACAACCATCTTCCTTTGTAATTCGTTTCTCAATTAAAGGGCAGGAAAGAGACTCAGGCTAGTTGTAATTCCCTGAGATATGCTTAAAGTCCAGTGACATAGCTCTGATTTTCCCAGCCGATTCTAGTTAGACCATTTTTATCCTTCATCTGTTCCTGTTTTCTACAAGTTCTACTTTATAACACTTATCTTCACTTTACTCTTAAAAGTTGGATTCCTCACTGAAGGGCGGTCCTCAGTGCCTATTGCTTCCATGCTTGAGACCACCAATATGGAGAATTCCCATCAGGTCTGCTCAGGGGCTCAAAGACCACTTAGATCACATTCTCTTTTAAGCCATAAGGCAGGCTGTTATACAGTGCCCTATTTAGGACTCCGTATTATGACAATCCTTGCTTATCTAGGTGCTACATTCGGGAACTAAGTCTTGACCTTTGATTTCAGTTCTATTCAATGTCAACTTGGGAAAATATCAACACCAGCTTTCTGGGGTTGTTTGGGAGAACTGAGCAGCTGCATATGTAAAACACTTAGGCTCTCTTTGTTCATAGCAAGCATTCAACAAACCATAGCTAAGATTGTTATTAAAATTTCAATATAGCTGAGTACTCCACAGTTCCTTATTATCTGTGTGCCTACACTGTAAGTGGAACATTTATAGCACACTGACTCTGCCTCCCCATCCCCCATCACTCTACACTAAGACTGTAGAGTGAATAGAAAGATTATAGAAGCTGGGGCATTGGATTGCTGCAGTATTTACCAAACATGACTTGGCTGCTACACACATGACCTCATAGCAGCTGTGACTTCATGTACAAGATCTCTACAAGAGCATCTCAGTCCAAATCCAGCATGCATAAGAGGCTCATGAAGCTCTACTCCAAGTTGAGGAGAGTTATTAGCAATTGATGGCTTCAGGCAGAGGGAGAGAGTTTTTTTTTTTTTCAGGTATATGGCTCATGAGGGGCTACCTAGACTTACGATGATAGTCCTACAACCATACAAATACAGATAACACTAAGGTAGTATGTCTTTAAAAAAGGGAAGTATGCAGTTGAACCCAAACATGGTAGGGAAATAAAAGAGAAACTGGACGGGGAGGGAATGGGAGTAGATTTTATGACATTATTTGCATGTATTAATTTGTCAAACAAAACAATCTCAAGAGATAGTAAAAGGATAGGTTTCACCTGATGCTGCTATAGTAAAATGCCACAGGCAGTTATATAAGCTAAACTTTCAAAATCATTATTTTAAAATTCTGGTCTGGTTAGTAGTGGTTTCTTTATAGATCTGAGAGCAATACTCAGTGTCTGCTGAATGCTATATGTGCAATTATAAAATATGATTTCATTAACTATAATAAGTCTGCACTGAATTATTTCCACATGTTGAGATGAGATGAACAGAAGTTGCATTTCATTTTTTCGGGGCGAGATGAAGAAAGAACAAAAGGATAACGAACATGTCTACACATAGCAGTCACGCATGTTCATTTTAATATGCCTAGCATCACTTAGGAGGGGAATCTTATGAAGGAATTTTTCTCAGACAAGTTTGTCTGTGGGCGCGACTGTGGGCAACTGCCTCAGTTGTTAATTGATACAGGAAGACCCTGCCCCATTCTCCAGACATAGCATCCTGAGCAGTGTAAAGAGAGGAGAAAGCAAACTGAAGATAACGGAGCCAGCAAGGAACCTTGCCCATCACTCTCTGCCCTTGAAGGTAGATATGATGTAATAGCTGCTCACCTTCCCACCTTGATTCCCCTCAAGTGATGAACTCTAATGTGGAATTGTATGCTGAGATAACTCCTTTCTTCCATCAGTTACTTTGGGTGAGATATTTTATCACAGCATCAGAAATGAAAGTAGGGCACCACGTTACAGAACTGGTCACATCTTCCCAATGAGAAGAAACATAGGGCATAGAGGCCAAGGCCAAAGAACGACGTTGTCAGTACTACAGTGGCAGAGAGCACAGACAGATGACCTGGCTTGTCTTTCCTCCTGATCTGTTAGTTTTGTTAAAATTCTGATGACAGTAAATTATACAAATTTTCTTGCTATTTGTCATCTATCAGACAACACTTTTTGAGGAAAAATAAAAAGAGGTCTGTGTATTTCACTGTTATATCTTCAAAAATTCTGCATTGTTCTCAGCACAATGTAGATGCTCAGTAAAGGGTGGTTTAATGAAATTAATTTTGTGGTAATATAAAGTCTAATTCGCCTCTTTGTGAGTCATCAGTATATTGGAGCCAATTATTTCATATAACTCTAAAGAGCAGAACACTCCTGAAACACTTCTGGAATTCTATCTCTGCTCCCAAGATTTCTTTCTCTACTTGCATAGGTAGTTTTTGTGATTGTTGCTTGTTCGTTTGTTTGTTTGTTTTTCTAAAACAGAAACACTATACTCCCATGGTGTCCACTCTCACTTCCAGGACAGATCCTTCATTCCTACACAGAGAAGAGCACTTAGTGACTAACAGCTTGAAGTTGAAATTAAGCATTTTATTTACAGAACACTTTCATTTGTCCCAGAAGCCACTTAGAGCTGGCTCTGATCCCATACTTGGAAAAGAGTGAAGAGGAGGCAGAGCAGGAATTAGAATTAGGTCTGTTCCACTTTCCCTTGTGGAAGCAAGGAACCAGTCTACATCAGTGGGGGGCAGTCATCTGGAGCCTTCCACGATTATCCAGAGGAAGGACTGGATAAGAGTGCTTAGAGCTAAATGTGTCACTGAAAGTAAAAGCTGGAATAAACTTGTGTTAACTCCAAAGCCTTCAGGTGAGAAGAGCAGACATCTGTGTTTTGTCTGCGTATCATGTCTGGTCTGCTTATGCTAATTTCTACCTGAGAAAGCACCATCCAAATCTCTCTTCTCAGTTTCTGTGTGCCTGGTGTAAGCATATTTGAGTAAGTATCTTCCTGATGCTGTGATTGACTGAGGAATGGATATGACCTTTTTGTAGCCAGTGGCATATTCTGAGTCTTCTGATGGACACAACAGAAACAATATACTTAACGAATACTAGCGGATTTATGTCTAGAAGCAGATGACCCTGGATCTGTAGATTCTGTTGGGATATTTGAAGTGTAAGAGGCATTCATGGCTTACAATGTAGACAGTACAGACAAGGATGCTAAGAAAGGCTATATCTACCCTTCCTTTACCATCCCCCTCCTTCTTCTATCTTCTCTATTTCCTTCGTACTTCCCTCTCTTTATTTCTGCCTCTCTCATTTCCACTACCCTTTTATCTCATTGTTTCCTTAAGTGAGCACAAGTTGTGTTTTATGTTATCCAAGACTCAAGGGATACTAAAATGTGACTCATCTCATTTAAAGGTCTCAAAGACTCCCTTATACAGGCAGAGCAGGAAAGGAATGGCTGACATTTTTCTGTTGTATGAATTTCTCATAATTCAAATTGCAATTAAGTAATCCAGTACAGGAGCATGATCATGGCATGCAAAGCAGTGTTAAGTTTTAGTATTTAGACTGGAATCAAAAGAGGCCAGGACCTGCTAGATTTGAGAGCCTGTTCATTAAATTGGTGGCAGTATGCTTCCTTGAATGGATTATTGTTTCTTTATCAAAGGGTGTAAACCATGTAAGAAACCAACCTACTGGGTCATGCCTCAAAACAACTGAGGAGACTAGCAAGTTCTACACGTATTTTAAAGGATAAAAGTAGAAAACTTGGGACACATTACCTATAAATTTCTGTTAATTCTCTACTGTTTATATAAAAGCCAAATTAATAATAAATAATTTCTTAGAAAAACGAATACCATTTTTATATATGGATTTTAAATTCAGTAATGACTATCATGCATTTCCTTTGGAGGTGTCTATTGTTATGATACTTGTTATGAAGTTTTTAGAAAGAGATTTCCAAAGTACTTTAGACTAGGCATTGTTGAGAGGGTGGGAAACAGATGATCAGGAAAAATGAAGTGAGTTACCTGAAATGTTACTGTTCATAAGTCAAAGAAGAGGGTAGCATTGTTGGTCTGTGGGTCTCAATGTAGTATCTCAATGCTTTCTCCAACCTGTCTTAAATCTACCAGGGAAATCTGACCCACCTGGTGGTGTGGAGGATGAGAAGCTGTGTCCCTTGTTCCTAAGCTCAAGTGTACATCACAACCCCCTGGAGGCCTTGTTAAAACAGAGTTCTGGCTTCCACTGTTCAGATCCCTGAGTCAGCAAAGCTGGAACCCATCTCAATAGTCTGCATTTCTAATACGTTCCAAGGTGACACTGGATTTCTGATATAGGGTGTATGCTTAAAAAATGCATCACTTGGATAGCAGCTGAAGGGCACAATGTGATGTCAAATGAGGAAGCAGCCAGGTTCAAATAAATGATGACAAGAGAAGAGGCTGGTGGGAGTCTGCAACCATTCTGAAGAGCAGCTTTTGGAGAAATACAGGCAGCTTTCCTTTGTGCAGTATTTCTGGGAAGTAAGCCACATACTCCACATTCTATGCAATTATTATTTCTCTGCAAGTTAACAGAAACTCTATAAAACATGGGTCACTAATATCTCCATCTTAAATATAAGAAGATAAAGAATATGGCTAAAGATATGCCTAGCTGTATCCTTACTAAGTTTTCAGCTGGTACCATAATAGGGTCCAAGATCCTCTCCTAGGTACTTAATTATAAATCCTCCAGGCTAAGTTTTCTCACTGAATTCCTTCTCTGCATACTACCTTTAGGTGATAGTTTTTAAGAAATTAGAAGGCACTGCTCTAATTTCTTTTTTTTTCCTGCTCTAAACTTTCCTGATTGTCTCTCCTCAACAGAGCAGAGAAGACAAGTGAAACCCTGCTCATCTAATCCGGTTTCTGCAGAGGACATGAATGAGAACTCATTTCCCTCTAATGTATTGCTGTGAACTCCATTGCTCTGGAACACACACCAATAGTGTGAAACCATTCTCTCCTGGTATTTCTACCTATTCAAATAGCCATTGTCTTAATAGCAGCTGAAACAAGATGGAGGAAGGCAAAAAAACAAACAAAGGGAAAGAAGACAGAGAGATGGGCAAACCCACACACATTGGCAAGGAGTTGTCCTTGCTGGAGGTGGCTTAGCATTGTGCTCTTATCTTATTCACCTATTCAGGCTCTGCTTCTTATTCACCTGTTCATTTCTAAAAACACACTTGTTTGGGGAGATTTTCCAAAATTACCATTATCAATCAAATCTGTTGTTTCCCATCCACCGCCACTGTCTGTAAATTAAGATGCACCTGGAGTTGCATTTTTCAATCAAGAACCAAGTGCTGGATTTTGAGAGGCAGATAAGACTCTCCTGCAAGGATGCTCTGAGAATGAAGACAGCTTGCATATCATCCATTTGGCAAGGCCTACTCGCTGCAGAGACACATCTGCTGACACGGATTATAGACTGACCCAGGGAACGCTGCCACTGACACTGGTAAATGAACTCAGGATATTTGGAATACTGCCTTGTTTCTTGACTGTTGTCTGTTTATCAACATTTTTTTTTAAAGAAAGAAAACAGGACAGGCTAAAGGATTCCATTTTGCTGTTTTCTTTAATAATAGTAATAATACATTAACCTCTGAAGAATGTGACTTACTTTTTATAAAATGATTGTTTAATTTCAAATTTAGCTTCAGACTCACTGTTTCTTTTCCTGGATCCTGTTTATAATTGACGTATGATCTATAAAGACACCCTTATGACTACAGTCATATACAGAAAAACAAATCGCATCTCTCACTGGCAAAATAGAATCGCCAGCTTACCTAACAAAGGCGAATAGAGCTACTTTAAAATCCAGTTCGCCACTGGCATTATCCAGTTCATGAGAAATTGCAGATAGAAACAGCTTCTAACTATATAGTTTTCCTTCATTGGGCCTACTGAGGGTAGGAGATCTTGTTTTATCTTCCATGAAATGGCACTGTGGCCTGTGAGACTTGAAATGCTAAGGCAATGAACCATTAAGCACCTGGGGATAGCCAATGCACTCTTTCTGGAGGTGGAAATCCTCCGAAAATACCTAGCACATGCTAAGTATTCTGTGAAGTGAAAGAAAGGTCAACCAAGCAGAATGTGTAATGGGGATTTTAGCAGTGCAAGTGAAGGCCAATGCTGTTGATTCTTCAAGTCCTTGAACCAAAGTGAGTAAAGAAACAGCAATCAAAGTTGGCATTTAGAATTTGGGGCTGGATGTGGGAAGAATACATCACAATATCTAGGTAGCTTTTGTCTCAATTTAGACACACACACACACACACACACACACACACACATATCCAACATCCCTTCATTCCTTCCTCCTTCTCTTTCCTTCTTTGCTCTCTCTCTTTCTACCTCTATATTTTCCGTCATTTTAAAACATATTTAATTGCTACACAGTTACTGCGCAATCTGTTCATGCTTTCCTGTATTGACCAGAAAGTGTAGGTGGGCTAGGGGAAACTAACTCTCTACTCCAGGTTCACTGATTTTTTTTTTCTCCTTCTCTAAACTTGCCTTCAAGACAGGAGAAAGGACACTGTCTGTATGTTGGTAGTTATAGAACCCTAAGGCTGTCTGAAAAAAAAAATGCCACAATTACTTAAACAAACAAACAAACAAAACCCAAACCAAGGCATGGTATACTGAATCGCTAACAGAGTTAGATAAGTCTGAAAGCTCTCCTAAGGCAGGCTGTGGAGGCCTATTACATGGGAGCAACCAGGTGCTAAGTGATAATTGCTCTACAGCCATACTTGTCTGTGGACTCAACAATAACAACATCCCCCAAATACACACCACAGTGACAAAAAGGTGTCGTTTGTAACAAAAGCCAGAACGAATATAAGATCTGCTTTCTTTAATTAAGTTGGTTACTACCATCAAACTAGAACTTCCCTTTGTATCATAAATGAATCCATGACTACTTCAGGAGTAGTTACATGCTTAAAATTTTGTCTGGTCTTGATAAGTAATTAGAAAAATACGTACTGTGTTAATTATTTTTAGCACAGAGTAAAAAAAAGTATGAAATGTATTTCAGCATCTTTGAAATACAGTGGTACTTAATTATTGTAACTTTAATAATTCTTATTTTTGGATTGGATATGATGTTTCCTTAGTAAACTGCTTTTATGTTAAGCATCTTTAATCCGTCCAATCATTCCTTATGATCATCACCTGCTTTGGTCCTAATGTCATCAGATGAAATATTTCAGTTTTTCTCACAAAAAGATGCCATCGGGTTAGCAGATAAATGCAATGATCTAAGGATGGCTTGTTTTCTGGGGGGTGGGAGGTGGATCTTTTCTGAGGAAGCAGAAGCAGAACTCAGGACAGGAAGGAACAGGTCTATTCCCTTTAAAGTACCCAGGAAATGGTAACAGGCCTCATAACATTTGCAATCACTACACAATCAATCTGTGAACCCCAGGATAGGCATGGGTGTCTTCAGAACTGACATTCTTACCCTTTAGATCACTCTCATAGATTAAATGCCCTTTGCCAAGTTATAAGGATTGGCAAGAACATGAGCTTCAGCAACGAAAGCAGATTCTTATTTTGACTTTTGCTCCCTCTCCTCCTCTCCACCTCCTCCAGATCTTCCTCACTTCCTCCAACTCCTCCTTGTCCTCCTCCTCCCCCTTGTGCTCCCAGCCATACTCTGCTTCCTTTTTCCTAATTCTGTCTTGTTTTTTCATGCTCCTCCCCTCCCCTTTCCCTCAACACATCCTCTTCCTCCTCATCTTGCTCCTTCTTCCCCCTCTTCCTCCTTCATGTTCATCTTCATCTCTATTATTTACTGTTCTGAGACTTCCTATCTTCTCCTGGGGCTTTCTGAAATCATAGACAGATGACATCATGCTCAAACCCTTAAAGGGTCTTTGCCAGAAAAAAAATCTAGATGAACTAGTGAAACCTCATGCAGGAAGAGCTGCAGTGGGCAAGTGAGCGCCCTGGAGATGGCCCCTCCATCCTGCTCAGCATCAATGGATGAGCTCTGGTGTGGCATGTCCCCAGACACTTTGTCCCAAGATTGCTTCTTGCCACATATGGATGTACTTTCTCATGTTTTTCATGGCCCACTCCTCATTTATTTGGGATGATATGAGTGGACACCAAGAGACCCTCACTAACTATCACTTGGTATAATTACTTCCTAGGTGTTTGGCCATTTTGTTAGGCAAGCTCTTTGTAGTTGGATATGAAACTAAAAATGCTGTCTAGGTGAATTAATGATTTTATGGAATTTCTGACTTGATTTAAGTAACTTTTAAAGGTTATTTGGATTTAAATAATTTTGGGATGTTAGGGTAGTTGACAAAAAATAACATAAAGATTTTTTTTTTTAAAAGAAAAGTGGGACAGTTGATAGAGAAAATCTAAATTAGAATTAAGAATAAAGTGTGCCCTTCCTGATAGAATAGACAAGAGCTTCTTGAGTTAGAAAAGGAATACAGTGAGCATTGGTGCATTACAAGCACATACATGTAGAGGAGGGAAGAACAGACTTGGGACAAGCTAATGATCAAAGTAAGCATACACTCTATGTTGGCTTAAATTCTTTGACCTTGTGATCTAGAAATTTGGTAACAGGATTTTGATATGTACCAGGGAATTATAAGGTTTTAGTAAAGAGCAAATAATTCCATTAAGAGTATAGGAACAGAAAACAGATGACTAACCAGCTTAGCTGATCAGAACTTCCAAAATAAGACATAAGAAATATGATTTGCTCCTTAGTAAATATATGTTGTCATCCACCAAGCATAGGGAAAAACTTGATAGTATAGACTTGGCTTGTTTAAACTTTGTTAATTAATGACTAAAAATTACTGCTTTGAGGTCATTATGGCTTTTGGAAAGAAAGATAGGTGAGAATTTTTTAGTTAGATATGAGTTTCATG
This sequence comes from Apodemus sylvaticus, assembly GCF_947179515.1. Taxonomy (NCBI): domain Eukaryota; kingdom Metazoa; phylum Chordata; class Mammalia; order Rodentia; family Muridae; genus Apodemus; species Apodemus sylvaticus. The sequence goes on from NC_067481.1 coordinate 82,716,311, forward strand.
TAAAAAAATATGTCATCAACCTTTTCTTGTAATTTTCTTTTGTATCATGATTTTGATCTGTTTTTGAAGAAAGTTTTTAAGGTGATTATCTCTGGAAAATGTCTAACTTGTGGCTATGAGGTAATTTTATTCCTAAGAGGAAAACATTGTATCTAGGGGTATAAAAGAGGGTTAAGAAATGAAATAAATTGCTTGAGCTTGTCCTAGCTTCAACCATTCTGTGTGCCTGGGAGTTTTTGAACTCCCCTTTTCCTTCTCCATCCACTGCAGTCCTTATACATATCTGTATCCACCTACATCAGTTGCTCTCAACACTGACCCCTCATCAGCTACCTGCCTCAGTTTACTGTCTGGTGCCAAAGCTGGTCTTTGGCAGTTCACTAGGTTCAAACCTGCTTCGTAAACTCACCAATTCTGTATACCCCTCAAGGGAGGAGAGGTGAAATGTCTGAGGCTCAGTGTTATGAATCCATTCTGCTCACAACTACAACTAGTACAAATGGGCATTCAAAATAAAACTAAGCTGATTCTTCAATAGTTATATTAAATCTTAGATCCCTCATTTAATTTTGGTTTATGGTGGTTACCGAACAAATCTTAAAGCAGGTACAATGGAAAATATGATGATGTTAGTCCTAGAGTGAATTAGACTAAAAGATAATTTACCTTAGTTGAATCTAAATAAAAGTTACAGGATTACTTAATAGTCAAAATTACAGGTGAGTGTTCAGTACTCAGAAGTGGTATAAAGTGTTCCTCTTAGACTTCATTAATACAAATTTTTCTCGTAGCTGCATTTAATTTAATATTATCAACTAGCATTTTTTTTTACTTAGTATACGGAGTGATGCTAGAAATCAGAGCCAAGGGAAAATCTCGTCTTTGACATCATGTGGTGGAACACAGTCTTAATTTCAACATTCAGAAGACTGAGAGCTTGTAGTATCACACGTTCAAGGTCAGCTGAACAACGAAGGTTGTAGCCAGCCCGAGCTACATATAGATTTTTTAAAAAACAAACAAATAAACAACCCAATAGAATAGTACTATCTCCTCATTGTGTAGATCATTATAAAAGCAAATTCTGTAGGATTCCTTCCCATTAGAGATTCTTAACTAGTTTTCTTGATTTTTGGTAGCTTTGTAAGGACTTTTTAAACCTGTCCTTACAGACACTAATTGGTATTTTCTGAAGCACGATGTCATGTTCTACCTGGAGAATGACATATTAATTACAGATAACTGGTTTGTGTTTCTACAGAATATTTGGGTTGAGATCAAAGAGTAGATGTTAAAGTTAGAAGAGAGACAAACACAGTGAAATTGCTGTGTTCTATATTATAAGACCACAATGAAGTGCACACTGAATAAAGTTTTAAAGGTTGGTCAATTTCTTTTTTGGTACCTCGTTTTAATTTAGTCGAGTACATATTAAATTTGAAAGTAAGTAAATTTGTCATTGTAGAGGAAAAAGCAATAGGGATCAGAGTAAATTTTTCTGAGGAAAGGAACATTGAAACTGTATAATGAACAACCATCATTTCTTGCATTCGCAAGAGCTTTTGATTTTTACAGGTCTCTGTAGTATAGGTAAGTGAGTATATTTTTACAATGAACTCTCCTGGGTTCAAAACCCTGTGTTCTGAGAATAGCTATGTTGGTACTGGCTGACCTTAAATTCCTTAAGAATTCTTCCTGCCTGGCAAGTAGCTGGGACTACAGGCTTACACTGTTGTGTCATTTAGAGACTGGATTTGGGCAAGTTTCTGGAAATGGATTTGAGAATTTACACATCCAATCATAACAGCTCAACAGAAGAATGAGACAAATGGTTCTCAATTCACTTTTCATTTGCTGTACAGACACAAGCCTCAAGCTAGAATCAGTGAACTGATCTAAACTTTTCATTAACTGGTTCATCTACCCCAAAGCACTATGGGTGGCAAATTCCTGAAGATTTTTACCAATACTATATAGCTTGCAATTCACAACTTCCCAATTTAAGCTACCCAAATAAGACCACAGAGAACACTTGCTTTGGTTTACTTTCCTAAGGCTAGAAACATGCTACTGTGTGGTTTTAGCATGCAGAAGTAAGGAAGACAAACATAGCAAACTGCATTTGAAGAGGGCCTTTGATTTTTTCTTGGGATGCACACATCATGTCAAATACAGTAATAGGGTATATGAGTAAGAGGGATAAACAGTGTTGTCAGCCATGCTCCCATCTCTGTCATAATCTTCAATCTACAGAAATGAGTAATACGTTCATTAGGTCAAATCTCAAGTTTATTTAAAGGTCATAATTAACTTCAAGTTTGTAGCTTCAATTAAACTAGGCCATTGAGAGAAGAACTTAGGATTGTTATCCTTAGGTTTTAAAACTGACCTTGATTGATACTTTCCCATAAGTAAATGAGGTGGGTTTGGGCACAGAAATTCACCCATGGCCTCTATTATAAATCAGAGGAAATTGTCACTAACTTCTAGCTTTTATCCAAAAGCAAAAAGTCCAGTTTGGTTTCTAGCATATTCATTCATGGTATCAATATGTTGTATTTCTAAAAATGTGTTTATTGTTGATTGTGCGTGTGTGTGTGTGTGTGTGTGTGTGTGTGTGTGTGTGTTGCCTAAGTATAAACGCAGAGGACTACTTATAGGCTTTGATGTCTAAGCTCATACCTAATGTAATTACTCTAGCAAGATTTGCAAAAGACTGAACCCAACAACTTTCTATCTTAAACTTTAGATTCAACATGCAAGAAGGTATCTAAAGTTAAAACCTCAGTGGTCACAGGAAGCAAAAGACTGTCATTCATGCTTCTTCCTGGCTCGTAATTTGGGGGCTTTGCTTTTTTATCCTTATAATGGCCAGAGAACAAGACTAGAAATGTTCCACTTCATTATCTGCCAACAGGATTAGTCTAAGTTTTAGAAGTCCCAGCCTGCACCCATCAACAAAATTAAATTTTCAGACTCATTCTTATTCCATTTATATATGGAAAATAAGTATCTCTTCTTGCAAATGAAATGTGTCAATAAAGACAGCTTCATTATGATGATAATGATAATATGCAATTCACATTCTGTGCATGCTCTTTGTATAGTCACATTTAAAATTCGAATAGAGACAAGAACATTTATATAGTTAACTACATTTGCAAATGCGAGCTGGGGAGACAGCTTTGATTTCTTGCTCATCTACCAACTTGCTATGTGATCTTGGCTTAGTTCCTCAGCTCTACTGAGCCTCAATGTCCTACTTGTTAAAATACAGGAATGAAGAGACGACAGAATACATAGGCCACTAAAGCAGAAGTAGGACTGCTGAGCGAGTCAGCAAGCTATCAGGAGGATGTAGAGGATGGAAAAGGAACTTGGGAACAAGTACCAAAAGGACCTGAAGAATCTATGAAACAACACCATGAAACCCACTGCTTTATGTATGAATTTCCAAAGAACTAATACACTATAAAATGAGGGAGTTGTGTTTTGAGGTTATTTTAGGACATATTTATAGTATTTAAGAAATATCTTAATATCTTTACTGTCCAACAAAGACCCACATGTTAAAGGCTTAGACTGAAGCCTGTGATGCTATTGCAAAACAACTGAATGGTTAGGAGGTTTGGCGTTCTAGGAGGTCCTAGGCCATTGTGGGTGTGCTCATGAAGGGAATGCTGCCGCCTTGGTGAAGTGTTTCTCAACTTGTGACTTGCAACTCCTCTGGAAGTAGGACAACCTTTTCACAGGGGTGGCCTAAGACCATCTAAAAACAGATATTTGCATTATTATTCCTAATGACATGTAATACATAAAATTACAGTTATGAAGTAAAAAAGAAAATAATTTTATGGTTGGAGGGGTGGTAACCACAGCATGAGAAACTGTATTAAAGGGTCATGGCATTAGGAAGGTTGAGAACCACTGCCTTAGTGCAGTGCCCCTGTTTATTTATAGCTGTTAAAAAATCCTGACTGTGCCAAGTTGCTCTGAGCATGAGGAAGATGTGCTCCTCCTAGAAATGGGAGGAAGGAGGTATGGATTAAACTTGTAAAAACATAAAGCAAATAGACCTTTTTGTCCTTTTATGTTGATTTGTTTCAGATTAGACTTTAAGGCAGCGGAATGCTCACTAACACCGTAGATCCTCCAGCCTGTTTGGCATGCAATTAGGCAATAACAAATGGCCCTCATTTCCAAGGCACTCATTACTTGCAATGTCTACAGTCCACAAAAAAGTTCAGAATTACAGATTCACTTAGTCAGACACTATTTTTAAAATGTTTTCTATGTAGTGTTTTAGTAGAGATTCCAGATCTATACTTCCTCTCTTAGGGAGCAGCAGTGACTTCCTGTCCCAATTTTGAGGCCGATGGCTTTAAACCAAACTTGTTCCTCCTCCCCTTCCCCTTGGCAGTGATTGGTGCTGCAATTGAAGAGACAAAGCTATGAAAAGGGAGGCTCCTTCCTAGTAGGCTCCTGCATACAAAGGCAATGTCCCTCTCTCTTTCTAGGTGAGTAAGAGGAAATAGAAAATCTTCTTACTAATATGGAAGTCTTATATCAGCATAAGGTATTTCTATGTAAGATTTGGGATTTCCTGACCTGACACTTCCCTTCCTCTTGCTTTATTACCATTAAGCATAGGTAGAAAACCACAAGAATTTCATTATAATAATTAGCATCTCTTCAGATAAGAGTTTACCCACGATTTGATTAATTGTATGTGTGTGCGTACATGTGTGTGTGTGTGCATGCATGTGTGTGTGTGTGTGTGTGTGTGTGTGTGTGTGTGTATTTGAGGCATGTCATTACTCTGTAGCCCAGGCTGGCCTAGAATTCCCTATGTAAGCTGGGCTAGTCTTACACTTTCAGCTATTCTTCTGACTCAGCGTCCTGAGTTCTGGGATTGTTGTACCCTACAGGGCTAAAAGTAGTAATCTTTTCAGGAAAATTCAATGATACCTCTCAAGATTTTAAATGAATTTTTCCTGAATTTATTTGAGTCACTTAAACAAATTAAATGTGTATTCAGATCGTCTAGCTTGCAGTTCTCTACAACATCGAAGTGAACTTGAAAGATTAGGTGTGCATCATCTGATAATTTCACAAACAAGACAACTGAAGACAGGCGAGGCTCTTTAGCTTTCACTAAAGAATTGTCTCAGAACTGTTTCAGAGACTCAGCAACACAAAGTCCCCTGGCTTTACGAATCCAAATTAGATTCTGTGAGTGGTTCCAACAGTTATAGAAGTGAGAGGAAAGTTATTTTAAAACAGCTTCACATGCAATCTGTGATTAAAATGTGCAACTCAGAGAGAGATAGAAAATAATCTAGGCATGCATTCTAGCTTTATATAGCCCTAGCCCAATAACTTACTGGCTTCTATGGGATCCTGAATAAATCCCTGAAATCTCTAGGCTTCGGCTTCTGTATGTTACATGAGACAAATGTGAGAGGTGATGTAGTCTATTCTGAAGTTTATGATAGGCAACGCTAATGGACCAGCTGACTCTGGACCCTATTGCAGTGTCCTCAGTGTAGCTCTCAAGGCAGCAGCCGTGAGTCATCCAGAGTTGATATCCAGTTTACTCACTTGCATTTCCTCAGTTAGATCCTTGCTACTTCCTAGGAACCACGGATCAGTTGCTTTGGCATCACTGGAAAGTGTGTGGAGATTACAGAATCTCAAGTCTTAGACATGGCAGATGAAGAGTGTGTACTCTACCAGGATCCTTAGGCTCCTTGAATGCATATTAAAGACCGAGATAAAAATGGGATAAATCATCTAGCCCTATCCATGTTACTTGACTTTCTAAAAGTCAATGATATCTATTTTTTTAAAGGCGGCTTTGGAAATACACATACATATGCTATTTCTGACTCAAGCATGTGGATTACTCATAAGTGTGGTTCTGTGCAAACCCTCCAGGAAAAAGTGATCTGCTGAGGGAGCTATCAACTCTACAGCAGCCAAAGATTTCTTACTCAGCTGTGGTCTAATGGCTTTTGTGCATTTGGCCAATTACATGGTGAATTACCCTAGTGAACACTTGCCAAATGCACCCTCTACTCTGTCTCCTCAGGACTCGCCCCTTAGAACTGCTGTTAAGCTTACACAGTCTTGTTGAATATCCCTGTGCTAGTTCTAACACCCAGTTTCCCCTAACTTGGAGGTTTGAAGATGATGGCAGATAGTACATGCTGCTAAACTCTAAAACACAGAGAAAGGAAATGAAAGAAAAAATACATAAATTTAGAATATATGGCAGAACACAGTGCTCAGCTGATGTCCTCCTATTTCCCCAAAGGAGAAAATCCTATCTGTATTCTGGGTAAAATATTGAAATCTTTCAAAGCAAAAGAACCCAGGTTCAAATTAAATGTTAGCATCTTATGTTATGAACTATGAATATGAATTTCTTTACTTTGATCAAAACTGCCTTTTCTGGCACTGAAGGGTTTATATAGCAAGTGTACAAGCTTATGTTTTTGTGGTCATGTGGATTCTTTGGGGAGTTTGCTAAAATTTACCTTGTCATGCAATCAGAAATTCTGACTCAATAAGGTGGAAATAGAGCTAAGAGTTATTTATTAGCATATTGGTGATTAAAATGTTGTGGCCTAAAGATGACCCTCTATGTAGTTGTGTTTTGGGGTACTTGATAACAGGAGATGATTCAGGTAGATGAGTTCAACTGACTTCTGAGTTTGCACAGCTCTTAGTGAGTATTAGCTTTTAAGAGATATCAATATTTGAGACTCAGATAATTTGCCCATTTCTACAGTGTGGTCCAGCCTGGGGGGTAGAATGGTTTCTATTGTATCAGAATGCTATCCGGTGTAGTCACTTCTCTCAGAGGCATTTTTTTTTTTATTGAAATCAAGAGATTCAGGTACCATGCAGATCAAATTATTATGCACTTCTAACTCACAGAATAGAAGACAGTGCTATGGAGGAGGCAATGTAACTGTTGTGTGACCTTGGACTGGTCACTTCTGTTTATGCATTCATCTTTTTGGTTAATGATGAGAAGATCCTTCAGCTCTCTTCCTAGAGTGAAATGCTGTTCCTACATGTTTGGTACATTCAGCCATGTTGGACAAAGGTGCAAAGTCCTATTTTAAATTTTCTTTTTAGAATTAAAATTTACATTTTACTCTGTAATGTTTTTCATGAGCATATAGCTAAATGTGGCTTTTCCTTCCTGTGAAAGTGAAAGGCACACATTACCTGTGTAGTCAATGAACTAATGTACAGCACATTCTGAGTTCCAATACTATGAATCATATTACAGGAGCCTTGGGGAAAGCCCAGTAGACCTAATGAGATGATAGCACTGAATCCAGAAGTAAACTTTAACACCATAAAACATTCTCAACTCTGTTCTCCTGTTCTTCCAAAATGTCACAGTGACCACTTGCAAACACCAGATGCTCTTCCAAGAACTGTCTACCCACCTTTCCGTATAATTCTTAAGATCACAATCCCATGGTAATGCTATAAGTCTTTCAGTGCAAATGGGATTTTGAAGCTCTACTGGCTTCCACTCCATGCACACACTGCTAAAATTCAAGTCTTGGGGCTTGAGCTATGGGCTGTCTCCAATCCAAGGTGAAACTGGATTCACCAATCTAGAAATTTCTGTGCCATTAAGCCATCAAAATAGAGAATGATCCTCTCTAGGAGTAATCATTTGGTAAATATTTAGTGAACAATCATCACATTCGTGATGCTCTCTCCAAATCTGTATTCTTTGTGAGATACTCCATGCTAGACTGCCAAAGGCTATTAGAAGAGAAACAAAGTGTAGGTCAGAGATTGTTATGGGGAAACTACTCATGTGTTTGCTTGCAGTAGGCCAGTTTCTTAAATAATACCTGAGACTTAATAATAGTCCATCTGAGTAGAGAACTGTGAAACCTAGAGACTATGGAGGTGTAAGGTGTAGAGGACAATAGATTGGAGTTAGATAATGGGTAATATTTGTAGGTGGAAGGAAGGAGCTCTAATACTCTTTACCACATGATCTGATCAATTTATGATCCCCTTGTATATTATAGGAAGAGCAAAAATAGAAGGACCAGAGGTTTCTAGAATTAAATTTTAAAACATTAATTAACTTAATACTAATTATTTTAAATTAAGCAGAACACACTGTATACATGTATTACATTATCACATTGGAGTTTTCATAAGTATGGACAATAACAATAGTCCTTGTTCCTTGCTTGAGGAAAGTTAAAATTGTCCATGAACTAATGCTTGCATGTGGGAACTTGAAATTACATTGTGCTCTCCAGGAGGCAGCTGAGAAGGGATGGCTTCTCCTCTCCTGACACAGAGTTTTCAACCCACAGGTGTACTTTGACTCAGGGTAGGAAGCCTGTCCAACTTCCAGAAATATTTGCAGTCAGAGCAGGTAGAAGTGTTATGAGGAAAACAGACAGCTTGTTTATCGTCAAGGGAGATTTCAAAAATCATGTCAGGGCCCAGATTTGTTATGTCTCCGTAGACACCCTTTGCCAAAATTAAATAAGTATCAAGCTATCGGGCACATATCTTTGCAACAGATGCTGAAACAGTCCTGAATTTCCTTAGGAACATGAGAAGGAACTTACTGGAAATATTGTATTTTTGTTTTGAAATAATTTAATAGCATTAGGAAGGTGGTTAATAAAAATTTGATGCCAGTTCTTGATTCCCAGAACTGCTCATGGAAAGTATTCTCTCTTTTTTTCTTTTATTTAATACATATTTTCTAATCCTTACAGAGTTTTCTCAGGAAAATTTCCCCCTTTTGATGATAGAAACTTTGTCTCATTTTCTAGAATCAGAATTTCTATAAATATAAAATAAATACTGCAAAAATATTCATCTATTGATAAATACATGTATAAGTAAGGATGAGAAAGTGATTATTCATATTAAGTGTCTATCATTCTAACTCCAGAAGCATGACAGGGCTGCTGATCTTTGTTTAGAAGTTAAAGACGATTGGGCTAATCTTAACTTCATTTGGAGATCTAATTGATCTCCAGTTTAACAAGTTATTTTTCATTTATAGCCAAGAATAAATGCTGATGCTTTATGAGCAGTCTTTTCTATTCAATGCTTTTTCTCTGCATTGATATTCATTATTGAAGTGGATCTATTGCTTACTGTATAGAATTTTAATAGGAGTTTGTATCACTCATTTGTAGTGAGCATCTAAATCACTTGAAAATTTCCTTCCTGCTACATCCAACAAGAATTTTAGTATCACTAAAGGTAACTACATTTCAATATTTGAAAGGATTTATTGTGGAAAGTTTATGGGCTAGATGTTTTTTAGTCAGGGTTACCTTTTTAGTTTTAGTTAACACAAATATAACATTCTTTGCACAGTTATTTGTAGCTTCCAGAAAGATCACTTTGCATACTTACTTGTAGCTTGTAGAAAGATCACTTTGCTTTCAGATTTGTAAGTGTGTGTGTGTGTGTGTGTGTGTGTGTGTGTGTGTGTGAATCTGTATATGTGCATACATATGGATGCATGCTTGTCTGAGGTGATTCGAGGACAACTTGTGGAAATCATTTCTCTTCTTGTATCAGATGGATCTTGGGATTAAATCCAAGTAATCAGCCTTGGATAAAGTACCTGAATCCACTAAGCTCAGTTTCTCCCTTTAATCTAAACTTTCTCCCTTTTCTAATCTTTTCCGCCCTCCATTGTAATTTTCATAGAAGATCTTATCACAAAAGTGAATCTTGAGATTAACTTTTCTCAGTTAGAACTGTTTTTTGACCAACCTCTTCCAGGGTCTCTATGCAGTTTCCTTGTTTGCATTCATCACCTTCATTCAAATGTTGCTTTTCGGATTTCCTGTTGGCCTATCTATACCTGGGGTAGATTTCTCTGAACTCTGCTTACATTATCTCTGGCTTTGTTTGCACATTTTTGCTGTGCAGAACTTAAGTTTATAAGTATTATTACTTATTGTTTGTTTTACTTTTCAATTGCTGGTTTATTCTTTAGGAATTTTTAGACAGAGAGAAGATAAAATGAATCTAGAATTATTTGATATATCCATTTCTCTAATACTTAATTGGTCATAGTAAGACATGCATGTTCTATTTTTGCGGTTGTTATTGTTGTTCTTTATTTCTCGTTTTAGAGGGGAAATGCACATATGGTACATTCTTATATGGTGCCAATATCTGAGCAAACTACATACAGATCATTGTAGAAAGTAATGTGTAAATAGATATTGTATCATTCTGGGCCAAAACACAAGCATGCCAGCAATATAAGGCTTATTTTATAGCTGTGTATAGAAGACACACCTCAGGAACAATTTACACATCTAAGAATGCATGCATATCAAATTTATGTGCAGTAAGTTACGATTTGGAAGTCAGTAAAACATTGTCATTAATTTGATTCATATTTGAAAATATAAAAACCAGCAATCCATTCAGTGGTAGCACATTACAAGTGTATATAAAACACTAAGTATGAATCCAAGGTAGTGATAATAATGGTTATGCCTGCATATGGGAACACAGATGTTTTTCATAGTTTAAAAACTTTAAAAAGATACATCCTTTCTGCCGCCATTCCAATATTCTTACCAATTTTAACTGAGTGATCTTTGTCTGGTTATGTATGACCTTAGTATTACTATCTCCACCATCTTAGCATCTCCACAATGACTTCAGTGCCCATAATAGACCTTAAGACATTAAAATATCCAATGCCACACACTTTGGAAAGACAAGACCAGTCCATTTCAGTCTGACCCTAAAATATAGCCTTTCTCCTGACTCTTGTCATTGCCAGAAACACCTTGATTATTTAGCATACTACATCTCTAATAAAAGTTCATTGTTTAAATTGTTGAATGTTAATTTATATTGGAAATTCTAAGTGCAAACTTATAATGAAGACTCAGAGGAGAGAAAAAATACAAATCTGGCAAAAGACACAAAATCAGAGACAAATATTAAACTTCATACTTCCATGTATATTGTCGAACATTCTCCGTAATGAGGTATATGTAACAGAAGATCTTGAAAAACAAGTGTCATGATCATTGGGTCAAAGAACATAGCCATCATTTAAAGCCATCTTTTGTGTTGGCACACAAGAGGCAAAATTTCTTCAAAATATTCTCATGGTGAGGGGATGGTCTAAATTTTCCTGCTGCTTTGTCTAGTCATCAGATTAATCATAATGATTTGATTTGTTTTTTTATTTTTTGAGAAAAATGCAACAGTTTTCATTGTTATAAAATACACCAACTTCTCTCATGTTTCATTCAAAATGATTTTTCTCAGAGCTTTGCTGGATCAAACCAGTCTACTTTCAGCAAAAGTCACTGACGTTTAAAAATCATGGTGAAACAATATACTCATGATAGCCCGAAAGCACGGACATGATAGATTGCAAAATTTGAAAAGATTAAGATTCAAAAGTTTATTGACAAACTCTCTAATGCCCTTGATCCCAGTTCCTATTACCATTTCTTGAGTAAATACTTAACAAACTACACAAATTAGAAAAGCAATTAACTATCAACCAAGGCAACATCTAATAAGTCACCCAAATCTGTTCCTGTGCACAAGGGCAAAAGAATAAAGTGTCAAGACTTTTGAAGCCACAGTCATCAAATTAAGGAAGAACGAGATAAAAGGCACAATACAGGAACCCACTGGGCATTAAGTCCTCACACAAAAGGTGGAAAAGCACTCAGTATCAATGTATCCCCATTAGGAAATAGACATTAAGACACAAAACCAAAATGTGTCAATAGATTAATGGTGGATGATCATATGGAAGGCTGAGTATTAATGTGTTCCTTCTCTTCCTCTCATTCAGAATGTAATAGAATGGACTGTCAGCCAGTTAAGGTCACAGGCACATGAGGATTCAAACTTTGACTCTAAGTATTAGTAAACAAATCAAGTAAGATTTGGTTAGCCGCAAGTTTTCACAACTTTCAACTTTCAACTACTGACATTTTCTCTCATGATAATAGTGTAAGGCCTGGCAAAATAATATTTCATTAGAAAATAAATAACAATAAAGCAAGGACTTGATGGAAATATAACAATCTTAGTTACAAATAAAATAATCTTGGGCAGAACGTGAAGGTTCTGAATTCCCATATTCTAAACAACAAAGATGAAACATTTAACTCCCTATAGCTGTTCAAACCACCCAACAACAAAACCAAGCAAACCCAAGATAGATCATGATAATGCACTCTCTTTACACAGACAACAGGTATATCTGAATGCAATTTGCTTGCTTTGCTCTCTAATACTGCAATAATTTCTTAAGGCTTATGTCCACTGCAGCTGTATTATATCAAAGACTCAAGTAGGTCTTCAGAGCAAATTTCTTAGACTAAGATCCCTGTGCACACGTGCCTATGGATTCACTTCATAGATGCCAGACATTAGGTCAATGGGAACAGCTAAACAAATTTTGCCAAACAGAAATAGAAATACATGGATTAAAGACTGTCTATCTAACTGTATACAGAGAGAAATCGTAATTGGTAGTCCGTCTAGTTGGGGAGAGGTTTCCAGTAGGGTCCCACACGGATAGATACTGGGTCCCATTTGATTTAATATCTTTATAAAAAATCTGGAAGACAAAGTAGAAAATGTGCTAATTAAGTTGACGGATGGCACCTGTAGTTCAGGTGGACTGGGAGTATATAAACTATTGGTCTTTGGGAAACAAAAAGAAAAAGACCAATACTAGTGAAGAATGGGAGAATGCTGATTAGTCGATTTTTAAAAGAATCTGAATAGTTAATTCTAAGCATTGAAAAGGTCTAAGGAGCTTTGCATTATAAAAGATCCAGCACAGGCATAAGGACAATACAGAGTCACAACACCCCACTGCAAATAAATAGCATCAAATGGGGGTACTTTGGGGAAGAGTTTTATTTAGAAAACTGATGGCTGTAAGTTTCTCAATATGAAAAGATCTTTGGAGGGATTTCAAGTATGCAATAACCAAGACTGAAAAGACAAGAATGACTAGATTCTCAAATATGCAAATACTTAGTAAATGGCAGAAAAAGAAGTCAGGAAGCCACATAAAGCTTAAAGCTGGGAAACCAATGAAAACTTCAGTCATTAGGAAAACAGGGAGTGAAAAATTGCAAAAGCAAATTCTATCAAGAAATACGCGCGCGCGCACACACACACACACACACTATCTATCTATCTATCTATCTATCTATCTATCTATCTATCTATCTATCTATCTATCCTATCTATCCTATCTCTCTATCTATCTACCAATCATCTATCATCTATCTATCTATCTATCTATCTATCTATCTATCTATCTATCTATCTATCTATCTATCATCTATCTTTCCATCTATCTACCTATCTATCCTATCTATCCTACCTATCTCTCTATCTACCAATCATCTATCATCTACCTATCCTATCTATCTATCTATCTATCTATCTATCTATCTATCTATCTATCCTATCTATCTATCCTATCTATCCTATCTATCCTATCTATCTATCTATCTATCTATCTATCTATCCTATCTATCCTATCTATCCTATCTATCTATCTATCTATCTATCTATCTATCTATCTATCTATCCTATCTTTCTATCTATCTATCTATCTATCTATCTATCTATCTATCTACCTATCTACCTATCTATCTCTCTATCTACCAATTATCTATCATCTATCTATCTATCCTATCTATCTATCCTATCTATCTATCTATCTATCTATCTATCTATCTATCTATCCTATCTATCTATCTATCTATCTATCTATCTATCTATCTATCTATCTATCTATCTATCTATCTATCCTATCTATCTTTCTGTCTATCTATCTATCTATCTATCTATCTATCTATCTATCTATCTATCTACCTACCTACCTATCTCTCTGTCTCACATGAACAAACAGGCTTTGCTCACATAAAGATAGAGGTAGCATGTTTTTCTCACTATTCATTTTTGGAAGCTATTCTATGTTTTAAATTACCACAAAGGACATTTGGGAAAATTTCAGCAGGGATTATGTTGGTTTGAAGTTGATTTTAAACTTTGTATTCTACTGTTTAGAATGTTACATAAGGGCAGGGAAAAGAAACACTCGGTTATAGACTCTCATGTGCAGATTGCTGTGTTTAAGTAAACTGATGATCGCTCAGATGGACTAAAGGGAAAAGAGAGTTACCATTTTCCTTTGTTTTGGTCAGCATTGTGGAATGTACACTACATACAGCCGAGAATGCCAGAGTAGGTCTGGGGGCCTTGGTTAACTTTTATATGGAATTGTGGTGACTGCATGTTCTTTTTTTATTATTATCATTCATTTCTGATTTGCTTAAAGTGCAGGATGGCAACATGTTTTAAAAGCTAAAATATATTTTCACAAAATTAACAGTAGCTAATAAAGAGAAAAAAAGAAAATGTGAAAGTTACTGTATGCTTCTCCTTTTGACCTTCCCCATCTCATCCTACCTTGACCTTGCAACAGTGCAGTTAAAACATCACCACAGCTGATCAGATGGAGTCCTTCCCTTTTTAGGAAGTCATCAGAGCAGGAAAAAAAAATCTAATCCTTCTCCTAGCAGCTGATTCTTTTTTTGTTATGGGAGATAACAATACTTAGCTGATTATGGGTCCAATCTTGGGGGGAAAATAACCTTTGAATTACAGTTGAAAAAAATGGACATTTCTGATAAAAAAAATAGTGGCACTATGCATGGTAGTGACACAAAAGAAAGGATTACATAATCAGAACTCAGTGTGGATCTTCTCTGACCTTTTGTGCTGGGTGAAAGGAAAGTCAGTATCTGAACCGCTACATAGGCATCCTTTTTGTCTTAATCTAATCAGGATGATGTCAAATGTTCTGCCCTATAAAATGTCTGGCAGAATTTGCTACAATAGTTTTGGTGTAGATTGTAGTGCTAATAATCACTGAAAAATTCATTCCCTTGTTGTCATAGTAATTCCTGACATATGTTCTATTTTAGGTACTGTACTTTGAGGATATTGGACAATATAAAATCAAAGGATAGGAATGCAGTTGTCCTATCTGCCTGTGAAAGCAATAGTGCTTAACATACATAAGAATATCAATTTTATTAATATATTATACTTAATGAATGACTGTTAGGTAGTGAGGACTCTCTTATCCTCCTTTCACAATATCACAATAATCTTCACATATTTTCATGATAACACTATGAGAAAAGAATTGACCTTGTTTAATAGATGAAATACTGAAAGCCAGACAGGTTAACTCTGTCTATTGTCACATAGGGCCAAACATTAAACCTGATTGGTTTAAAATTTGATGTCAAATTGCACTTGATATCTTTTTTGGGGGGTGGGTGGGTGCTAATCAAAAATGAGTGAAACCATGTAGTCAAAGAGTAATGAAACCCAACTCAAATATCAAATGTATTATTTGCGGAGCTCTGTCTCTCAGGTTTGAAGTAAGAAGGTTGGGTACTTTGGTCAAGATGATTCTTTCTCTTTGGGCAAGCTGTCATGGACACTGTGGGAAGTTTACTAACATCCTTGGCCACCACATATGAAATACCAGTAGCAACCACTATCTCCTAATTTGACAAGCAAAAATGTCTCTAGGCATTGTCACCTCTATAGAGGATAAAATTCCCAGTTTTGGAAACCAATGAAGTACTAGAAGGAATCATTCTTCTGCATTTCTTGTTTTGCTATAATCTGCACTGTGCCCATGCTTAGCCAGGAAGACGGGCTTTTCATTATCAGAAAGTACTTACCCCATGAGCTTTTCCCTGCTTCCATCTGGAAACAATTGACTTTAAAACTTTGTAAGGCTCTTTAGGTTCCATTTATTTAAAATCTTCACAGCCTCAATCTTAAATTTATCATTTAAATGCAAATTAGTATAAAAAGATCAGGTAGAGGAGGTGAAAAGGGATCAGATATTATCTTATTAAGTCAGACTTGCATCAGGCAATTGTTTAAACTCATTTCAAACTCAGAGTCCTAGGAGACACTTTTATTTATTCTTCTTTCTGTTTTCTTTACTTAGGATACTCTATCTGGTGAATCATGAAGATACTCTCATTTGTCAACCTGGGAAACATATACCAATAGGCTGACTATTGCTGTCTAGCAGCCAAAAGAATACTCCAGCTACAGAATACCCAAGCCCTGGGAATAAATGGACATTTCCTAGACTAAAATGCTTATTGGCATTCATAGATTACATATAAAATGAATCATTATAAATATTTTCTGAAAAAGATGTTTTTAATTAAAAATAGTCTATAAACAAATATATCTTTGGTTAAGTTGGGATCATTACTCAGAAGCTTCCATAGTGTTGTCTACAAGTAAATTTCAATGGTGGAGATTACTTGAGTTCTATCCTTGGAATTAAAAAGAAGTTGAAGACATCAACATATCAGTGTCTTAGTTAATTATTGTTAGGGTTTATAAGTTCAGGGCGTTTAAGCACATTTCTTCTCCCCAGGACATCAGTATGAACTATTTAATGAGTTCCCTATTCTATGTTTTATCATAAACACTAGGACACATGGAATATGAAGAAATATCTTCATAAGTATTCTGCCTAAGGCAGAAAGTTCTACAATAGTAAGCCATGTGAGATTACATTTGATTCCAAAAAGCTCACCTCCACTGAGACTGTGGCCCAAATCCCTCAAAGTGATTATTCCTAAAATGGGTTCCAAATAAGAATAACCTAATGAACCTATAAAATATATTATGTCCAGGCTTACGAGGGACCCAGGATTCAGTCTTTAAAAAATTGTCTTCTGGACATCCCACCAAGATGAAAAACTGATTTCAAGAAAAACAAAAACAAATAACCCACTGTGTAAACAAACTTATATAGGATGTCTTGATCCTGTTTCACTCAATGAAGACGGGGGTGGGTGGGAGTGTGTGTGGCCCTTATGCAGGGAAGAGCTCTGGCATAAGAACATGAAGGAGGCTTTAAGCAAACATGCATCACCTGAGAGAATTACTCTACTTTCCCTACTTCTCATCTTTCTGATTACTCAGAAGGGAAAAAAACTCAGGTTGTTGGTAGTAGGTAAATTAACATCTTTCTAAATTTGTTTATTTTTATTTTAAACCAAAGAGAATGTAGATCTAAGGTTCAGGGCCTTCATTTAGTATAAGCGACAGTTGAATAATGCAATTTTATTTTATATTTAAGGTGAGGTACCAGCAAGCACTGTTGAGTAAGATAAAATGAAATGTTCTTTTTAAATAAATTTAAATGAAGAGAAGAGTAAATTAATTAGGTGATTCTCATACATAGGAAAACAACTTATGTAGAAGTTTGAGCATCCTTTGTATTAAAAAATGGGTATCCAAGAGCTTGGTGATATGTTTGGGGAGACTATTTTGCCTCTCACTTATCACTTACGGAATTTTGGAATAAAATTACAGTTTCGTTTCTTATGCCCTGTTTTCCTGTGTCTTAGCTACTCCATCACGTTCCACAGGATTCCTCTGAGTTTAAGCAACAGAACCCATTTCTCTGTAGGTGTACCTTGTTGACATCCAGGCGCATCTTCTCATTGTTGGCACTGGCAGCTTTCTCCGCTGCTTTCTTTTGGCGCTGGGGTCCTCTCCCAAAGAAGATGTAGTTGACCAAAGCATATTCCAGAAGGGCCATAAAGACAAAGACGAAGCACCCCATCAGGTACATGTCAATGGCTTTTACATAGGGGATTTTAGGGAGAGTCTCCCGGAGGTGGGTGTTGATCGTGGTCATAGTTAGGACAGTTGTAATTCCTGAAAAAAAAAAGAAAAGAAAAAAAATGTAATCACATTACTATTTCCTCACTGTTCTCAGGATAGATAGAAAAGCTAGCTTATTTTATATACGTATCTATTTGATAGAGATTTATTATAAATCAGCCTAGGGACCCTTCCTGGAAAAATGTATAAATTAACTTACAGTGAACATGAATTGTTATAGAAATTATCCTTTAATTGTATTTTTCTATTCATATTTATTTATTAAGTAGAGAATTGGAAATGTGGATTAAATATATGGGGTCGGAGGAACTGGGAAAGGGGAAAGCATTTGGAATGTAAATAAAGAATTTAGAAAATAAAAGAAAAGAAACAAAAAAACCCAAAAAAATATTTGGAGAAAATTAGCATAGAGAGGATCCTAGTTCATATTCCTGATATGTCAGTGTCAGGAATATAGATTTTTTTGAAGGTGCTTTCTGAAAAATGAGTGGGTGTTGCCTAATCAACCAGAGACTAGAGACAAAAGGTTACAGCAAACCCCAGGATGTCAAGGGTAGGAAAACTTTGTGTAAAGGTTGGATTACAGAGAATTCACAGCTCTTTAATAAGATTCAAGATCTTCAAATAAATATTTGAAGAATGAAGGTCAAATAAAAGCCTGCTTAATTAAAGATAACACCCAAACCTGGCTACAAGGAGACAGGTAAGCATAAAAATGGATATACTGAATTTAAGAAATCACTCTGATAGCAGCATGGGAAAGAAGGAATGCAATATAAGGCAGAAATGAAGAATACTAGGTTAAATGTTTCCATGAAAATCCATATAAATAATGGAAAGGTAAATTAAAAGAGTATTCACAGATCTATGAATCCATTATGCAGATAACATATACCAACTAGTACAAACATTTGAAAGACAGAGGTAGAGTGTTAATGAAACAGAAACTAGAGTACTTATGATTGTGAATTGGGCAGCTGAATGCATAACACAGACATGAGACACAAATCAGTTCCAGTGGTCCTTATTGGAAATGTGGCCTTAGATGAGGCTATAATTGCTTGTCTAGTTAGTAGGTATCTCTAAGAGTAGAGAGCAGTTAGTCTCAGAGCTGACATTGGAAGGAAAAAATAATGGGAGTTCAGAGCACGTGGTATGCTGCGGTCCCAACTTTGTTGTAATGAGCAAACAAAGTACAGGCAGAGGCCACATCACACAGATGGGAAGCTGTACTGACGCCATCTGTACTGAGGTCTCCTCAGTTCTCCTGAACAACTCACAATCACATCTCAAAACTTGAACTTCATTTTCCAAAGACTTCTCCAGTGTAATTTTCTTTTTTAATCCTGTCTCATTAATGATTTCTATTTTGTTTTTTTATCAGAACTCACATAGAGCTCGTGAATGTGTAGCTACCCAAACATGAGTCTGGACGTCAATTGACTTTAGTTAAAGTGTTTCCTTACAGACCTCAGATATTCTTCTGTATGAGTCATTTTGAAACCCTTTCAATTTCATTTTACTCCCTGTCATTTCTACAACAGGTATTACTTTAGTATACACTTACTAAACCTGACTTTAATAATTAATCTGAATGCCATTTGAAGGTAATTGTATACCTAGTAATAAGTGGTTCAAATGCAAAGATATTTTAAACATTTCTTTTAAAGCATCAATAAATTGCTTGTTTGAGAAATAGACACACAATAGAGATCTGCTTTACTTTATGAAATCACAGTATATTGTTTCCATTTCCTTGTTAGCATTTTATGAACAATAAGCCCTGCATAAGCCAGCATTGAGATATGAATACATATGGACCTTTCTCCAATGAGTCTTTCAGTGCTGAGGGGAGAGCTTCACCAAGCTAACTAAACAGAAAGTATGTGTGTGCTTTGTCTACACAGGTAGTTTTTGTTCGTCTCCGAACACACATGACAGAGACTTGACTCATTCCTTGAGTTCACTGCTCCTGCCTCCCATCCTAGTTCATTTCAGTCTAAAGTAACATCCTCTAATACTACCCCAGAGAACTGAAACTAAGTCCCTATCACTTTCCTGCTTGTGTCTCTATCTTGCTTGGAATAAAAGCAAAGCTTTCTACAACACCCCTGAATCCTTGTGGAGTCTTTAGTTTCCCAGCTCCTATCATCACTCCCTATGACTTTTCTCAAAACTGTCCTCTGTGGGGTCGGTCCCATTGACATGCCCATTTTTTCCCCTAGCCCAGTAGCTTTTTGAGGAGTTTGGACAGTCACCACCTAGATCTTGATTTTCTTGAAGTCTTTTCTCCTGTGACAGCTTCTGTGTGAGGTCAGCCTTCAACGTGGTGACACACCCAGGCAGAACTACAAAATGCTTGCCTTGTTTCTCTCTGCAGGCTCATCTTATGTCATAACCTTTGGTCTCTTTTCACAGTCTCTCTCTTAAAAAGGTTTTGTCTTTTTAAAATTAGCATGCAAAATTTTTAGGTTTTATTATAATATTTTACCTTATTTTCAAACAAGGTTCTTATTCCTCATGGCCCATCTTCTACTCTCTCCATGTGTCCCACTTTTGCCATCCACCCTAGCGCCCACCTTTTTGCTTTCACATGAAGTCTGGTGCCTCCCTCTCTTTCCACAACACCTTTTTTTGTCCACTCATGATTGCCTTTCCAGTTTCATCCACACACATACATGCACATATGCATATAAACATCCAAAGTTAGGGTCCCCATAAGATTAAAAAATGTCGCAACTTTTCTTTCTGAGAACTTCACTTAATATAATTTTCAAATTAGTCTACTTTTCCTCTATTTTCCTCTTTTTTGCAATTGAATAAAATCCCATCATGTATATGGACCACATTTCCATTATCTGGTTTGTTGATTGAAGTTGAGGAGGCTTCCATTTCCTTGCTCTTAAGACTTTTACCTATATTTGCTGCTAGAATGTAGTTTTCAGAAAAGGAGAAATGCGTCTTAAGAACCTTGCTGTGTCAGCACATGTTAGATGCAAATGTTTTTGAATGAAAAACGAATGGCCCTTCTATGAGTGTAATGACTGTATCGGGACCTTATGAGGAAGCCAAACAACTCCCAATTTTAAAATGGATTAGTAGGAAATATAAATAGAGAAATCTGTGCAAGAGGTCATACAATTTGCATAAAATGTTTACTAAATATGATTTATTCACATCTGATGCTCTGACAGAAAAACAAATTAGGCAGAGGATGAACTAAGACTAAAAAGGATGTCCCAGCATTCTTACTCTTTTGTCTCTTGCCTTCTACATGCTGTCCTGAAATATGAATAAACCACTAGAAAAATGTTTATGTATATATTTGTTATGTAGCACATCTCTGTGCTGAGATAGGGGATAAAAGGAAGCATTCTGCGGGTGAAGAGGCATGGAGACAAATTGAGCAATTACGCAAGCATTATTACACAAAATATGCTTTGATAAGACTATCAAACTGATGAAACCAATTTCATTAACAACAGCTCTACCTTTAACTAATTTTGACATGGAAGAGCTTTAATTTGTATTTAATTGATTTAACACTGAATCATATCACAGAAGTCTAATAGCTGAACTCTTGTAATAGGGAAATTCCAGACTTAATACATCACAAAATTCTGGACACACACACACACACACACACACACACCACTTGGGAGGAGGGGGCAGAGAGGAAGAGAGGGAGAGGGGAGAAAGGAAAGAGGAGAGAGGATTCCCCAGCTTGCAGATGGCCTACCTAATGCAACCCGTGCAGCAGAAGCATCATAGTTAATCCAAAAGGAGACCCAAGAGAGGATGGTAATCAGAATGGACGGCATGTATGTCTGCAGGATGAAGTAGCCAATGTTTCTTTTCAGCTTAAAGCTTAGAGACAATCTGGGATAAGAACCTAGAAAGGCAATTTGAGAACATCATCATTATCAATATTTATAAGGTACTTTCCATTAAAAGCCCATAAGAACTTTGTACTTCTTTCTTAAATGCAATTTTCGCTATGGGTGAAGGGCATTTTCATTCTAACTCTAGTCTGCGATCCCAGATGCTTTAATGAGCAGCAGAACTCTCAAGTGTGGAATCCATCCTGTGCTTACCAGTGACTAAAGAACCCTTCCTCTTCTGGATCAGCCTCATGTTTTAGACCAAAGATATTAATTCTATGCAACTACTAGGAAAAAACACAATTTGTACAGTCACTTGGTTTCCCTATTTCAACTCTTTCTTAGTACATTTGCCCTATAATTTTTCATCTTTTAATATAAGAATAAAGCTGAAGGCCCTTGTGTCAGTAACAAACACCCTCAGAAACCACAGGATGCATTTTCAGCCTGCGATCAGAACCCAGGTGTCTTTCACTGTGTACAGCCATTTCTTTCCTTAGCAACTAAATTGCTTGTATTATAGTCTAAAGTAGCCAAGAAAATTTAGAGAATTACCACCTTTAAGTAAGATTCATGAGATATAAACTAAAGGATGAGGATCATGCCAAAGACACAGCTCTTAGCATGTGCTAAGCTACCGAAAAAAGTTGAACCAACAAGACAATCCCGCTCCTCCAAGTTTCTTAAATATGAGTTCTTTGACTACGTAGTTCTGGGGAGCTAACATTACCAAGAAGACATATATAAGTATACTATCTTGGAGTGTGAAAGGTTCACACTGTAAAAAGCAGGAAAGATAATATTATTGCTGTTTATAAGAAAGCATTGTTTAGTTTTCTTGGGTTAAATCATTAGATGTCTTAGTATATACACAATGTGAATATTTTCAGAAGGATATCCTTTCCACTGAGTTATAGGGATTTAAAAACCCCAGGCTTACAGAAAGCCTCTGGGCTATTTTCCACCCCTCTTAAGCTAGAGCTAACTTTGTATTTTTACTAAGTCACAACACAGCTTTTGCTGAAAGTGGTTTACAGCTCTCCAAGTATCAGAATCCTTGGCAGAAAGGCGATTCTCCGAATCTACAGTGATGGAGTTAGTTATTTATGTTCTTGTTGGATATATTTCAACAAGAAAAACAGCAAGAGGAATATTCCAGCAAGCCTATTACTTCCACTGAAGCAGTCTCTAGCAAGTGAACGCCTTCCCACATCATCCTTAGAGAAACTCATGCAGCCACCCACAACAGCACAGATGCCTGAGATCTGGAGGTAAGGGGGTCCATGTCATCACAGTGGTTGGAAGATGTCAGCACAAAGAAAAGCTGGAGCTAATGAAATTCTCCTGTTCTAAGGAAAACATGGCTTTCTAGGCTGCTTCCTTTGAGGATGTCATGCTTCAGCTCCAGGTGCCTAATGAACTGCTCTTGGCAAACTATAATGCTTTTTTAAACTGTGATTTTTTAAAAAAATTGAGACACCTAAGTCTGAGTCAGTTTTTCCTCCCTCGCTTTTTCTACACTCCATCTCTAAAATCCATCTTTCCTCTGGCACATGAACAGAGAAGAAGAAGGTTGGGCTCTGCTTGAGACTGCCTTCCAGAAAACACTTGTGTGTTTCTGAATGGCACAAGGTGCCTTTTGAGAAATAGGAGTTGTAGCATAGCTTCTCTTCTGCTAATTTCTAGGACACAGAGCTGCTGCTCTCACCCCCAAAATCCATATCAAGGTTTCCATCTGATAAAAAAAATGGGATAAAGTCCTTTTTGAGTAAATCATCCTCCTGATACAAACCTGTAGAGAAAACAACTTTCTTGGTGATGAGTTTATAATCTACGATAGAGAACTGAGGAAGCTCAATCTTCGTCACTCCTGTGACTGCATTGTCATCACCACGCCAGTAAAATTCAATGTCATCAGTTGTGTAGCCATCTGTAAGAGGAAACACACATGAGTGTTCAAAACAGAAACAAACATATAGAAGAACCACTCATGCAAAAGCTGTACTTGCATGAGCACGAAGCTACAGTGATAGTGTGATGTGTGAAGTAGCAATCAATCTAAGCATTTTGAAGTCTACTGAAGCATTTCATCCTCACACAATTTCATCATAAGGGAGGTATCCTAGACCCAACAAGGTGTCAAAGGCTTAGGGAAATTAACAGAATCCTCTTCTTACAAGTAGGAAGTGCTGCACATGGGGTACATCAATCTGCTTGTGAATCACCCCTACATATGAAACATAATCACGTATCATACGATCCTACATTCTGCTTAAGAAATGATAAAAGAAGTAAAAACATAAGGGATTAATTTAGTGCTAAATTACCTCAAGTCAGTCCCCTCTAACACAGATGATTTGAACTATAAAATATTTTGTTTCATGTCAGAAAAGAAGTCATCATGAAGAAATAATGTACTTTTTCATATATGACATCTCCAAAAATAAAATCTAATTTTTCTCAATTGCAGTTTTTTGATCCCTACAAATTCAACTGGTTTTAATAGTCTCTAGTAGATAGGGATGGATAGCATATATTACTCATGCACAGAACATTCACAAAGCATGCTTCCCTCTATTGAACCATAATTTGGGTCACTCTTGCTCATCATTGGATATTCTCAGGTGAAAGGCTTTTGTATAATAAAGACATATTGTAATTACGAACACAGAAACCATAAGAGTAACAAGCAGTTTATATTAGACTATAAGGAAAAACAATATATGGATACTCTGGTCCATCTTAGAAGGGGGAACAAAATTTCCACAGAAAGAGATACAAAAACAAAGTGTGGAGCAGAGTCTGAGGGAAGGACCATCCAGAGACTATCCCACCTAGTGATCCATCCCATATATAGTTACAAAACCCAGACACTATTATTGATGCCCACAAGTACTTGCCGACCAAAGCTAGATATAGCTGTCACCTAGGAGGCTCTGTTAGTACATGACAAATACAGTGGGGGACACTCTCAGCCAGCCATTGAACTAAGCACAGGTCTCCCAAGGGGGAGCTAGAGAAAGGATCCAAGGAGCTGAAGGGGTTTGCAGCTCCATAGGAGGAACAACAATATGAGCCAACCAGTTCTCCCAGAGCTCCTGGGGACAAAACCATCATCCAGAGAGTGCACATGGAGTTACCCCTGGCTCCAGACACATAGGCAGTAGAGTATGGCCGTGTTGGACATCAAAGGGAGTAGAAACCCTTGGTCCTAGAAAGGCTCTGATGCCTCAGTGTGGGGGAATTCTGGGACAGGGAAGCTTGAGAGGGTTGACTAGGGAACAGAGGGAGGGGAAATGGGTTATGAGAATTTCAGGAAAGGGGACAACATTTGGAAACTAAATGAAGAATATATATAATAAAAAAAGAAAAAAAGACTACTTTCAGAGATATATGCAACAGAATCTAGTATATATTAATAATTAATAGACTCATCATCTAGACTAGCCATAAACATATCCCTCAAGCAAAAAGGATGCATTATATCTTCATATATGGCATGTGAAGTGATATCACCTTCGTGTCTTCAAAAATCTATTGGATTGGCATAGCTGAATGTTATAAGTCTGGGGATTGTCCTCTTGATTTTAAACTTGGCAAAAGAAATTAAAGAGCTTTTAGGATCCTTGACTTTGGCTTTCTAGTAAATAATGTGACACAGATAACCAGAATACCTGCCATTTAACACTTAGCTTCACAGATCATGTTCAATAAACCAGCTCTGTCTCTTGAAAAATATGGGGTTAAGTCTGTAAAAATCAGAGGCAAATAAAGTATAAAGCTGCCATTTAAAACATTCTGTGTGTGCATGTTTATATGTACATGTTTCTATGCACATGTGGTACATGTATGAAGGTGGAAGAACAAACTGGTATTTGTTTTTTGTTTTTGTTTTGTTTTGTTTTTACCCACGTTATAGCTACTACACAAGGGAGGGCTCCTACACTTCCTCCTTGTCTGAGACAGTATCTCTTATTTTGCTCCTGCACATGCCAAACTAGCTGTCCCATGAACACTTAGGAAGTCTCCCGAGTCTGATTTCTCACTCACCAAAGGAACTCTGAAATGACAGACACAACAGCCATCATCTAGCTCTACTTGGGTTCTGAGGATTTGAACTGAAGCCCCAGGCTTGCACTGCAAGTGTTTTATCCACTGAGCCATCTCTGTTTTCTGCACAGCCTACAGTTCAGTTCTTATGATGGCAACTATAAGGGCATTTGAAGTTCCTCTGTTCTTAATAGCATATCCATTTTTGTTTGATGTGCAAGTACAGGGTTTGTAAGCATAACTCAATAAGCATCTGTGTGAGTGATTCCACAGTGTAGGATTTGGATGAGCTTTTTAAAATAGTGGTATATTTTCAAACACCGTTTGTCTATTGAAACACAATTGTGAACTTTTAATTGATTATATTTTATTGGCACGAGCTCATCTAGAGATCTTTTAAAATGAAATGTCTGTTTTGATATAAAACTTTGATTTGAAAATAAATCTGAATATTTTAATCACATGCGAAGTGATAAGTTAATGACACAATAAACAAATTCTCTGCAGAGAATTTATACCCCATTTGTTTGAAGGTTATACATTTCCTGATATTGGGAACTCATGGTCCAGACTGGTCTCTCAAGTACAGTTTATTTATTGTCTGATCTTTATACACATTGCTCATTCATGAGGTAGTTCAGGGTCGTTAATAAAAGCAATTTACAATCAAAGAAAGAGCAGTGGTTTTTAGAAGCAATCAAGCCAGGTACTTAGAAATGTATCCTAAAATTGGATTTGCCATATATAAGCATGAGAAGGGTTATTTGTGAAATAAGAAAGTGCAATCAGTCTCCACAGAAAGAGTCTAGAAAATAGTCATTATCACTTATATATCTCATCAAGGGTTGGTAGGCAGATAGTAAATAGTAGCCTTTTACTGAGAGGCAAAGCCACAAGAACAATGAATCTGGGTTTATGTCCCAAGAGCAGAAGATGCTTGTGGAGCTGATGATTTGACCTAGGGACTTGCTTTTTGCCTTTCCATCTTGGATAACTACATTTTGGGTAGTATGTGGAAGCCTTAAGAACCACTTGTCTAGCACACAAGGAAGAGGATTTATCAACTCCAAGTTAAATATAGTCTTCTATTTCACTAAAACCTCTAAAATAAAAGTATTATCTATACTTATATCAGTATTTACAATAATTATTTTATAGAAGCATTTATAAACATTATTTTAAGTTTGACTGCCCATATTGTATATGAATTATTTTTATGCTAACTTGATGGCAGAGACATCTAAGACAAGGAAAAACTACGTAATGTGTTTAAAGTCACCTATCTGGCAAGTGACTGAATAAAGAAACTTTTGCCATTTTGCTCCAAACATAGAATGCTCCCACTGTACAATGTTGCTAAGGAACATAAAACAAACACTATGCTAAAAAGAGGCAAAGTGCCCATTTTGTAATGTAAATTAAGGGCAAGCAACTTCAAAGCAAGATGATGAGGAGGAAGCACTCATTAAATAGTTCCCATACTATCTAATGGCTGATCCAGCATTGTAGGGGAGTACCAGGACAGAGAAAAGGGAGGGGGAAAGATAGGAGAATGGATGGAGAGAAGGGGACTTATGGGACATATGGGGAGGGGCGAACTGGGAAAGAGGAAAGCTTTTGGATTGTAAACAAAGAATATAGAAAATAAAAATACATATTAAGAAAATAGTTCCCATACAGAGGGTGAGGGCTGAGTTACTGAGGACCATTCCAGCCTCTTCTCTGCCCCACTCCCTTCCTCAGTACTGACCACCTTTGCACTCACCACTGTGAATCTTACACATCCATGGGCAGAGGAATTAATTAGAAAATGGGAGGCATTTCAACAAAATACCATAGGATTTATTCGCCATTTGTTCCCCTAGTGGAAACATAATGAAGAACCATATCTATGTGTTTGACAGTGTTTGCCTGGTAAGGCTTGCTGGAGGAAAGGTACTCAGTGAAATTATATTAATAACATATTGATTTAGTGCACCTGTTGACTTCAGTGGACAGTTATTTATAATGATGATCTATTTAGGTGTTTATACATCATGAATACACACACACACACACACACACACACACACACACACCACTCTCTCACATACACAAACCCTGGCTATACCTATGTCATATACTAAATAATTTCCAAATGGATTTTCAAATCTTATAAGAATAATTAAAGGTTAGTTACCCAGTCTTTCTTAGTTATATATTTCCCCCATGTCTTGCAAAAATTACATTTCCTTTATTTATTCTCTATTTTCTCATATATGAATTAGGATAATAAAAAATACTTACATTTAGAGGTGCATTATGTGGAAAAGCAAACATTTTTGAGTTTCTTTTAAATTTTTAATACTTTTCAAATTTCACACAATATAATTTGATCACATTTACCTCAGTTCCTCCCCTTATCTCCTCCAATACCCACCTCTATAACTTTATGATCTCTTGTTTTACTTTAAAATTGTTTATTTTAAAATTGATTAAAATTGATAACCCATCAATTCCAACTGTGCTATCAATATATTTCTTGAGGTGGAGTCCGCTAGTGGAGTGAGGCTTTCCATCTAGGAGTTACACCTGTAAAGAAATTCAGACTCTTCTCCCATACTTTATATAACTATACAGAAGGAGTACTATTACTTTTTTGATAATTTAAATATATGAAGAATTACAACTGGATAGCATCACGCTGCATGCCATCTTTTGTGCTTCTATGAGCAGACACAGGGACTGCATGATTAGAAAAATGAGTGATTTGACTGCATTTAGAACTGTTCTAAAGGCTTGGAAATTAGAAGTCAAGTACTTAAAGGTCACTTTGATGCCCATGATTTTAGAATCTAACACGATGATAGAGCACATTAATCATATTTCTTGGCTACTTCTAATCTTCAAAAGCCAAATTGTCTTGACATCATTTTGGTTAGAGCAGGCTAAAATATTCCAAGTGAAAAACAAATGCATTCTAACATCCCCACCCTTGTTTCTGAAGATGAAAGGCCAATCATATTCATATCTCACTGAGCTAGGGCAGCCAAGATAAAAAGACAGTCTGATATACTGTGTAGGATAGGTTTAAAACAGACCTAGTTTTCTCCTTACTTTGAATTTTCTCTAGAGAAATGCTTAGCAGTCTCTATGAGTGATTAAAAACTAAAAGAAAATGTATGTAAATGCGCATGACTTGACTTTCATAACATCCATAATGAAAATAATTAGGTTCCGTTTAGAAGGAACCTTGGAATCAGAAGGTGGCCTTGGATTGAAGTGCTGCATTAATGTCTCGGAAAACAAACTTACCTTTCATATATCAGTCATGAAATTCCTAAATCTGAGCCATTATGTTATTTTTGGTTGTAACATCAAAAGCACAACCTACATACTAAATTCAGAGGGCCTATGAATACACAAAGCACAGATTCATTACAATTTACCTGGAAAAAAGAAACTGATAGGCATAGGCAGTCGCTCCATCACATCACTTTCAATCAGGTGGTACAAATATGTATATTTATAAATAAGTATATAGGAGTTATGAGTTGGAGACACTTTTGCTTTCAAATATCAGCAAATAAATGTATTACTAAAGATCTAAGGAGTGGAAATGCCACTTTCAAACCCAAATACATAATAACTGAGCTTATCCTTACAAGTGTGACATTATTTTTCTACAACAACTTGGCATTTTAAAGTGTTTTACTCTCTTTACTGTCAGCTACAGATCTACTTGTTATTTCTTAAATAAATATTCAATTTTATAAGCTCACTTTGCAAAAATATAACCCTATTCAAGAAATTAAGCCATAGAGATTAATGAGAACGCTGATAAGAGAAAGGTTGCTGATACCACCATTTTTAAATTTGTTTTATCGTTTTATTGATTCTCTGTGAATTTCATATACATCCCAATCCCGCTCATCTCCTCATCCTCTCCCCTCATACTGGACCTCTATCCTTGCAACCTCCTTTTCTAAAAGAGAAAGGAAATTTTGTGGGCGATGTAGTGTGTCATAGTGTGTCCTATAGTACTTCCTTTTGTCTACACATCTTTGCTTGCAAATGTTCATTGAAGTGTATCCTAGGTCTGGCTTCTGTTACATAATCAATACTGGAACCTGATTGAGACTTCTTACAGATATTCTGTTGTGACCCTGCGTCATGAAGATCCTGTAGTTTTGGATTTGTAGCACTGGCCCCTTCCCACACTCCAGAAGTTCATGCATAGGGTAGATGTTGGGGTAGGCCAATTTGAAGCCCTGGATCTGGGCCTGAGAGGTATTTGAACTGATCAGCCAGCCAGCTCTCTTGTACCTATACCACATGGGTGGCCTCTCCTGTCTTTCTCTGGCTAACCCATCCAATGCCACAGATATCAAAGGGCAGAGCTATCAAAGGGCAGAGTTAGATATCCAACTCACATGCCCTTGGGGCTGGCTCTTCTGTCGCCCATGCCATCAGTGCCCACACTACTGTGTGTGGTTTCCAGGCTAGATGCAGGGCTGGCTCTCCAGAGTGCTGCAGAAGGCAAGGAGCAGAAATAGCTCTACTGCTCTCATGCCCTCAGTGATGGCTCACCTGCATAACCAGGGCCAACTCTACTCTGCTGCCCAGGCAAGGAGCCACAATTTACTTTTGATAGAGGGAAATTAAAGTGCCTTCATCCTCTCATAACTCATCAAAGCTTTGTTTCTTAGTTGAATTGATAAACGTTCTGAAGGATTATCTCTATTTACACCTTCTTTTCTATCTATCATTACCATCAGCATAGAGCAGTTGTTTTAACCTATTTGTAATATCCTGTTTCCACAAGTTGGCAATGAATGAAAATCATAGGTCAATGTTATTGGGCAGCTCACAGTAGACATGAGTTTGATACAAGTGCATTTGTTACAGAATCATATTAAGGACCATTTTGAACTCAAATTCCCAGATGCCTTGCAGGATTATAAAATAGCACTTCGAAAGTTTCCCAAATCAAACCCTTCATCTCTAAAGATTTAGCGTGTAATTTCTTCCTAGTATTATTCAGTTTTCATGTGGTTGCTATGAGTCTCTCAGGAGCTGTTAGCATATCTTTACTTTTGTTCTAAGAAACATTACTCTTATAATGAACTTTATAGAAAAAGGTTCCATCATCAATGCATTGGAGAATAATAGCACATTTGGGCCACTGTCTATTGTCACAGAACATTTAACACAGTAAAGGAAAGGAAACCATGAAGTAAATAACCCATTTAATTTTACTTATCCTTATCATAGCTGAGACTTATTTGATTAGAAACAAACAAATGCCAGGCATGGTGACGGATACCTATAATCCCAGCACTTGGGAGGCAGAGGCGGGCAGATTTCTGAGTTCGAGGCCAGCCTGGTCTACCGAGTGAGTTCCAGGACAGCCAGGGCTACACAGAGAAACCCTGTCTTGGAAAAACAAACAAACAAACAAATGCCTATCCAGATGCAATCGTTCCATTAAATGCTGGATGGGAATAGTTCACACACTGTAGGGAATTCATAATAGTCCTCTAAATAATGCTCACCAAGCACTCCAGTGAAGCACAGGAGAAGACTTATGAAATCATTAGACGATTAAACATTAGTAGCTTCTTTAGTAATCTTTTTTAGTAGATTAA
The DNA here is from genome assembly GCF_947179515.1 of Apodemus sylvaticus. NCBI lineage: Eukaryota > Metazoa > Chordata > Mammalia > Rodentia > Muridae > Apodemus > Apodemus sylvaticus. The sequence goes on from NC_067481.1 coordinate 82,747,656, forward strand.
ACATTATTTTATCAAAAATAAATTTCTATGAAATTAATTTCAATAAAAAGAGGTGCTTTTTTTGTGGAGCAAAGCAGTCAGAGGTGTGGCACAGGGAAATGGTCTTAATCACAGTTCTCATTCCTAAATTCAGTGAACATAATGAGAAGCTTACAATTAGAATGTAATTCACCATATAGATGGGTCTAAATGTTGCGCAAATGTACAAGAGAGTGTAGTATCCATGTCAGAGTCATGTGAAATTTTAAGAGGAAGCCATGGCTTTTTAAAACTCAACAATAGGGATTGCTGAGATACTCTGATTTCTCTGACTCTATCACATTCTTTTCACGGCTCTTTAGATGAAAAGCTAGACATAAATGTTCTGCTGTGAAACCATTTCTATACTTCAAACAGTTCAAAATAATTGACCGAGGGAAGGTCAGCCTTGACTGTGTAGTGCTTGCTTAGGAAGTTTATCACAGGTCATAGCCCAACATTTGTTCCTGCGTCAAAGATGGTGTGTGTGTGTGTGTGTGTGTGTGTGTGTGTGTGTGTGTGTCTGTGTGTGTTATCACTCATAAAATTTTAACTATTATGAAGTACATGACTATAAAATCTATCACATTCAAGTAAAATGTCAAATGATGGACTTTAAAATTTGTTACCTCTAGTAAAACAATAAATTTTAATCTCCATGTGGGTTCAGGGTGATTTTGTGATAAGTTTTGGAAGTGTTACCATATTGCATTACTTGAATGTTTTTATTGTGTTTGGAGAGAAAAGTTGATAATGCAATGGTTCAGATCTAAACACATTATTTGTCCAAATTCAGGAATTCTCAGTCTCAAAATAATTCTGGAGATTCAGAAAAGTTGTGGTTTAAAAAATTGACCAGTGCTTCTCAAACTCCATGTGCAGAGAAATCACCCAGAAATCTTTTTAAAATGCAGACTTGATTTAGTTATGAAGCTTGAAGTTCTGCATTTTTATCAAAGCTCTAGGGGAGCTGATGCTCTCTGTTGACAGAACATCCTTAATCTAGCAAGGGATTAAAGGATTTTGCAAGGTGAAATTTCTCTCTGCTATGATAGCCAGGTAAGGAATGACTTGGATCTAACAGGATAGACTGAAGAACTTGATCTCTGATAAACAAAAGTTTTATTGGACCCAAAAATATAAAAGTAACTTTTCCTGTTTTATGACAGATACTAGAAAACAATTCTAGTATACTGACTGGAGACCTGGTTTCATTTAATTGTCTACAACTTATCAGTGTGTAATACTACAGAGAGAAGGAAGGATTCTGGGTTCAAAATCCTAGCACAAGTTTGTACCTATTCCAATTTGATTTCAATGTTTAGCCTCATAAGTTCAAGAACTTTGAGGCTCTCACTAATGAAAAACAGCTTTATCTATATTTCACTTCAGAACCATCAGCAACTTTTCAAATGTTTCCCCTTCCTTCCATTTATGACACACAGATGGTTAGTATTACTTTTGTTAAAAGAGGTTTAGAGCCAGGCATAGTGACACATTTCTGTAATATCAGCACAATATAAAACTGGAGGATTACATGCTGGAGGTTAGAATGGGCTATGTAATGACCACCATTTTCAAAGATAACAGAGACAGAAGAACTGAAAATAAAATACAAAAGAATAGTAAATAAAACTAAATGAAAACAAGTTAATGGTGCTTTGGCAAAACAATATGGAAAGGAAAAATTGAGAAAACACTTGCATTATCTGTCTAGGTGGTTCAAAACTGAATGAAAACCCATCTGTCACATTGAAAATTGACATTGAGAAGGCTAGGCTGACTCCATGACAGGCTTCACATGGGCAGTTTAGGAGACTAGGCCTAAGAGCAGAGCAAGTCCAAGCAATCCCAGGTAAGTCAGTTACTAGAAAACAAAACAAAACAAAACAAAACAAAACAAAACAAAACAAAACAGGCTTCAGGCAGCCAGTCTGAAACTGCCCTGCCATTAGAAGCTGCCCAAACCCTTGGCCTGAGGCAAGTACAATGTGTCCTCAGCAGTTTCCGGACTTCCTCAGCAACAGTTCCCAGCCCACATGCCCCAGTAATGGAAATTTCCCTAGAGATGCAGTAAGATAAAGGTCACCTACTCCAGAATTCCCTAATATGCTTTAAATCAGGACTGCAAGCCTACTTGGTTGTGTCTCTTTTTTGGTTATGGGAGATCCCAGCATGCTGAATTTCTACAGAATAAAACACTACTTGCCTTTACATGCTATTTGAGTCTGGAATATCACTCTTTGGCAAATCATGGACTGTTACACATTTTATGGCTTCTACCTACTGCCTTATATTAGTATATTCTATCTTGCAAATTCTTCATCTTTGGCCTATACTCTTTGTGAATGATGAGGAACTATTTGATCTGCAGGACCTGATTGGAGTTACCTCAACTATTTGAAGTAATTCACCCTTGACTTCTACTGTCTAAATGTTAGCACTATTTATTTATTTGAGTACATTGTTGCTGTCTTCAGACACACCAGAAGATGGCATTGGAACCCATTGTGAGCCAACATGTGGTTGCTGGGATTTGAACTCAGGACCTCTGGAAGAGCAGTCTGTGTTCTCTTAACCACTGAGCCATGTCTCCAGCTCATGTCAGCCCTCTGAAATGGTCTATCTCAATGTCCCTCTTTCCCCCAAACGTTCATTTTCTATTACTTTCTCACTTTCCATTCCTGCAGCTTTCTTTCAGAGCACACTGGTTGAGTGTCTTCCACCATACTTTTCTCAGCTAAGTCAAGTCTGTATTAGAGAATTTTGTGGATGTTCTGGCCTCAGTAACCAGACTATCAAGAAGCATGCCTGACTCTTAACTTTCTTCTACTTTTTTGCAGGTCTTAATGCAAGCCAGAACTTGTCCTACCTGGGTGAACTGAATTATCAGTATGGTACTACCTTATCCACTTGTGACTTGTCAAATCTCTCTGAGCACAGTGACGCCCAGAAACCATTTGCTGAGTGACAGAACGGAAAACTTACCAGCCTGAGCGTCAGTGGTGGATTGAGATCCGCAAGTTCCATCCTTCTAGCTTAAAGTCATTAAAAGAATGCCAGTACTGTTGGTAATGATCTAAAGAAGTAGTTTATCAAATTGTAGTCGTGTTTCGTCAAATTTCCAGATGCTCTGGGTTTTTAATAGGTGTAGTCATTCCTAGAGTGAACTAACATGTACTCTTTGAAAGGGCTCAGAACTCTAGTAATGATTTTCTCTGGGCTGATAGATTTTTGGGAACCAATCTGCCACTGGACCTAGAGGGATCCAATAGCTGCAGCTCAAATACAATAATGCTCCCTTGTGATAGATGGAAATAGTCACAGAGACGAATGTGCTAACTCAAGAGTGATAATGGAAGACGTTTAAATTAACAAGGCCAATTGAATGAGCAAGGAGATGCACACAGCTGTGCAATAACGTGCCATCAACTGTGACATCAACCCATCTGCTTCCTAATAAGAGGTGACAAAGGAAGTAAAGGCCCAGCTGGTTGCGTCAGAGACCAATATGGATCTTTCCATCTTAACCCACACTTTTATGTATCCTTGCCTGGATACAAGGTGAGCTGAGAATTGCTAATACAAATGGTGGCAGAAGACAATTCAGACTGAAGGATACTTGATCTAGAAAAGCTGTTAATCTATGCCACGGACTGTTAGGATAGAGCTTGACCAGTAATGCTCTTCTTACAATATTTGTACTTGCATAACATAGAAGAGCATTCAATATGTTTAATCTAAGTTATCTGGCACAGACAGTATCTCCATCACTCATATCTGAGATCTTATTTAAACAGAGAATACACTGCTTACATTCACAAAGTGGAATGAAAGATGGCAAACATCAGATATTTAGTACACAGTTATTGAGATGGACTGGATTTATGTTCCGTAAGAGGGTTTATGTACACAGCAGGAGGGAGGACTTAGAGATCGCTGGCTTACATGCTGGCTTACATGCCACTCATGCTGACAGATGTGTGCAGTTAAATATGGCACTGCTGTTTGGTCTGAGGGAGCTGGGAAGAATTCACTAAACAGAGATAGAGAAGGGGCTTTATAAAACAGCCACTGGCTTGTGTGATTAAAGCATTTTCTTCAAGAAGCCTTTCCTAAGCATCACCTCATCCTGTCTTTAATAAACCTTCTGACACACAAGTTATTTTCCTTATTTTATAGATAAAGAGCCTATAGTTTAAAGAGGTTAACTTACTTGCCCTAGTATCAGAAATGGGAATTAAACCTAATCCTCTTTAATGCTGATAAAGAATCCATCCACTTGGTCAATATAATTGCCATCCCACATTATGATACAAAGCCATATGTCTGACTTATTATGTAACATTGTAGAGATACTATACTGGGCTCTTTTTTTTTTTTTTTTCATTTTAGAGCATAGTTTGGTTTATTTTTACTGGAATATTGGGTCAGCTGGGGACATTCGTAATTAACTTATTTTCATTGTATCCACTCTTTGTGAGTTTATAACTTCTACCATTAAGAGGTAGATTCTTTCCCTGTACTCCAAATCTGAGCTGTCTTTGATCCTTGTTTTAATCAGCAGTATTGCTGACGCAGCTCCAGCTTCAGTCTCAGGAAACTTTGTAGCTATGATTGTTCTTTGAGTTTCCTGCCGCCACCATGGAAGCGGGCGTTGGACAGCCTGCTAGATAATATGGGGCATGAGGAACTCTTCCCTTTATCATGGCAGTCAGACAGCAAATCCCCAGCCTTCCTGCCTGAGGACAATAGATGCATACATGGCCACAGCTAAAATGAGCCAAGCTTGGCTTAGCTTGACAGAACCTCCCAGCTAATTGGTAGTCTTTTAAGTGACAAAAGATTTCTTTTTGTTTTAATCCATTGAGTTTTAGGCTAGCTTTTAAGAAGCAGAAACTAAGAGAGAACAATGAATCCAATTTAAGACTGAAAACAAACTTTCTTTCCTGCTTGATGATGTAGGGTGGGTATATACATTCCCATCAAGAATGACGTTCAGAGTCATATCTAAGCAATGTTTCAGAGAATCTCCAACTGTTTTTTATTAATCTTATAGGCTTGACCATCTAACACGAACCAGAACACCTACCTACATTACTGTTACAGTTCTGCTACCAAAACAAAAACAAAAACAAAAACAAAAACAAAAAACAAAAAACAAAACAAACAAAAAGCATAGCAGGGTGAAGGCAGAATATATGGTGTATGGCGTTCAGAGCTCATGTTCTACATCTGAAAATAAAGCATTATTTTCCTCAAACAGCAGTTCTCAAGTTTTGGTGGTTTCTAAATGGCTTGGCTCTGCAAAACCACTGAAGACCCTAATAGCTATTTGTGTGGCTTATAGTTACAGATATTCACCATGCTACGAATTAAAATGAACATTTAAAAACATTTATCATTATTAGCTATTAACTATGTGAAACTAATAATGGTGGGTCATATCACTTGCTAACATAAATAACATTTGTATAAAGACAAATTATACATTTTAAACACAAACGATTATGGAAAGTGTTATTTTGAATTTTGGTTCATCTCTTCCATGTCAATAGATTAATATACTTAGGATCCCTAAGTATACTTTTGTTTTTCCAATGCAGTAACCCATTGCTTAATGCCTCTGGAAACTGTCTTTACAGGAAAGAATGGGGGTAATGAGGCAAATAATTCTTGATACTCTTGTGAAGGTAGCTTTAGTCCTAAGAACATTCTGATCACCCACCTCTGACAGTTCCTCATCTCATTCCTCTCCCCTGTCTCCAAAAGGATGTCCCTATCCCCCCAAAAGCCTTTAGGCTTAAGGGAAATCTGTAAGTCATAAATAAGTTAACAATCCATTTATGAAGTAAACACTGGAAATCAAGCTGAACTTTTCAATAGAAAAGTGAGCTTTAACACAGTAATTTTACAAAAACAAAACAAAAACAAAAACAAAATCTGAGACACACCACACTTAACTTTATAGTCAAAGATAAGTCAAAACCATTTTCACTCAGATCCCAAGAGACTGATGATCACTCTAGCTGCTTCCATAGTACTTGGAGAATCATTATCAAAGCAATTGGGCAGGAAATAGAAATGAATTAGCTTAACTGGAAAATAAGAGTTAAAATAATATCTGTTTGCAGACACACACACATACAAATGCATGCACACACACATAAACATACACATAATACACAGACACACATAAACACTTGCATGCACACAGATGAACAAATGTGTGGACACACAATACACATAAATGCTTATATATATATATATATATATATATATACAAATGCCTACACATGTAAACACTTAAAATTGATAAATTCATAAATGATGCAAGATACCAAGTCTGAGTTTTAAGAAGTAATTTCTTCAGGTGAACAATACACTATCTGAAAATAAAATCTAGCAAAAATATATCCATAAAAGACTCAAAACTTAGAAAGAAGCCTAATCCAGGGGATTGAAAAGATTGAAAACTGAAACTATAGATGAATCAAACAAATTCTGGCATAAGAAACAGAGTGTCGTTATTACGGCACCAAAGGGTTTCTGTCTTGAACAAATGCAAAGATGAATGAACACTGAGACCAGGAATGCTTCATGTCTTACAGATTTATTCAGACCTGTTTACACAAACTTAGGTACATGGAAAATGTTTGGACTAGAGACAAGCACTCAAATACAATCAGCACACTGACTATATTGAATGATGTGCAACCTAATAAGATAATGCGTGAATATAAACTAGGCCAAATCTAAGTGCTACCAAAAAATTGAGTGCTCAGTTTATGTGTGTGCAGCCTTAGCCGTGATATGTAAGATAGAAACTAGAAAACATAAAAAAGAATAAGAAAAAGTGGGAAGAGACAAAATTAGAGAGTATATCACCAATGTCATCAGAGCAAGAATGGGTAATGAGGGGAAACCAACAACAATGGTGTTAAATGATTTGCCTCAAACATGCCGTTTAAGAGAATTGAAGTGTTTATTTGAGGTCATTAACAGCCATGGTAGTCTCAGCTTGAGTCATGGTCAAGGGGAAAGATATACTGGAAGAGATTTAGAATACAATGTAAAAGAAACATTGGAGTTTCTGAATAGGAGTTTGCTGCAAAAGGGAAAGTGACCATTGTAGCTAAGGGTATTCCTTAAGTAAATAAAGAAGTTTCTTTATAAGTAAAAATAGTGTATTTCTAACCCTGTTAGAGGAGCAATAAGAACTGATGTAGGAAAGAAGGTGAATGGCTGGAGACATTCCCTTGAGTGGGCAAGAAGAAGAAATTTTATATACAGGAAGTGTTGCAACAGCAGGGAGAAGGTGGCATGTGGGTGAGGAGGCTGGTGGCTGGGTAGGTGCAGGGTGGGAGGTTTCTAAGTCCTCTCATGATGACTCCTTTTCCTTAGCTGGGTAGAAAGCTAGGAGAGCACCAGAGGAAGTATTGAGAAGTAAGAAGGTAAGAGAAAGGAGTAGGTTTAAGGGGGGGAGAGGGGGAGGGGGAGGGGGAGGGAGGGAGAGAGGGGAAGGGGGAGAGACAGAGACAGACAGACAGAGACAGAGAGAGAGAGAGACAGAGACAGAGACAGAGTTAGAATGAATGGATCAAGCATGTACAACATGCTTGTCTGGCAAAGTCAATGACATAGATGGAAGCTGTGATCAGGCAGACAAATAGACTAGTCGCCGTATTTTGCTTAAGCTACTTCATCTGGGTCTCTTCCCTGGTCCAAAACGTTTAAGACCAGAATACAGAACTGCATGAAAACAGCTTAGCCTCTTGGGATATCTGTGGGTGGCAACTTTTTATTCTGATGTTTTAATGATGAAAATCTAGGACATGATTTTATGAGTGTCCTTTTTTTTCATACCCTGGAAGAAAGAATATCTAAATTGCATCTTAACAGATTCACATACATTTAAGTGTACTTAATCTAATGGTTACAGATATGTAGGTGCACCATACACAGACACACACACAGACACACACACACAGATAGACACACACACATACATACACACACACATGCATGTATATATGAGAAGAGAGAGGGAGACAGACAGACACACCTATACTCACAATTTTGGAAATGTTCACATCATCCCTCATAATCGATGGTAAAATTTATACTTTTAAAGCCTCTGCTTAACATTGATAGATTTCTGTAAATATCAATTTGATTTCTTAGTTGTTAAGAACTCTTTAGATATGTTTGAACTGAAATGTTTCCCCAAAGCATAGAACTGAACTTCTATTCAGTTCTTCCATGTATAGGTAGGGCCACTATCCAAGAGACACAGTTTCTTTCACCTGGAGTGTAAGAATGACAGGGACATAGGTACAGCTACTAGAATGTGATAATGTTTCTCCTTAGAAGGGGGATCAAAATACCCATAGCTCACAGCCAACCAATGGGGTCCACAATGGAGGAGCTAGAGAAAGGACCCAAGGAGCTGAAGAGGTTTGCAGCCCCATAGAATGAACAACAATATGTACCAACCAGTACTCCCAGAGCTACCAGGGATTGAACCACCAACCAAAGAGTACGCATGGAGGGACCCATGGCTCTAGCTACATATACAGCAGAGGATGGCCTTTTCAGACATCAATGAGAGGAAAGGCCATTGGTCCTGTGAAGGCTCAGTTCCCCAGTGGAGGGGAATGCCAGGGCAGGAAAGTGGGGGGATGGGTGCCTTGGTGAGCAGGGCGATGGGGGATGGGATGGGGTTTTCAGAGGGGGAATGAGGAAAGGGGACAATATTTGAAATGTAAAGAAAGAAAATATCTAATAAAAATGTAAAAAAATATGAGGAGGATAATGATTACTATGATGTTAATAACAAGATTTTTGAATTTTTAGCACACTTAGCTGTAGTAACACAATTCAGAACAGTATTTAGATAAGAACCTTTCTAGATAAGTTTTCCTTATCCCCATGTAAATTTATGCAATACCAAAGATATTAACTGTGGTTTTATTTTGAAAAAGAGTCACCAATAAATAAAAGATAAAAGAAGAAAAAAAAACCCACTTTGTAACACCTCATGATATTTTTTTCGTAAAAAAAAAAAAAATGAAAAATGTCATCTCCTCCAGCAATGTATTGAAAAGTCTCAGAAGTGCTCAGCGCTGTTGTTTGTGGTGGCTAGCCTTGGTTCTCAGTGGAAGCAAGCGTGGCTATTTAGAAAAATGCAGATTTTCATCTGGGAAAGTGAAGAGCTAGAACACTGAACTGTAAACTGAAAGGGAAGCAAACTTCACTAGATTTGTATCAAAAAGGGTCAGTTGTCAAACAGGCCCTTGGCAAACATTAAAGAATGGCTTCAACATCAGTAAATGAAGAATATGCAATGCATAAAGAAAATGCTTAAATACACCCCTCAACGCATACCCTCCTGTGGTCATCACTGCAGGATACTGGGATATCAGCTCTTTAGCTGGAAAATTGATATAGAAAGGCATATAGAGCCTTATCTGTTCCTAATATGATAAAATAATTGACTATCAGGTATGAGGGAACCAGTTCTCATAGAAATAGCATAGCTAATAAGCTATAAAAGAAGAACAAGCGCATGACCCATCATTTTGCAAGCTGTGCTGATGTCCTTAACCTAGGCAGTTGCAGCAACAGCAAGACAAGCCAGCGCCAGGCTTCTCTTGATTAAAAAAATTGTTCTCAATAGGTAGTATATTTGACAAAAGTAAAATCATACAAGTGTGAGAAATTAAGAGTTATTCCTGCAAAGAAGCCTGAGAAGGAAAATTCCTCCAGCAAAACATTCAGGACTAGATTAAATAGATTAAGCAATCCTAAGCAATACCACACTAAGATAAACAATCAGCTTTCCTTCATATTGCATGGAAATCTAAAGAAAAACATGATGATAGTTTTCAATATAATAATTATAAAAAAAATAAAAATGAAAGCAAATTATACATGAAAATTACTCGGAAGAATTGTAATTGCAAGGACTTTATTTGGATATGAACTTGAGCAGTGTCACTGCTGATGTATTATAAATGAACACTGACTAAAATTTAATTTTATTGAAAATGATAGCAAAATTTAACGTCTAATGATCATCCTTATCCATAGTCTAGAAGGAATTTTGAATCTGATGATACAGTTGGACTACTTAAGGACATGATTACAGAACTCTTCTGACCTGGTCCATGGTTGGGCAAGATAGAGGTATGGACATTTGCTACTGAGAAGTGAGCTGACAGTCTCATCATTTTACAAGTTACTTTTTAGAACAGAGCTGGAACTCAGAGTCTGAGTTCCTCCAGGAGATAGACAGGGCCTCAAGTGAGGGGACAGGCTTACTAACACATAGTCAAAATTTCTGATCCAGAATTGTTCCTGTCTAAAAGAACTGTGGAGACAAAAATGGAGAAGATACTGAAGAAATAACCAGCTCAACTTGGGATCTTTCTCATGGCTAGTGGGTATGTGGGGAGCTCTAAGGTCTGACACTACTACTGATGCTATGCTGTGCTTACAGACAGGAGTCTGGCGTGGCTGTCCTCTGAGAGGCCCAGCCAGCAACTGACTGAGACAGATGCAGATACTTACACCCAACGATTGGACTGAAATCGGGAACCCCTATGGCTGAATTAGGGAAAGGACTGAAGGGGAGAGCGACTCCATAGGAAGACCAGCAGTCTCAACAAATCTAGACCCCAGGGAGCTCCCCGAGACTGAGCCACCAACCAGGAACATACACAAGCTTGTCTGAGGCCTCTGCCACAAATACAGTAGAGGTCTGCCTGGTCTGCTGTTAGTGGGCAAAGATGCCTTCAATCCTCAAGATACTTGAGGCCCCAGGGAAGGGGAAGGTCTAGTGGGAGGGGAGGGAGCACCCTCTCTGAGGCAAGGAGGAAGAGGAACTGTGGGAGGCAGGACAGAGGTGGCCAACAACTAGAATGTAAATAAATAAAATAATAATTAAGAAATAGAGTTTCCATTTTAAAAGTGAAGAAAAGAACGACAAGTTTGAGTTTTTCCTGCTTACAGACAGGGTACACTCAGAGAACCGCACTGTGATATCATCCCAGATCTCTGGATTGTTTTGTAATTTGTTTGTTATTTTCTTCGTTCTGAGGCTTATGAAGCAATTTGGGGTAAAATAATCCTTCATTCTTTTATCTGGGAGCCATCAGCTATATTTATGGATCCAGGCTTATGTGTGCCAAATATAGGCTGGAGGGAATGTTACAAAAAGTTATGTTCTTAAAGACAGAGACATGCTGTTTTTTGAATAATTTCAAAGGTTTGTACTGTTCCCATCATAATGTAATTTTAATCAAAGACAATTCTAAAGGAAATGGATTTTAAATATTCAGTGTTTTGTTAAAAATTTTAACAAGCCGAGGGGAGGGAATGAAAGCACCTTGGTTTTCTCAGTGCCGGGAAGGGAAGCAGTGCCAGGCAGTCGTTAGCCAAATGCTCTAACACTGAGCACAGCACACACAGCCCCTGTTCATGCCAGGTTTGGAGATTTATTTTTCTCTGCCTAGCATATTAGCCAGTGTCATGAAGTGATTAAAGACTACATAGTTTTTCTTCGCTATGTAATACATGATCGGTCATTAAACATTTCTTAGAATATGATTAATTCTGTTATAATGATTTATTTTATATTTTATTCTTACTACCATATTCATCAGTGTGTATTGAATGGGAAATGACTCACAATTCATTCTTTTTGCTTATGTGTCTATATACTTGTGCATGGTAATCTGTATTTCTATTTAAAAAATGTTAGTATTATTTGATGGTAATTGATTTTTTTAATTGTAGAATTCTCCTCATGTATCCTATATTAAACTCTTCTAGTGTTTTGATACTGAAGTAAGAAAACTTTATGACATAGTGTTCAGGGTTTTCCCCTTTTGTTATCTGCAATGTTTTCTAGTATATAATCAGTTTTACCAATATAAGTTGAACAGATTTTCTGTTCAGTTTTCTATGCTACATTTCAAAATGTTGACATTCTAACATCTATAATGACAACCTTCTTATAAATTATTGGATTTTGGAAAATCAGAAAATATGTCTATTACTCTATTTATTTATTTATATACTTATACATATTATTGAAAATAGATCCTTCTCTCATATAATACATCCCAAACAGAGTTTCTCCTCCTTGCACTCCTTCCAGCTCCCAGAACCTCCCCTCTTCTATAGATCCATTCTGCCTCCATTTCTTTTTCAGAAAAAAGCAGGCCTCCACAAGATATCTAAACAAGAGGAAAGCGCGATGCAATATAACAAAAAGGAAAGTCCCCCCAGTATCGAGGCTGCAAAAGGCAACCCAATAAGAAGAGTCCCAAGAGCAGACAAAAAGCATCAGAGACACACCCTCTGCTTCAATTGTTAGGATCCCCATAACAACAGAAAGATAACAACCATAAGGTATAAACACAGGGCACCTGGTGCAGACCCTAGCAGGTCCACATTCACCACTTCAGTCTATGTGAGCCCATATGTGCCCTGTTTAGTTGATTCACTTGGTCATATATTCTCCTGGAGTTCTCCATCGCCTCCTAGAATCTTCTCTACACCTCTTCTGCAGTGTTCTTCTATCTCTGACAGAACCTAATGGAGACCTCTAATTTATTCTCTCCTCATAATGAGGGTTGGGTCTTTATACCAGCTCCCATATTCTGCCAGAAGAAGCCTCTCTAATGTTAACTGGACAAGGCACCAATCTATGTATAGCAGAATATCATCAGGAATCATTTCATTGGTTTTGTTGTTGTTGTTGTTGGTTTTTTTTTTTTTTTTTTTTTTTTTTTTTTTTGCTGTTGTTGGTGGTGGTGGATGGTTTGGGTTTGTTTTGTCCAGTCTCCCCTTGTTCTCTAAGCTATCCAGTCTCTGATTCCTAGCTATTCAAGCAGTATCAAACATAGGCTCTCTCTAGTGTCTTGCATCTATGGCATCATTACCCTAGTATTTCTTGGAGGAAGGACATATTGTAGGTGAAGGGTTTTATGGATGGGTTTTGTTTTCAGGTTTCCCTTTCCATAGTCTGTAGAGTACCTTCCCATGCCAAAGAGACTAGGACACAGGGGTGGAGGCTTCATGCAGGGACCCGCTTAACCTCTCTACTCTCAGTGAGCTGTGTGTATGCTGTCCAAAGCAATGGGAACATATTGTCAGTCAGTTTTCAGGGACATCTAAGTTGTTTTAAGTTTTCGGCTATTATGAATTAAGATACGTGTTTGAGCAAGTGTTCTTGTGGTAGAATGGACCATCCTTTATATGCTTAAGCTCAGTATATCTGGTTGTTGATGTAGAGTGATTCCCAATTTTCTCAAAAACCACCGTATTAATTTCCATAGTTGCTGTAAAAGTTTGCACTTCCACCAGTAACTGAGGAGTATCTCTCTTCCTTCACGTCCTTGCTAGCACAAACAGTAACTTGTCTTATTGGTCTTAGCAATCCTTGCAAGTATAAGATGGGATCTCAGTGTAGCTTTGATTTTTCATTTCCCTGATGGTTAAGCCTGTTGAAATTTCCTTAAGAGTTTCTCAGTCATTTGAGATTCCTCTGTTGAAAAATCTCTGTGTAGATCTATGTTCCATTTTAAAAGTTGGATTATTTGGTATTTTGCTACCTGATTTCTTGAGTTTTAAAATATATTTGGATATTAGACCTCTATCGAATGTAGAGTTGGTAAAATTTTTCCCTATTTTGTAGGCTGTTTTGTTCTATTGATGGCGTCTTTTGCTTTACAGAAGCTTTTTAGTTTCATGAGGCCCCATTTATTAATTATTGATTCAATGCCTGCACTATTGACATTCTATTCAGAAACTCATCTCCTGGGCCAATGGGTTCAAGGTTCTCCTATTTATTCATTTTATATTTCCTTATATGTTTCTACCTATATCTTAAGTAAGAAGAGGATTATTATTTGTGCTATTATTTTTGCCTCAACATTTACATTGTATATCCTGTCAGGAATCTTATTAATAAGGAACTTATTTTCTAAGCTTAGAAAATCAAACTACTTTTTGCTTCTTCCTGGTTTAAAATGGCCTATTTTGAAGATAAAGGTATTGTGCTTCTACATAACATATAGTTAGCAATTCTGACTACTACATATCACAAAGCTGATTTTTATAAATATCATTTGAATTTGAAGAATAATCTTTTATAGTCTTCAAAAGGACTCTTCAACTATATATGACTTGCAGTAAAGTAACTTTCCTTTTTTTTAATTTTTAAAATTATGTCTGACTATTTATTTATTTATTTATTTATTTATTTATCTTGGTGTGTGTAGGTGTGTGTGTTTGTATATGTGCATTTATACAACTATGCCTATGTGAAGGTCTGCAGTTTGCAGGAGTCACTTCTTTCCTTTCTCTAAATAGGTTCTGAAGATAAAATTCAGGGAAGCAGGCTTGATTGGGAAGCCTCCCTCCTGAATCTCTTCAATTAACCTGGATGGAAATTTAAAAAATTAACACATATATGATTTACTACATATATGTATATACATATATGCATATGCACACACATACATCATGTACACCATCTACATATATCAGTATCTTGAAGAGATTTTTGCTTGTTATGTTCATTGCATCATTTTCAATAATAGTCAAGATGTGAAAACTATTAAAATGTCCATGCTCTACTATGTTCATAGCAGCCCTATTTATAATTGCCAGATGCTGGAAAGAACCCAGGTATCCCTCAACAGAAGAGTGGATGCAAAAAATGTGGTATATCTACACAATGGAGTACTATTCAGCCATTAGAAACAATGAATTCATGAAATTCTTAGGCAAATGGATGGAGCTAGAGAACATCATACTAAGAAAGGTAACCCAGACTCAAAAGGTGAATCATGGTATGCACTCACTAATAAGTGAATATTAACCTAGAAAACTGGAATACCCAAAACATAATCCACACATCAAATGAGGTACAAGAAGAACGGAGGAGTGGCCCCTTGTTCTGAAAAGACTCAGTGAAGCAGTATAGAGCAAAATCAGAACAGGGAAGTGGGAAGGGTTGGGTGGGAAAACAGGGGGAGGGAAGGGGACTGATGGGACTTTCGGGGAGTGGGGGTCCAGAAAAGGGGAAATCATTTGAAATGTGAATAAATATATCAATAAATTTAAAAAAAGATGAAGAAGATACAATTTACTCAGCAATGGGAGATTATTTGGCCATAAAACAAGGATGATCATGCAACAGCATTGATGAACCTGTGGACATTGTATTTAGTGGAGTGAACCAGGCACAAAATGGAGTGAACAAGCCACTGTGTGGTTCCTTTACATGAGGTGGTTAAAATATACCCAGAAACAGAGTTTATAATGGCAAGCTCAGGAAACAGAAGGGTAGAAACTGAGGAGTTGTTTAATGTGTATGAAGCATAGGGCCTCCTCCTGAAACCAGAAAAAAAATATCATAAGCCCATAGTTTCCACTAATTCATAGATAGTCCAAGGAATTAAAATATGTATGCTTGAGAAATGGACAGGACAAATACACTGAACTGCTCATTAATTTTTATATATACTGAAGTGATATGCCATACATGATAAATACGTAAATTATTTTATATCATTTAAATTTACAACTAATTTTAAAAGAACACACAAATGTTAGTGAGGATATATATAAAAGTGAACCCTTATCCCTGATGATGGAAATGTTTTCTCATTTACCCACTATCGAATTCATAATTACATTTCCTGCAAACTCTGAAAATAGATATACCATATGACCTAGCTCTACCACAGCTGTGTATTTATTCAAAGCATTCTGAGCCCAAATCACTCAGAGGTATTTGTGTATCAATGTTTATTGCATAACTAGTTGCGATAACTAAGTGATGGAGCCAATTTAGAGATCTCACAATAGAGGAAAGGGTGATGAAAACATATTATGCATATACAGTAGGGTTTTTTTCCATCCACAGAGAAGAAAAATATTGTGACAGTTGCTGGAAAATGGATGTAAGTGGAGACACTCATTTGCAATAAACATGAGCATTTTTTTTTATGTCATCATTCCCTAAACAATGAAAAGTGAGACTACATGAAAAAAAAAAAGATACCAATTCCAGACAACCAACAAATAGCAGACCATGCTTCTTTTGGGTGCTAATTCAGCTCCAAAATAAGTTTTATCCCCTGTACATTAGAGTCTCAATTTCCTGTCCCCTCAGGTACTTGATACTGCACCTCCTTATTTTTGCCCCCTCCTCTCTCCCTCCCAGTTTTCCCTTCTCTCTACTTCCCAAGATCATCCTGTCCCCATCTCAATGCAGGACTGATGCCCCAGTGTAGGAGCATACAGATGCGGTGGAGCAGGAGTAGGTAGGTGGAGGAGCACCCTTATAGAGGAAAAGGGGAGGGAGAGAGGGCAGATGTGGCATGGGGAGTTTGTGGAGGGGTAACTGGGAAGAGGAATATCATTTGAGAGTAAACAAATGGAATGATTAATAAAAATAAAGAAGTATTCTCTCTGCCTCTGTCTCTCTGGTCTCTGTATGTGTGTCTCCATCTCTTATTTTTCCTTTTCTTTTTTTTTTTGAAAAATTATTTATTTTGAAACTAAAAGCTATTACATCATTTCTCTCCAACCCTTCTCACATGCCCAGAGCCACTTACTCTAAAAATATTGGCTTCTATTCCTCTAATTTTCATTTTACATGTATATGTGAATGTATCCATATAGGAATGTACATATTCCTAAATATGCTTTTTCCGAAACCGGTCTTTCACCTTGTTCAAGGAAGATTCCATCGGGCAGTTGTGGCTCACACCTTTTATCCCAGCACTTGGGAGGCAGAGGCAGGCGGATTTTTGAGTCAAGGCCAGTTTGTCTACAGAGTGAGTTCCAGGACAGCCAGGGCTACACTAAGAAACCCTGTCTTGAAAAACGAAAAAGCCAAAAATCAAACAAACAAAATTCAAGGAAGATTCCCATGAGGATCTTCTATAGTGATGGAGATGCTGGTAATTTATCACACAGACATTTTATTTTTCTCTTTGTTTTGAATCTGCTTATGCTATACCATTGGCAGACGTTTTGTGGATAATATTACTGCTTCACCAGGTCATCCATGTGCACTGAGCAGGTCCTAGGCACTATAACTGCTCAGCGAGCATGTGTAGTAGGTTCTCAACTCTTTTGAGAAGTCTGCAAACAAGAAAGTTGTCGCTTTTATGTTAAGGAGCATGCCATTCTGCCAAGTTCCCCAGAGATTCGATGTTATAAAAAGAAACCTATATTCCCGAGAAGACAATAAACCATTTCGAAGGGAAATGACAGCCACAGAAAGGGAACCTCTTTAAAACTGCAACTGAAATGAAAAGTGTGACTGACTGGCAGTGTGCTCCAGCACAGAATCATGCTGAAGAAGCAATGGCCGGAGAATTCCTATTATCCCTCAGCCACCTAAGGGCCTCTGCTCTGTTGCTTTTAGTTATGAAATAGGAAAGTGATTGTTCTCCACATTTGGATACTCGAATCTCATTCAAGTAAATGCTTATGAAGAACTACAAATTTAGAACCAATCATTTGACATCACCTGAAGAAAATCAACAGTGATCAAATTTCACCACATTCTCTTTCCTTATCCCAGTGCTAGTTATCTGGGCGCCTTGGGAATAGGAATAAAAATCATCACTCTCCTATTTAGTATGTGGTAGATGCTTAATTTACTCTTCATTCAAAGTGTGTGTGTGTGTGTGTGTGTTTAAGAATGCATAAATGGTGCTTTGCTTTAATCAAGAAATCAAGGCTTAGTAACACATGAGTCTGTCTTACTACAACTTGTTGACAAACTACTTCTCTAAAAATTCAACCTTTTCAATAATTAGATATTGCTGTAAGACATGGTACCATAAGAGAAAAAGAATTCTTTAAGAGACAACAAATCCTTTCCTGATTTATTAATCTTTTAAGGTCCGCATTAGAAGTGTCTTTATGTCTATAGTTTATGTTAAATTTCAAATGTCACCTTTTATAGTTATTTAAATAAAAGTAATTTTCATAAAACTTCAATTATATATATATATATATATGGATGTTTCTGTATATGATTTAAAATAAAATAAAACAAAACAAAATATCAAAATTCTGCAGTTTTTTCCCAACTATATAAGTCTCTTGTGAGAATAAATGACAAAATGCTTCCCATGAGAGTTGTTACAAACTAGGAAGTTAATGAAAATTAAATAGCGTTACTACTATGAAACACTCAAAGTAGTCAACGTATTGTTAAATTGCAACATTGCATTTCTCTCTGAATGCAGTGAATAGAAATTATTATCTAATATAGCAATTAAAAATTCTTGCATTTTGATCATTCTTTTGGTGTTTCCTGATTTCTGTTATATGTAAGTATGTAGCTGTCTTCAGACACAAACCAGAAGAGGGCTCAGATCCCATTACAGATTGTTGTGAGCCACCATGTTGTTGCTGGGATTTGAACTCAGGATCTTGGGGAAAGTAATCTGTGTGCTTACCCACTGAGCCACCTCTCCAGCCCTGATTTCCTGATTTTGTACATGCATATAATGAGTTTTTATTTAGTCCATCCTCCATTCCTTTCTCTGTCATCCCTGTCCTGTATGGATGGGTAAAAGACCATGTACTGAACCAAAAAACCAACTGCTACCACTCCATTGTCCATGCAGGATTTTGGCTGGATTGATTTAAAGTTCTTGTGCATTTAGTCGTGGCCACTGTGTGTGGTTCACATATGCAACAGCCTTTCCATGTCAAACAAATTCTGTTTTACCATATTTAATTTAAATTTTCTTCTCATTTCATAATACACAAATACATATTTGTCATAGGTTGTATCTCAGCAACCAAATTATTTAAAGTCTAACTTTAAATGTCATTTCAAGTGTCAGAAAAAAAACTACCACATGCTTCAAAGTTCAGTGGAAATCACATACACATTTAAAGATCAAACGTGGCTTCAAGATGTTAACACCAGGAAGTAAAGAACAGCATTTTACAGTATTAAATGTCCCCTTCAGAGATAAAGAAACATTAAAGAAAACATTTCTTACATGTATTTATTTATAAATTGACATGTGTGTTATCACATAACTGTGTGAGCTTATAACAGATATTGGGTGTGGTGCCTAGAGGATAACTTGTGGGAATCAGCTCGCTCTTTCCACCAAGTATGTCCTGAGCTCAAACCCAAGTCATCAGGCCATTATTCCCAAAGCCATCTCACTGGTTCTCAATATAATATTTTACTGGAAATAAAAATAATTTAGAAAGGCCTCCCCAGAACCCACTCAACCTTCTCTGCCAGCATCCCCAAATCTAGTCTCTGACACACATGGGTGAGCCTAAGCTTCTTTCACACTTGTGATTCAATTGGTGATCTCATTGCACACAATCCAAACTGGGCACTTCCTCTCTGTCTCTGTCTCTCTGTCTCTCTCTTTCTCCGGTCTCCCAGACTTATGTTCCAGAACGTTTTTATTTTCATTAAAGAATTTTACTTTATGTGTGTTGTCTGCATGAGTGTCTGTGTACCATGTGCGTGCCTGGTCCCTGTGGAGGCTAGAAGAGAGCAGTCATATGTGGAGCTGTCAAGGCAGATGGCTGTGCGTTATCATGTTGGTCCTGAGGATCAAGTGTGGTTCCTTTGGCAAACATACTCTCTAACTGCTGAGTCATCTCTCCAGTACCACTCAAAGTAATTTGAAAACAAAGTATAGGTAAATAAATAAATAGGTAGATAGATAAATCCGGAAACAAAATTATCAGAGGGCTTTCCATCAAAAACCAAACACACCTATAAGGTCTCGATCCTTTTCTGAGTTTGACCACCAAAATACTACTTGGTATGAGGGTAAACTGTTAATTCAACTGCATTGGGGCGGGGGGAGATGTAATTTTTGAAGTTGTAACTTGTAACAGAAAGTAAGATTTTAGGGAAATGTATTGAGCAAGATGTTAGAGAATATTAGTGAAAAAAGAAAAGAATCTAAAGGAAGGTAGATGAACTGCCAAGTTAGGAGACAACTGGAAAAAAAAGCGTTCACACAGCACTGGCTATTGCAGCCTTCTCATTCCAACTACCAGAGCTACCAACTGTTTGCTGATTTGATCTGACTCCTGCTCTTGGGAAGGAATTCACATATGGATCTTTGAATATGGATAAAAGGTTGCTGGTGGGAGAAAGGCTCATAGACCCTGCTAGTAAGGCTGCCTCTAACAAACAAGGAGGGTAGGAAGTTTTATCATTTATGTTGTTTTCCACGTTGATCAACAGATTGTGGTTTTTCAACCAACTTGAGATACTCTTTTTACATTTAAAATAATGCCTGATAGCATAACGTAGGGTTCTGCCAAGCAAGTAAATCATTATGGATGGCCTCATTATAATCAGATCTGGAATACATTTGATTATCTACGTAGATGTTTATGGGTCCCGAATCTGTAGGCAGGTCTGCATTTGTTAACCTCTATCCTCTAGGCTTTCTACCTTTAGATTTTTCTAGATCCTATTATTAGAAAAAGTTGATTTAGAAATTCAGATAAGCTCCTAGTTTTTCTCCTGTGGTTGTGAGCGGATACAACATGCCCAAATCTATGCCGTGAAATAGACTTCCTGCAGGAAAGCTGGCAGCTCCTGCCGTGAGACCACTGAATTCTTATCAATTAGAAAGTTTTAAAGGGAACTATCTTTTAAATAATGCTTTAAATGGCAGTTCTATTTTTGACTCTGTGGATAAGAATATGCATTAGCATTGTATTCATCATGTGAATGTCTCGTACACGTGAGGGCAAAAGAAATAAAGAAATAATTTGAGAGAGAAGTTTAGAATTTTCTATCAGTGTATAAGGAATGAGTAATATCTCAGAGACAGAGATAGGCAGACACACAGAGAGGGAGGGAGAGACAGAGAGAATGGAAACTACCCATTGAAGTGAGGCAAATCAGTCTGCCAAGAAGCCTGCAGGTTGATAAGAGGTGGTGCTATACCTTTTTTTAGATTTATTTATTTATTTTATGTACATGACTACACTGCAGCTGTCTTCAGACACACCAGAAAAAATCATTAAATCCAATTACAGATGCTTATAAGCTACCATGTGGTTGCTGGGAATTGAACTCAAGATCTCTGGAAGAGCAGTCTTAACAGCTGAGCCATATCTCCAGCCCAAGAGATGCTATTCTTATGGTAAATTTATTTTTGTCCTTAGGAATAGATTTGCCAAATTATATAGATGGCTTCATTACAATTTAGTATGTTTAAAATAGTTACAATAAAATATGCTAATACTGATTTAGAATTGTTATTATTATGTTGGAGAGATGATTCAACACAGAGAAGCATGTGCTGCTCTTCCAGAGAACCTGAGTTTGGTTTCCAGTCCTCACAACTACTTGTATCTCCAACTTTGTTCCCCTTTTTGGTGTCTGTAGGTACCCGTACACACATGACATATACACAGTCTGTGCGTACATATAAACAAACGCACAGTTTTTGTGCTGTGAACTTGTCATGGTAATTAGTGACGACCAGGAAAGTTCTCTGGATGTTCAGATCTTTACTTTTTGTCATAATTAAAGCTGTTTCTACTCCTCAGCCTCTTCCGCTCCTTATACAGACCAGATTGTAAAGAGAATCTTTAAGCATTTTTGCTGATCATCTCAGTGATGGCTAATGTTCAATATAATAAAATTTTTTATCAGGTCAAAACGTTTTGAAGGAAATTCCTAAGAAGAAACAAAGACAAAGCTTAGCTCATGCTACTTGGTATTGGAAGCTATTTTTTCTATTAAAATCACCTGTTTTCCTTCCTTCCTTCTTTCCTTCCTTCTTTCCTTCCTTCTTTCCTTCCTTCCTTCCTTCCTTCCTCTTCTTTCTTTCTTTCTTTCTTTCCTTCTTTCTTTCTTTCTTTCTTTCTTTCTTTCTTTCTTTCTTTCTTTCTTTCTTTCTTTCATTCTTTCTTTCTTTCTTTCTTTCTTTCTTCTTTCTTTAATAAAAAGCAAAAATTAAGGATTTTGCACAGGTAAAATGGAATGACTTACTACAACGGAGAAATAAAGTGAATGAAAGCAAGTGTCATTTCATGTCCATGGCTTTTCTTCCTTAAGAGTCCTTAAGCTCAACTTGATCTATTGATCATACTGTTTATAAAGCCTAAACTGAAGTCTAGTTTGGAGTACCTGGACTGTGTCAAATAGAATGAAAATTATTTCAAAAGAGCTATATGACTCAGAAAAGTTTATTTAGAAGGAGGAACTTAGAAAGCTCTATGTTTTCCCATTCACCAATGTGTATCAAAAGCTCTGTGACCACACTCTGTAAATCATTTTGCCTAGAGAAACTACACTTTATAATTGCTATTGGTTATCATTCATTCAAAGTGTCTGTCCTCTATTTTTCCCACCTTTCAATTAGGTGTTTGGCAAGATCAGCCATTTAATATCATTCAGGCAAAGTTACAACTTCTACTAGTTGTAGATATCAATTCATCATTCCATGCACTTCTGGTTTGCTCCATGGATGGGCTGGCAATGAAGCTAACACTAGTGAGGACTAGTCACCTCTGTTATTTGTTTTCAAAATCAAACCAGAAGAAGAGCCAAGTAAGATCTAGTGAGCCTTAATCACCTTTAATCACTTTAATCACCTTAATCACCCTTAGTATCCAGGGTGATTAAAGAGTCACTGCTCAGCACACCTTCCTGAGACTTCAGATGCTGGTGCTTGCTTTACTGTAGATTCCACAGAGTAAGAAAAGCAATGTTTCTGGTTTCTTTTCACAAAAGCAGTGTTCAGGCACATTGGGGATCCAAGAGTTCTGGGTTATTTTTCCTTATTTCCCTCACCTCTTCCTCCATTTAGTTCTGACAGCATGTTAGGCTTGGGCATTACTGGAGTGCTAAGAGGGTTATATCCACCCTCCTCAAGCTTTAGTACTATTGACATCACTTTTGTTTACAATGCTTTATTTCCAAGTTATGGGCCTGAGAAAAAGATCTCTTGGAAAGACACTGAGAAAAATATAGACAGTAAAGCACCTAGTAAAAGATGACAAACATTTGCATTCATATCTAGAGCTATAAAAATTCCCTCTTATTTATAGGATCTAGACGCATCTATGTATACCTATTTTTTCTATCCATTACCATCTTTCTATACCTATGATTTATCATTATCATTTATCTTTCTCTTCTTTGTATATCACCAATGTCTTCATTAAATGTATGCAAATTTTTATTTATTTTTATCACTAAAATGCACATACTTTAAACCTTGGTCCTTAAAGTCTGTGCCACTTACTTGAGTACCCTCTTTTATCTCCTTTCTTATCTCATTTCTAGCTCAGTCTTCTTTAGCACCCTTTCGCATTCACGAACCATCATGATGGTCATGAAGTTTTATCTATATTGGGATATCTAGAAGCAATTGAAACTCAACAGGCTCCAAACAGAAAACCTTCATTTTTTTATGACAGCCCAGTTCCCATGGTGGCTTCCACCTCTCTGAATAAAACTGTGTTCACCTACTTACCCTTATTTCATTTCTTTTTTCAAGATGTCCATAAATATAAAGTACTGCCATTTCTTTCCAGATAAACTCCAAGAGTCAATTATTTTTTATAGAAACTGTGCTTTTCCAAACAAATTTCAACTCTAGGTTATCAACAAAACTATATTCCTCAGCAGCAGGTAGGGTGGGATGGAAACAGTTATACTATTTTCCTTCTCAGAAATGTTTGTTTTAACCACATGACTAAGTTCCTTCAAGTCATTACTCAAATTCCTCTTCTTTGGAATAGCCTTCCTTAATTACCATGTATAAAT
This sequence comes from Apodemus sylvaticus, assembly GCF_947179515.1. Taxonomy (NCBI): domain Eukaryota; kingdom Metazoa; phylum Chordata; class Mammalia; order Rodentia; family Muridae; genus Apodemus; species Apodemus sylvaticus. The sequence goes on from NC_067481.1 coordinate 82,771,501, forward strand.
GCATGTCAGCCATCTTTTCTTTGTTCCTTTTCTTTTTCCTACCACTCTTATCAGTCTTCATGTATATATTCTTATTGTCAATATTATATATTTGTTGATTTATTGTGTGTTCTTATAAACAGTGTATTAGTTCACTGCAAATAATCTCTTTTTAATTGTTATGCTCCATTGTTGAGAATAGAGATTATCTTGCAGTAAGAGCCCAGTGAAGGCTTGTTGCATAAATACATGAATAACTACTCCTGGTAATAAGAGAACTAGGCTGACTCCATGGCAAGCTTCAAATTGGCAGTTCAGGACTGGGCAAGTCCAGGCAAGTCCAGGCAAGACCAGGCCTCCAAAACTGCCCTGCCACCTTGCCTGAGGCAAGAACAATGGGTCAGCAGCAGTTTCTAGACTTCCTCAGCTACTTCCTTAGCAACTATTTCCAGCTCCTATGCCCCAGTAATTGAATGTCCCTAGAAATGGATTAAGTTAAATGTCACCTACCCCAGAATCCCCTACTGTGCTTTAAATCAGACCTACAAGTTCACTTGTTTGTCTCTCTATCTTGGTAATGGAGACCCTAGCATTCTGGCCTTCTACAGAATAAAACACTCTGCATTTACTATTTGAGACCGAAGTATCATTCTTCAGTGAATCATGGACCCTTACAGTAGGAAAATAATACTTTCAATGTTTTACAATTCCTTAGAATACCCGGATGAGTTGTAAGGAATGCAAATGAGGTTTAGATACTAAGTATTTGTTTTTCAAGCCCTTTAGTACTATAGAAGGTAATTGAATGCATGAACAGCCATACTAGTCATTGCCCAATTCTCAGGTAATAACATAAGCTACAGCACACAGTAATTATCCAATGGCTGTTTATAAACCCAATGGCTTAAACACCCTAATCAGAAGATATCCAGTGTTTTTACAGTTATTCAAAATATTCATATTTTCATATTTCACATGAAAATTAAGTATAACTTTTTTTTCTCTGAAAAACTAGAGAATCTTAGTAACAATGACTTTGTACACCTTCTGGGAAGCCAAGAGGCACAACTGAAGGTGTCATTTTCAGAGGCAGTTGAGATACTGTCTACATGTTTGCTTCTTCCCTTAATCGATATGACCTTCCTGACCCCTAGGCTGTTGGTGCTATTGTAAGTCTGCCTTTGTATAAGTGGCAGCTCCCATTTATCTGTCACTAAAAAATACTTTCAAAAATGACAAACAATATTCTAACAGAGATGAAGTGTAAGACTTTTGAACCAGACTTGGTTTTCAGTATCATCCTCATCATTTGTAGTTAGAGGAATCGAAGAGCTTTGTCTCTTGCCTTAAGTTTTCTCCTGTATAAAAACATGGCCAACACAAAACCATCATGAACTTTAAATAAAATAATATAGATAAATAGCCTGGAGTTTAAAGCATTCACTAATTTGTAACTCTGTTGTCAGTAACAGTTAATGACAAAAATGAGGTTTCTTAGTATAAGTATTAAGTTGACTTATATTAGAAAGTATCATGTGCATATATAATCATTCACTCTAATCTTCTGTTGCTTTATTTATTCAAGAGTCAGGATGAAAAATATCCTTGGATGCAGTCACATGTGTTGATAACTTTTTTCTTTAGCTATTTTCTCCATCAAATCCACACAAATTTACCATGTATTCTGAAACTCATTATAAAAAGTTGAAAATAGAAAAGGTATAAATCGGTTGATTATTGATTGACTGATTGATTGATCAATTTTTGTAACATGGAGTTGGAACCCAATGTCTCCGGCATGCTATAGAAGCACTGTGCTAGCACTGTATTTCCACCCATGCTCACTTAAAAAAAATCAAATCTAAAATTTTAAGTCACTTATTGAGTGTCACAAAGGAATTTATGATAAAGACAGAGATAAAACTACAATAAAAGGAAGGGGGAAGCAATTAACTTCTTTTAGGTATAAAAGTATAAAGCTGGATAGAGCACCTACTAGCCTTCCTTTATGCTAATAATAGACGTGATGTTATTGGAACTCAGTATGCTAGAATCTGCCATGTTATTAATAAATTCTTAGGATTTAGATAAATCCAACCATTGTCAGACAAGACATAATGCCTGCCTAAAAAGGCCCAGCGGAGGTATATGGACCATAATATTCACACACACAGAGATACATACAGACACACACAGACACACACACACACAGACACACACAGACACACATACACCACACACAGACAGACAGAGACACACACAAATATAATATAACAAATCATCTTCCATAAATGTAGCATAGTTAATCAGAATAAAAGGAATATAAGAAATGATAAAGGAATATTTGGTGGTCCGGCATTGTAGGAATGCCTAAGGTTTTCATTGCATTTGCTATTTATATAAGGATATCTAGGTGTACTGCTGCATAAAATATGGAAATTTATCTAAATATAAATCATCTGCAGAAAGTTAGATTGTCTCCTGGGTGTGACTAATGTCAAGAACAATATAATATCTTTATCTTTAATGTTCATAAAAACAGAATAAACAGCTTCATGCTTTTTTTTCCCCAATGCACTCTATTTACTACTATAACCACGGTGAGTTCCACCACTGGTAAAAAACAACAGGTTATATTATAGAAGTGTTTGTTGGGATGACTTTGGATACAATAAACAGTACTTTTATTTCCAAAATTTTTAGAAGGTGGCCTTGATATTAATAGCAGAAATTGTTTATTCATAAACATTGTGAATGAAGAGAGTGAAGAAAGAGAAGCCAGGACTAGAAGGCAGACATGTATCTGAGAACAGCTAAGATGTGTTATTTGAATATGCTGCCTAAGTAATGAGATACAAATGAAGATAAATTTTATTTTTACTACCTCTTCCTTTATTTGAAATGAAGCATTTAAAAATAACAAAGTCACAGTCAGGTATCATGATGCATGGCTTTAATTCTAGTACTCAGGAGTGGGGAGGCAGAGGCAGGTTAGTTAGAGACTGAGTTAGAGACCCGTCTTGTCTACAGAGTTCCAGGAGAGCTAAAGCTACACAGAGAATCCTTGTCTTGAAATAGATAAAGTCAGGATCATAAGCCTGATGTTTTAGTAAATGATGTCTAAAACTTACTAATGAGAATAACGTCGTGTTTATTTTTTTGTTTGAGTGACTAAAGAGTCACTGTATTTGTGGGGTAACATTCATATCTAAGAAAGCCTTTTAAGAAAAAGAAGGAACAAAGATGGTATATAATTAACCTGCCTTCCTAAATGTACTACTTACCATTGCTGAGTTTAAGAATTAGTTCTGGGTATCTGAAATAAGCTTTCTATATCCACTGAGTATTTATGGTGGTAAAAATATAGTATACCCTGTCAATGCAGAGTGATTAAGTACCTAGTGCTGCGAAGATGGCATCCACAAGAGGAAATGCAACTGAAATCTCTATATCTGATAAGCATTTTCCCTGCTATTTAGCTGTGTGAAGTCTCTTAAAAAATGAAATTAAATGGCGCTGCTAATGCTTGCTGAAGGGACATGAATAACTGCTAGATAAAGTTCTTAGGAGTGGGGGGGGGACACTGTACTTTGGCAGATAATTTAGAAAATCTTTCAGTGTAAGTGCTCAATACATAATTGAATTATGGTTTGGGCTAAGTCATTTATGGTGTAGGAGCCTAGAGAACTGTCACATAATTTTTTTCCCATACAAAAAGCTTTTTGTTAAATTGGTGAGTCAGTTATTTAGTGGTAAAAATTATCTTCCTACACAGAAATTATGAATTGTGTTTGCAGATCAATTCACATAATCCTTTCTAATAATTTGTCTCAGTGTATCTTAAGGTAGAAAACTGAGTCAGAATTTTTCATTTGGAAATCAGCCATTTTATTTTTTTGAAATTACATTGTATTTTAGAGGGCAAGGATGAAAAACCTGGGAACTATGACTCTAAATATTTAAGACAATAGGCTTGATAGCTCTATGCTCTTAAAAATCACTATTTATCCTTTGAGAATCTTATCTAATACATTTTGAATGCATTTAACCCCTCAATTTCTCTCAATACTTTTGCCTCCTTACCCTCCCAACTTCAGTTCTCTTCTTCTTTTTAAAAACTCATTGAGTCCAATTATGATTTCCACCTTCTTTGGAGAGAAGGATTTGCCCTAGAGATTGCTTGATCTACTAGAAGTCACACCACTCTCCCTCTCCTAGTAACTATCAAATGACATCAGCTTCAGCTAGTAGTAAGATTTTCATGATCAACTCTGTCCCTCTATGCCAGGGTTTTGTCTGGGTCTAGATAGCACAGGTCTGACATGATGTCATAATTACCACGAGTTTATATTCCCGACTGCACCTTAATGTCCTTGAACTTTATTGTTGTCTCTAGTTTTTATAATCTTTCAATCCCTTTTCTACAAATACCCCTAGGCCCTAGAGTGAGGGGTGATATATGTGTGTGTGTGTGTGTCTGTGTGTGTATACACATATATATAAAATTATGTTAAATAACATAAATATATATTATTATGTTAAATACACATAGTATTAAAATGACTAATAACTTATTATTATACCCTTGGTGGTTTGAAAATGCTTGACCCATGGGAAGTGGCACTATTAGGAGGTATGGCTTTGTTGAAGTAGGTGTGACCTTGTTGGAGGAAGTGTGTCACTGTGGGGAAGGATTTGAAGTCCTATGCTCAAGCTCATCCTTGGGCAGGAAGGATGTCTGGATGTCTTCTGGATGTCTTTGAATGAAGATGTTGAATTCATGGCTCCTCCAGCACCATGTCTGCCTGCAAGCTGCCATGCTTCCCACCATGATGATAATGGACTGAACTATAATCCATGTTTTCCTATACAAGTTGTTTTGGTCATGGTGTCTCTTCACAGCCTTGAAACCCTAAATGAGACAATATCCATAGGTCAGTGCATATTTCAGCTCTCTTCAGAGAAGCTTCTTCTTGTCGACTCCAGTTAAAACAGAGACTGATCCATTCAAATGATCAACATGCCTCCAAGAAGAAACTTTGGAGTGCTCATCCCTGACTTTATGTATTTTCAAATATTATTTAAGCTTCTGTGGAAATCATTTGAAATGTAAATAAAGAATATATCAAATAAAAAAAAAGAAACTCTATGTTGTCATCCACAAAGAATGACAGGATGGAAGGATAATTAGAGTCAAGACGGCATTGCTGTGTGGTTCTGCTAAACCTGAATAATCACATGACTGGCAAGATGTTCAATCAAATGTTATTGTATCAAACAAGAAAGTAAGATATGGACAGTCTTTTTTTTTTTAAAGATTTATTTATTTATTAGATGTAAGTATACTATAGCTGTTTTCAGACACCCCAGAAGGAGTCAGATCTTGTTACGGATGGTTGTGAGCCACCATGTGGTTGCTGGGATTTGAACTCAGGACCTTCAGAAGAGCAGACAGTGCTCTTGACCGCTGAGCCATCTCTCCAGCCCCAGATATGGACAGTCTTCAGTATGATGGAAAGTGAACAGTCTGGGCCAACAAGCCATTCATTTCTTACCAATTTTAATCTCTGGGATACCTGTATTTAAATATCCCAAATGAACATACTGGATCCCACAAAAAAGGAAGATTTTTTTCTTGTATATTTCTAGAAAAACTTAACTTTTTACTGAATGTTTATTTGTGTTTTGAAGTAGTAGCTGTCATAGTGTGTATTTATTATGGTAAGAGGATGAAAAACTTTTATAAGAACTTCTGGGCCTAATTTATAGCTATTTCCCTAAATGAATTTTATTTTGCTATTATACTTTATATACATAGTTGTAATTACTCTGGCTTGAAGGATATATCTATTAACATGTTTTAAACATGGTCCAAAAGAGGCTGGAGAGATGGTTCAATGTTTAAGTGTACTTCCTGTTCTTGTAGAGGACCCTGATTTGGTTCCTAGCAGCTCACAGTCTTCTGTCTTCCATGGATAGCAGGCATGTATGTGGGACAAAACACCAATACACACAAAATATAAATAAATAAAAATTTAATAAAAAATACTCAACCTATGTTCATTCATTTGAATAACATATATTACAATTACAAGAAAAAATGATAGCCCTTAAAATGAAATCAGGCATAAGTGACTTCAATCTGTAAAAGTTTATGGGAATTTTGTTGGGTTCAGAATATATTTAAGTATGTCATGGGATATCTGGTCAAAAAGTATAGTTTGAAACTATCCAGAGAAGTGGTTTTTAAAAGTGATCTGACTAGATAGAATAAATATTTACATTTTCACCACTCTTTGTACGACCATCTTCCCTTAGAATCTGATTTAAATGATCATAGAAGTGAGACTGATTGTCCACACTGAAACACATGCAACACTCTTCTGTCTTCCTGAAAGCATGCATCTGTCCCATTCCCTAACCCTTCCACAGGTGATAGGGAAAGACAGTTATTAAACAAGAGAGACAGGGACTTGAGGAGTCAATACAGTAGAGGGGAGATATTTAAAACATGAGCCCATTATGGTTAGTAGTATAGGCAGCACAAGACATATTTGAGTACTATGAATAAAACCCAAACCAACACAAAGTAGTGGTCAACAGAAGCATCCAGTATCTTTTCCTGCTATCGAATTTATGGGCCGTGCAAACATACCCCCTCAATATTCCTCTCCTGAGTCCTAAGGATGTACTTTAGCAATGCAGAAGTGCACTTCCCACCTTGACCACTTGGAATATTTCAGGTAAAATTTGAAGAGCCTCATAGCAAACAGAACAATGTATTTAAAAGATACTATTAGGATGTTTTAAATAACAGAGTCTTGTACTTTCTTATATTTCAGTCTCACTGGCTCTCTTTGAAGGGCTCAAGCATTCTCGCTGAGGATCATCCCAGAGTAGACATGACTTCAAGAAGTCTGGCAATGGATTTTATTTCTAACCACTTCCAACCAGCCTCTCTAGCCAATGTAACTCAAACTTCTCCATTTGAGCTTCACTGCCTTTGCTGAAATATGACCTACAGTTGAGTGCTCTTGGACTTCTGCAAGCAAATTCTAGAGTGGGTGGCAATTGGAATTTGTCAGTGAATTGTTTACAGTGTGAAAGACATGTCTACATTCTGCCTTCAGAGCAAATGAGATAAAACATAAGGGAAAATATTAATTGAGAAAAGGGGGAGATGCGCAAATTGAAGGAGAGAGTACACTGAGCTATAGTAATATACTTGAGTATTAATAAATATTTTATTACTTTATAGAGTTTATCTTACAATTTCCCTACAAATGACTTTTCTACCTATACTTAAATGCTGTGCAGATGGTTCTATTTCCCTGGAGTCTGTTTTATTAAGGTTGAATAATGGTCTATAGCTTTCCATTTTAAACACATATTTCTGCTCCAGGGTATGTGTGTGGTCCAAGTGGATTGCTCATTAATAAACATGGCTTCTTAACTAGAATTGGTTATTGTTAGAATCAAGTTGGCTTTATTCCACAATTTTACAATGATGAAATTTTCTTCCACAAAACTTAAATTCTTTAGTAACTTAATTTACCATTAGAACTGCGAACTGTCAGTAGAACAAGCAACTTTCATTATTTTATGAAAACTAGGTCAACACGAGAACTTACCACAATTCTGGAATTTATTAAGCCTTCTTTTTCTCTCTTTTATTTTTTCTTTGACATGTCAAAATCTCTATTTATAACCTAATTGCATCAATTCTATATGCAAATGTGTTTGCAAATAGCAACAAATACAACAAGAGTTGAGAATTGAGCTTCTTTGCAACTACCAAGGGGAATTGGTTCCTATCCTGTTTCTGGAGCAAGGCTGACTCATTTACATCTCCACAGGACTCTCCTCGACAAACAATATGAAAAATCAGAAAGTAGAGGGTGTAAGTATAGTTCAGTGGTAGAGACTTGTCTAGTGTGGATATGAAGTTGGATATGAGTTCCTGTATCATGAAGAGGTTTAGAGAACTGAGTCTAACCAGGGTTTAAGTAATGTAGCCTCTGAAGGCACAACTGCTGCAGGCTTCCTGGGGAACCAAACAGCTCCTAGAGTAGAATGTTAGATGAGACAGTGCAGTGTAAATGCAATGGCGGTGCTAAGAAACTTTGTGACAAGAGGTCAATGTTTTCAAGATTCTACAAGGTGATAAAGAAGTGAGATTTACTGACTGCTGGGGTATGCAGAATGAGTTACTGGAAAGACATCAAATAACATGGTCTAAAATAATAAGATGTTTACCTGACTTCAACAGCCGTATCACAAAGCTTCTGAATAGGAAACAATTTAAAAAGGCTAAAGTGTATTCAAAAATGCTGGTTTCAAAGCTATACTCAATCATCCATATGCAAGTATTTGTTTTTCATTGAAAACTTTGCTGTGGAAGAAGCATGAGATTTGGTATCATGTAGCATCAATTTCAAAAACTACCATTTGTATCACCTCGGGGAAAACCATATATACATTCTGGGATTTAGTTTCTAAACTTCTGAGATAGGTGTTAGGATGGCTACCCCTAAGACTATAGTAAATTTATAGAACTCTATGTGTAATCTTAAGATATGACATTATTCAATAAGGAAAATTCATTGCTATCAACCACAGCACCACAACAGCATTATCACCATGATGCTTTAAAATGAGAGAATGATTAGTAATTTTTGCCCTTCTTAAAGATAATACTGAAAACACAGTTTGTCTGGCTACTTCATCTGCTCAGTGCAAAGATACATTATAATACAATTAACATGCTTTGGGATGAGGTCATGTCTTGTGGGTAAGGAAGAGGTTTAATCCAAAAGTGGGTTAATGAATATTTGGTGGATATTCAAAAGAAAGATGTCCTGTATCTCTTCAGACCAGCAGTCAAGTACAGCAATATCTTTAGTGAGGCACCAAGCTAAAACTAAATAGATACTATGCTGGGGAGAGGGCGTTTTGGAAAAATACCAAAAAATACTTCTAGGGTTTTTTACTTTTGCACTTTGAATTATGCTATTAAACACTTGGAACTCAGTTTTTGTCTACTGTCTACTAAATATAACATTATATCTTATATATTTAAAGACTATCATACACAGCTATATTAAGGTAATATTTGTATACATTGTATGGAATTATATACATAATTTTCAGTGCTCCCTCTCATCCATTGATATTACTGAGCTTATATCATCTGGCTCATGTTAGGACTTTCTGCTTATTACATTTCCACATCATCACATGATAAGGAAGTGGTCTTGAGTCATTCAATCTAGCTTTAGCTTTGTTGTACACATAATGAATATATTACATTTTCCATATAGTCCAGAATATTTTAGGGTAGGAGGGGGCAAACATGGAACTGGACAGTGAAGTGGCTCAGTAGGTAAAGATGTTTTCACTGAGCTCAAAGATCCAATTCTGATCCCTGGTACTCATATGATAAGAACAAAGGATCACTCAAGTTTAGTTGTCTTCTGACTGTCAGTCACCCTTGCACCATGGAATCATGGAACACACACACACACACACACACACACACACACACACAACACACACACTCCTACCAGGGTAGAGAGAAGAGAAATATCATATGCATGCTCTCATGCATATGATAAATAAAGTACAATAAAATGAAACCAATAAAGAAGAGTGAAGAATGGGAGAGATACTTCCAAGTGGTAGAGAAAGATTGTTTATTACAAGCTGCTTGTCAAAACAGATTAAGTAAAATTAGCTAAAATTAAATTAAACAATAACAATTGAGTTCAGGAGCCATGTGTGAGTGGCTACTTATATACTGAAAGTCAACTTATAAGTTAAACACCCATCATTGGGGAATATTGTAGAAGGGCATTCTAATCTACACCCTGTCATCTTCCATAGCAATGGTTATTTTGAGGTAGTAACTTACAATACTAATATTATTACACCAAGAAATTAACAAGAATTGTTTAATAATATCAAATAAATATCTGGCATAAAAATTCCCCTACCATAATCTTCTTGCTTGTTATGAGTACTATGAGGAGACTTCATAGGTTTCAACATAACTCAGAGTCTGTATGCAAAGCCTGCTAAAACACACACACACATATGCACACTCACATGCACACTCACATGCACACACACACGCACACACACAAACACACACAGAGTTTTACTTGGGAAGATATCATATGATTGTCTCAAATACTGATTTAAAAAAAATCATGTTTCTGGAAATTGAAGAACTATTCCCTAAAAGGAACTATGTCCAAATAAGTGATTAAGGTTCTGAACTTCTATTTCAAAGGATATTATAAAATGAAACTGCTAAACACAGAACAAAAATTCATTTTTCTTAAAGATTAAAAATATCTTACCTTTAATCTGTTACAATGCCGATGAGGATATATTTCATCTGTTGCATGAATCTGTGCATTTATGAGTGTAGAGTGGAGTGGAGCATGCTTCTCCTTTTACCGTTGGTGTAATTAGAGTAAGACACCCTAAAATTCTGAAGTTGCCCCATTCTTCTTCATTGATATTCATTTCCCGTTACTTATCTAGCCATTCATCCAATATTCAGTTAGAGCACCAACTTATATAACAAGGCCATAATTTTTAATATAACTATGATATGATCTTAGATCTTCATGAATCCTCACATGGAGTATATTTGACTCTTAATACACTTTGAACTCCTGAGTTTAACTCTGCCACTGCCAGGACAAGAAGACTTGAAATAATCTTGTCAGTTGTACAACAGCTATCTATCCTGTACTTAACTATGAGCCAGGCCTGTGTGAGGTGACTGGGACAGGTTAGACAATCTCACATGCAGAGGTCATTTAGGTAAACATCCTCACACTCAGTTTCAGGGGTCCGGGGAGGAGACAGCTGTCTGTTAATGTCTACTATTTGGAGTGGTAAAACAGGAGGGCAGGATCACTGTGCTATAGTTGCTCTGACCCTTCTGTTGACATCCAAAGCCAACCTATCAAAGTTGCCATTTACCTATTGCCCATGTACTTTCCTCTTCCCAAAATATCCCAGAAATCACCTGCTGAATAAGTAGTCCTCAGCCCCACTGGAAACTTCTGTGTAAAACATCCATTATTTCTTTCAGAAAGCTCAGTCTCTGATTTTTCCCTGGCCTTTCTTAAGATGTATCCTCATCTCAAAGGCTGCAATGATCCTTCCATTTCACTCCAAATGCAAATATCTGCCAGAAATATCTCCATATTTATCCACTCTGCATATATTCCCAATTGAACACTGGCACAACAATAAGTTTTGAAGCATCTTCTACAAAAATATCTCATGAGCCTTCCTTTGTAAACCCCTTCTCTACCCAAATTTTACCTCATGTCTTTCTTTCATTGAAATGTGCAGTGGGTTTTTCATTAGAGAAATTCTTCATAGGTCAGACTGAATCAGTTTTGATACTTGGAAATATTTTGTTATCTACTTACTGGCCAGGTTGTGTTAAGGAGAATATTCTGGGAAATAAAATGTAGATAAAAGAAAATGTTCTTAAGTTTGAAACCTTCATTGACTTAAGAACCACTATACTCAAAACAAAAAGCATGAGTGAATAGTTGGAGAATGGAAATAACTAATCCATAGGACAGTTTTTAAATATATTACACCACCTCATGTGACTGTACTGTGTTTGGAATTGAACTGACATCTCTTACTACTGGATATCCATGATATATACAGAATAAATATAGAAGAGCATCACTGGATGTGTTAGTAAAGGACAAATAATATCAGCACTGTTGAGCCCTGGGGAAATGGTAAGGGGTGGCTATAAAAGAATTTAATATATTAGTTTTTATATTTGTGAAGGATGGTCAAGGGTGAATATAATATTCTGTCTAATTTCACAGAAAGTGGTGATGGGTATGGAGTGTGCCTTTTATAGTTGTTAGGGGTATGAGTTACCATCAACAAAAAAATGTTGAACTGGCCATTCTGAACATGGGGATCAATTACCTCATAGTTGTTGCTATAGAGGATTTGTTTATTCCCACACTGGACTTTCGGTGTGGGGTAGGACCTTGGCCACATATCAAATCTCCCTTTAGGAAGTGAGTACCTGCATACTTGGAAGCATTTCCCTCTCTCAAATACCCTAATTTCTGAGGATCAATAGAATAATTCTCTTAGAAGTTTTCAATCAAAGAATTTTGTCTCAGGGAAAAATATTCAATCATTTCACATTAACAATCATATGGTGCATAGATTTTGAAATAAATCTTATAAATTGTAGGGAGAGAAGATATTTTTTCAAAATAAAACCTCTAAAAATAAATTCTGTATTTGACCCACAGGAGTTGATAAAAGCAGAAAAGTATTATGAAATCAATAGAGAAATTTTACACCAGAGCATAAACTATACAAATGATTCCTTTCCTCTGTCCATCATGCATTCTTTGAAGTTATTGGGGTAATACAACAGTTTTCTAAACTTCATCTGTAAATTTTTATTTAAACTTTTGCTTATCCAGCCACCAGGATTTTATAGTATCAATGAACATATGTATTAACTACATTGTTGAAAACAGAGAATGCAGGTTAACTGTATCACAAACAATCATCTACCATGTAAATTAAATATCTTCATTTTTTTCTTCATGTACAAAGCACATATAACATATCTCTGTCAATCTATCTTTTATGTCTCCCTGTTTCTCTTATAAAAGAACTTTGTGGTTAAAACAAAAAAATGAGAAGTTATGATTCTAAAATCAAATTAGATATATTATTTATGAATAATTCAAAACAACATACTAGAAGGGTGTTCAAATCCCTGTGTTTTAAAAATTAAGTTAGAAATAATTACATGTGTATGCATATACACATATATAATTATTATATCTTTAGGGCTTTAAATATTAACTTGCAACTATACTTTATGATCCTAGCACATAAAGCCAGCCACAGTTTTTGAAGAACACAGTCTGAAACATAGGTGATGCAGAATACAGATAAGAAAATTATTATTTAGCACTTATAAGCTAAGTACACACACCCTTTTACTCAATGTTCTGCCTACAACTTTTATTAAATGCTTAAAGTATCCATGAATAATTTATAAACCAGTAATATATTTATATAAAATATAAAGACAGTGTAAGTGGACTGTCTTACTCTTGATTCCAAAATGTGTAAATGTTTCTGAAAGAGTCAGTACAGAAGACAGACAAAAATATATACATCAAAACTGTCAATAGAATAAGGTTTTTGTAATGAGTGAGCTAAGATATTTGTGTCACAGTTTAAAGATACATCATTTTACAAATTCATTACTTTTAAGTGATCCACATTTTTCAAACTGAGAGGGATAATTTAGTTATGATACTGGCTTTTTATTATGCAGACACATTTTATGAGCATAAAAGTTATCTTATGATATACAACATCCTTGATTAATTTTGCCCCAAGAAGACAGATAATGGGAGATGCATTGTTTATTATGAATTTAATAATTTATATTCTATTAAAAATTTCCTGTAAGGCAGAAATTCTAGGCCTTTTAGGGATGATTTTTGAAGCAAATAAAATAACATTGAACATCCTGAATTACCAAACCTAAATCCTCTGAGCATGGCACCACCATATACCATTTTTCTTCAATGACAAGTTGATGATTAATTCCTATATTCTGAAATATAATGATCTCACTTTATCTTTGGGAAAAATGTAAATAGAATTATACATAAAACTCATATAATATATGTGGGAAGTGAGAATAAGTGAAAGCTTTATTTTAATGAGGAGAGTGCTGCATTCTTTCAGAAGCACAGGATGTGAAGGAGAAAATAACACGTGATACAGAAGCTCCAGTCCTGAATCTGTGATTAACCAGACCAGTGACCTGGAAAGTATTGGTTCCTTATCTGTAAATTTGGGTAGCTGAACTAGAGAATATTCATCTCCCAATTCAGTGCATTTATAACATCAAACATTGAGGGCCTTTCCAGAATTCGAAACCTCCAAGTTGGATTTTAAGCTAACAGGAATTATAATTTTAATGGGTTGCAATCATCCAGATGGTCCAAATTAGTAGGTGCACCAAAAGTGATCTTAGGTTATTAAGCATGTCAAAACTGTGCATAATTAAACTTTCAAAATATATTCACCAAATCTTTCTCCTGCTGTACAGTTAACAGTGCGATAAATAGAGCCTTGAGACTCTGACAAATATCACTTTGGTGTTGAAGCACAAGAAACTTCAATAACTAATAAGATGTGTTTTCTAAGCATGGTTTTTGTGTTTATTATTTCACTTGCAGTTACATAATACCAGATGGAATGCATATATATATACATATACATATACATATACATATACATATACATATACATATACATATACATATACATATACATGTACATATATGTATACACACATATGTGAGAGAGAGAGAAGAAAAGGAGATGGGGAAGAGACAGAGAAGGAAAAGGAGGAGAAAGAACAGTTCCAGAAAGAGGAGAGATGAGAAACATAAAAAGGAAAGACTGGATTAAAGAATCAGCTGAGAGCATTTAATTGTAACAACAGTGAAAACTTGTGTTGTGAATGTTTTCACCAATATAAATTTCTATGATAGTTCAAAAACTTCTAGAATATACCGTTATAATAAAATGGCCCAGGTTTTCTCTCAAAGGAAGAAGAAGCAACCAGATGGGAACCAACTTTATTTTTCAGTGCACTGGTTTTGGAATCGGATAGGTCTCAGTTTAAGCATGCAGCTCATAGGTGAGAACTGTGACATTGGAAACCTCCCCAAACTCCCCTTGAACTGGAGGTTCCTCAACAGCGATATAATGATAATAATATCTACTCCATAAGATCATTTGGCAAGGAAAATAAGCAATATATAGATATAGATATGGATATGGATGCGGATGAGGAAGCAGAAGCGGAATTGGATGCGGATGAGGATGTTTATATGGATATAGATATCATAGTACCTAGCTGTTTTCTTTTCAAGAAAATGTGAATTAAATTTGTATATGATCAAGTCTTACAGCCTTGCTTCAAATAGTAGATAATTCAAAGAGCTTGTATTGGAATTTACACAGTTAAACGTATATATGTTAGTATAGGTCTTCTATTCTGCTCCCCTTGAGTCCATTCTGCTGGAGTTTATGTTCTTCTGAAGGTAATACATCATGCATTTGAGTAGGCCAGTTTTATGAAAAAAGTATCAGTCAAATTAAGACCAAGGGAACTCTCTATCGAGTGCTGGGACAGTAACCAGTCTTTTTAAGTGTTAAGCTCATGAATCAGAATTAGAACTCAAAATAACTGCAGTGCAAGAGTCCAAAGAATGATACCAAAGAGTCTGGGTTGGAGCCTCAAATAGGAAAAGTATATTCAGAGAAAAGCTAGTGAAACACAAAGACAAAGTTAGCTTGTGGGGTTTTTTCTTTCCTTTCTTCCTTCTTTCCTTCCTTCCTTCCTCCTCGTAACATTTTGCAAAACTGATACTATTTCAAAATATGAAAAATATTTAAATTTGAAAATTGACAATTCTAAGGTGCAACCAGGCCGTCCACACCCTCTTCACTCCCTCACTCTCAGCTCTTGCTAATCATGCTCTCCATAACCAAGGTGCTTTCAGCATTGTCGCCAATCAATCTTGGCTCTGCATCTCCATATTATGAAGGTGGTTCAAACTGGTATACCCATTGCAGCCAGGAGAACAATTTCACAGTCTGTCTTGGTTTCAAGTAGGAGTCAATAATAGAAACAGTTCGGGACCTGTCATTACTATGCGACAGAACTTATGGCAGCTAAGGAAACACATATTTCATTAGCCCAACAAATAAAACGACAGTGACAGTGGTGTGGCAATTAGGTTATGTAAACTTATAACTGTAAAGAAGCATCATTAGGTTATATTTTTAAACTTCCATATGCCACCCAAACTCAGGCATAGAGAAACATGTAATGCCATCTTCATGACAGGTTTTCTTAAATTCACTGGTTTTCCCATCTCTCCTGACATTTCATTGAAATTTTAATACTCTATACTTTGACATTTGACAGGTTTGCTTCAACTAACTTTGTCAGGCAGGAGCATCTGTTTTAAAATGGCAAACTGTGTCCAATCATCCCATCTTCCTTTTTGTTAGACTCATGGACCATTTTAATGCTATCTGCGTTTTTGAAATTCTGTGATATTCAAAGGGGTGTTTGTGAATGATGCTCTGCAAAAGAGGTTCCACTTACTTTCTTTAATTACTGAGATGGTCTGCTTGGGGTGTAAGGCCAGAAAAGAGGAAGTTGAATGTGATTGATTTTCACAGGGTAGAATCAGGTTTTGTTCAATTTCAACACAAATTTTGAATTCTCATAAGGGTTAAAAAACATCACCATGAATAGCAATTAATATGTAAGAATAGTGTGGGGAAGCAAGCCAGAGAGCACACAGTTTGTTGCATAAGGAGACAGATACTTGCTCTTTTTTTTTTTTTTGTATATTCAAGATCAAAATAAAAATGTCATTGTTTCTATAACAGGTCTTGATCCAGAGAACACGGTAGCAGATATCAGCAACATGGGATGGCATATTCTTCACTTTTGAAGACTAGGAGGCAAGAAACAAAAGTGATCATACTACCAAAACATGACAAACGCCTCCTGGTTGTCCATCAGTTGTCTCTGAGGCAGTAATGGATCAGATTGTGTCTTGCAGTAGAAGCATCTTGTGGCCCTAATACCTAGGACCTAATTGTGTTTTCCTGGCTAGTACATTATAATTACTGCAGAAGGCTGAGGAAACGGAGTGGGTATCTGTGGGCTACTAAACTAAATTGTGGAGTGCCATGTTTATAAATTATTAACCTTGGAACACTCAACCCTAAATGGAATGTCTCCCTCTCCATGGTGCTCATGGAACCTGATAGAAGAGCAGGCAGAAAGAGTGTAGGAGACAGTGGGAGTGGAGGACACAGAGAAAATAATGCCCTCTATATCACCATGAGCAAAGCTCATATGAACTCAGAGACCGAGGTAGCATGCACAGGGTCTGCACCGGGTCCTCTTCATATGTATTATAGTTTCCAGCTTAGTGTTTTTATGGGACTCCTGAGTGTGAGAACAAGTGGGCCTCTGATTCTTGTCAGAGAATCTTCTCTTGGGATCTTTTCCTTCTATTGGCTTGTCCTGTCAAAATTCATTGTAGGATTTTTTTTCATCTTATTATGTTTTGGCATAGTTTAATATTCTCTCTTAGAAGTCTGTTCTTTTCTAATGAAAAACAGGAAGAGAGTGGATCCTTGTGGGAAGGAAGGTGGAGAGGACCTAGGAAGAGTTGAAGGAGGGGAGAAGTTTCAATCAGTGGCTCAAGGTTTCACCTTTTTAAAAAAAAGCTAGGAAAAGATGAAGAGAGAAAATGCAAATGGTATATAGACAGAAAAATCCAAAGGCCATGAACAGATTGAAAAATGAGAAAATGGCCAGAGCCTAAGTCTTTTATAACACTAAAGCAAATGACAAACACCCAGCTATTTTTAAATGCAAAGAGAATACAGGATACCACTATCAAAGAATGGAAAGGGACTATTAGCAGCCATCTCATAAGCATGAGTTTTATGATAAGAAAATACAATTAGAAACTTTATGCAAATTTGATTCTTAAGGAAAAATATGTTTATTGAAATATACAACTTCTTGCAAGAAAAGAGAACCTAATCTATTAAAAACCCATAGCTATTAAACTCTAAATTTACTAAAAACTTACTGAAAAGCAAACTTTGGCCCAGATGATTTTACATGTAAATCTTATCATACAGGTTCACTTTTTAGAAGACCGAAGGCCAGGACATTTGCTAAGCCTAGCAATATCATCATTTCGACAGTGCCAAATTCTAATAAAAGCTCACCTGAATAAAAGTCAAAGCTACAATTTAAGGCTCTTCCTGATACAAAAACTAACCAGGAAAACAATAGAATATCATACGTACAGCTGATAAAATGATATTATATCAGGATCTCTGATAGGCGTTGGATCTCAGACCATGAGTTCTTTACCAGAAGAATAATCAGAGGGACTTAGATCTCAGAATATAATTATAAACTTATCAAAACCTCATCTTTTATACAGTATGGATATTTAATTTTGATTTGCCTTTTACATTTCAATAAAATGTGGAAAACATTTTAAAAATTGTTACATTTTGGGAATGAAGTTAATTTCAATTTCAACTATTTCTGGTCTGGTTACGTTCGTTCTTTAACCATTGTTTTTTGTCTTTAAAATAGGAGGTGGCCAGGCGGGGGTGGAGCACGCCTGTAATCCCAGCACTCTGGGAGGCAGAGGCAGGTGGATTTCTGAGTTCGAAGCCAGCCTGGTCTACAGAGTGAGTTCCAGGACAGCCAGGGCCACACAGAGAAACCCTGTCTCCAAAAACCCAAATCCAAAAAAACAAAAAAACAACAACAACAACAAAAAATATAGGAGGTGACATGGTCCCTGTTCACGAGGTTACTACAAGAAATATGTGAGATGACCAAGGAGAGGACTTAGATAAAATACATAACACAGAGAAGTATTTTGAGTGGAAACTGCTGGTTTCTACATGTCAAATTAAAGGGGACGTTTTTGCTAAATTTAAGGATTTATTTTTTATGCTGTTGATGATGTGTCTTCACAATCGAAAACACTGAACCAACTGTCATATTGCGTACCTGAAATACTGAAACCTAAAAGCTGAAGCAGGAGATTGCCGTTAGTTTGGGGTCAGCCTGGGCTACATAATGAGTTCCAGACGAGCCTGAGATATAAAGTGAGACTTTGTCTCACAGAAGAAGGAGAAGGAGGAGAAAAAGAAGGAGACAGGAGGGGGGGGAAGGAGGAGAAGAAGAAAGAGAAGGTAAGAAGGAGAAGACAAGGAGAAGGAAGAGAACAAGGAAGACAAGGACAGGGAGAAGCGAGGCATAATTTGTTCATGTAGCATGGTCCTTAAAAGTTAAAGCTGGGCGGAACTGCAAGATAAATTCACATAACAGCTTTCCTGCATATTGTAGCAGTTTATATGCTCTTGTGCTTATTTGTTATTGCTATACAATTATGATTGAAAATATACATCACCATTCCATTAAGGGCAGTTCATCCAAGAAGTACATTTCCTGATTCTGTTAATTAATTTTATAATTTAGCAGTAAATTTTATTAAGTGTTACTCAAAGCAGTAATTTATTGTAGCATTTATAACTTTAGTAAATATTTTCTTTAAACAGGATTTTTACAAGGGGCATTTGAAATCAATTAATTTTATAGAGTGCCTTTATTTTGGTAAGAAATAAGACTTTTATTTTCTAATTGTCAGAAAAAAATAGGGAATCACTGACTAGGAATCATTTAAGAGATCCATACATATATTAATACCAAGATACTAATGACAACTTAATAACATTAAGCTATGCAGGCAGAAGGAAAGATCAGACTCCTCATTTGCACCACAGCCAATGCGCTACAAGCGGGGCCTCTCTGTAGATGCCATGGACTTGGACTACTGAGCACAGTGATACACACATACAAATTGTCACTGCTTTTCTCCACAGATGCCATGCTTCTGTTTGTCCTCATGCTATTCACCTACAACTCAAAAGTATATGACTGGTGGTATTCTATCTACATCCACCTTATGGTTGTAAAGCAGGGAGATTGTGAATGTCTGGCTTTTCAAGGGATGTGAATTCTACATTATAGAATGGGATTATTAATTTATAAAGAAAAAGATGAAAGTATCTAATGTCCTCTAAAAGCACACGAATGGGTAGATGGAATTTAATAAAGGTACAAATGCTTCTGTATATAGTGGAGTGTGTTAATTGTATTAGTGATATAAATAATGAATTGTATTTATTTATTTATTATAATAAATAAATTTATGCATTTAAAGATATGAGCTCTAACAGCAGACCAACTGAGGTAACATCTGGGCTTAGATACTGCTTCAGATTGGCAGTTGATTAACTGAGAACTGCATTCTCCAGCTCGCTTTGCTCTACAGTTTTGAGTGAGGTGGGAGATCTGTCAATCACATGTGTTGCTTAGACTTGAATTCAGAGCTGGACTAAGAGAGAGAAGTACAGCTTACAGATTCTAGGACTTTGGCACAGATAACATAACAAGCAGGGAAGTTCTGGTCCAGTGGCTGAGTCGTAGCCCCTGCATTCATCAGATAGTCACACTAGCCCATGAGCAGCTGTGCTTTGGCAACAGAAGGCTGGGCTGCAATTCTGGGAGTCATATCAGAAATCTCAGCCTAGTTTCTATTTCTCCAGTCCTGTCAAGAATTCTGTAAGTCCAATTAACCTCTTCTGCCTTAAAACCTAGCTACCCAGTTCTATTTGCTGTGATGAACCCTTAAAAAACACATTCACTTCCTGGCCTTTGAGAGCTTCTATCTATATATCCAACTTTGTATGTATGTATGTATGTATGTATGTATGTATGTATGTATGTATGTGTGTGTATATGTACACAGATATACCACTCAACTTCACAAATGTCTTAAATCTTTATATGTACAGATGGTATTAGCAGCTGCCATAGGAGATTGGGTGAAGTCAGGTCTGTGTCTAGACAGCAGGAACCATAACAGGCACTATTTGATATATGGTGATTCTTAAAGCTTATGGTGAAATGTCATTAAATAATAACCACTAGGTTGGGTGTCACAGAGATTAGCACTGGCATAGGGAATAGAATTGGAAGCCATTAGGAAGAGAGAGATTTGATTTTCAAAAAACCATCATCATTTAAAGCCTACGAAAAGGAAAAAAAATCTTGGAGAGGTAATGCAGTGAGTCAAATTTTGATGCGTCACAGTTCAGTGGGCTGCAACTGTCAAATGAAAACAAAATACACTGTCTGAAAGTGCTGCCGAGAAGGGCTGTGGGTGTGCTTAGGGGTAGAGCTTAGGAGACTCACATCATGTTTCTAATTTTCACCCTCGCCACTAAGCAACCCACAGCTGTGCCAGTGTCTCCTAATCCTGACTGATGGAGTATCAACTGAAGGACAGCCAGGAAGAAACACTCTCCACGGCACTGGCAGCAGCATTGACACGACTCCTTAGTCAAAAGCAAATCAAAACTAAATAAAACAACAACAAAAAAGCCAGAAACAACAAAACTAAACAAACAGGTTAGCTGTCCTCCCCCTTTACCCATGAATCTTGAGCACTGAGGACCCGCACTGCATTTTCAGTGCTCAATGCATCAGACACACTGAGAGCAGGAATCTTGGGGAAGAGGGAGGCACTGGATTCTGAAAAAGTAGAACAGCTCAATGCCACTTTTCTGGTCAAAACATCATTTCTGGGCAGAGCATCCTTTCTGAGCAATGCACCATTGAACACACAGCGTCCCGAGAGACCCAGAAGCTTGCTTTCTCCTTTAAACCATGCTTCAATTTGAAGTCTGGATCCTTGTCATTCTTCCCTTTCCTAACCTGAATAGCTCTGTCTAGCAAACACAGCCAGAGGAGTGTGTGACTCTGGAAGCCTCTCACTAAGGATGGGCTTTAGAGTTCAAAGTTGGAAGTCACTGGGTTCAGCATGTTCACATTTTATATAGTACTTAAAATAATTTTGTATTATAGTACTTAAAATAATATAAAATTCTTCAAGTATTATCGGATGAAAATCTAATAGGGGATCAATTCCGTCACTAAATAATGTTATCCTCAGTGGATAAATGTCTGCTTGCCGAAAAGCAGCTCTGATACACATGAGTCTTGACTGATGCCAGAAGAAAACCAAACACATACCTATGGTGTGCCCTGTGGGCAAGCAGCAGCCCTGCTATACTACAACCTCTATAACCTTTTACTTAGCACACTGTATCAGGAAGAGCCTAATAATGCACTGAGGTAAATGGAATGAATAAGTAAGACTTCAATTACGAGAGTTGAAAGTACTAATTTCATAACACTGAAGTAGGCTTTATTTATATTCACCCCATTAGGATTAATAAAATAGTGTTTTCCTTTGCAAATATAACAATTATCATTTGAATGCTAATGTGCTTCAGGTTCCTTTCCATTTTCGTGATTTTTTTTTTTTTTTTGCACAAAGCAAAGACACCTGAAGACATGAATATAATGAATGTAGCATTTTCTTCTTCGTTTCTGAGAATATGACAAGTGATAAGATTTGAGAGTAGAAAATCCTTGGCAGGTGCTGACACATTATCAAACAGAAACCCTGTGCTGCTCCAGATCTGTTCGAAAGTATAGTGGGTACGAGAATTTTAATTTCCATTTGTAATTATATTCTTTCTTCTTTCAGCCCTATGGTTTATATTATCATGAAATCTCATCATCCATGCGGAAATAGTGTGAAGAAATGATATTGTAAAATTCTCAGCCTGGAAGATATGTGTAGACCCCATGGAACAGAATCAAAATATATTAAATTTTATGGGTTTTTTGTAATGGGGATGCTGAACTTATATGAATCTACCTTATATTTTAGTATCTTTCAATAAACCTCTGTGTAATGACAGAAATACCTTAACTGTCTTCTCCATCCAATATGGCGTCATCTTCCAGCTACACAGTGACTAAGCTTATCAGCATAAACACAGTGTAAACAATAAATTGAATCTCTAATTTGATTTCATTTTGCTAAATACGAATTTAACTTTATATATCATATTGGAAAGTATGACTACATAATATATTCATAAGCATATGTACATTTATAAGTACATGATAATAAATTACTGTGTTTATTAATAGACATGGTCATATAAATCATATTTTATTTAAAACAGAAATAACAGTTTTAAAAAGACTTTATTGAGTGAAAGGGTTTTTCACCCAGGTTAAGATACACTCTTCACATCCAAGGTGGTGTTTTCAAATGTTGCCAGAACTGAATGGCAGAAGAATTCAAGTTCAAACATCAAAGTCAGAAATATCTGCACAAGATGCTTAAATTCTAACGATGTGTGTAAGACTTATCTATGACTCTTGGGGACTGATAACTATTTGTCTGGACCATAGTCCAATAAAATATCAAATATAGCAAGGGTGGGAAGACACAGCCTTGCTTTCTTTAAGCCTAGATAAAATTCTGAAACTATCATACCCAAACAGCAATGCCAGCTAAATATTATGCAATGACTGAGTGATCGCTTGCAATGCTCTTGGCTTTTTCTTGGGTAAATAATTGTTACTAGGCTTTACTGGAGTAGTGGAGGAATATATTAACTGAAAATAATTCAAGTATCCTTTAAACTTTTCGGTAGTTTATTCCTTTATATATCGCCACCTCTCCCTGTCCAGTATAGATACAAATGGTCACAAATACATTCTCTTATGAGGAGGAACAGATTTGAAAGGGCTAAGAGAATTTTGAAAAGAGTGCATCTACATAGGGTCTTACTAGTGTCTTAGCTAATTCTGCACAGATGCAACTGTAAAATGTATTCCTATGAGAAAAATTTGTGAAAAGAAAAAACGTGACTGAGTCATAGTAGACAAGTACAAACATACGCGTGCACATGTGCGCAAACACACACACACACACACACACACACACACACACACACAAACACAGACTTGAAGCAAGGATGCGATTTTTATCTTTTCCTAAATAGCACTGCTCCTAGTGGGATAAGCAGATGGGCTCTGCAACCTTACATAAACCAGTACTGCCTTATCATCCCTTAATTAAATTCTTTCAGCTTTTGCTGGTGCCAAGTAACCCTGAATCCACAGCTACTTAGAAACTATTTAATCTCATCACTTTCCCAATAAAATAATTTCTTCATGCCCAGTAAAAAGTCTTGCAAAATACTGCCACCCATTTGATTTTCACCAGCTATAATTGCTTAAAGCTTCTTCTCTTTTTTTTTAATTTTTTAACTTTTCTGACCTAAATTGCTTTTTGGCATCATTTAACATTGGTCTATTTTTCCCTCTAGGTCAGATACAGTCAAGGTTCTTAAGAGGAAGTCTTGCAGTAGTTATCTGAAAAACAACTATCCTGTTTAAAGGCTGCATCCATCCCTCCCAGCCCCAATGTTCTTTCCTCAAGGTAAATGAGTCTGCACAACTCCAAATCCAATTTCTTCAACTGTGTCTTTCAGCTGTCTGTTCTGTATATTATTTACATATTCTTCAGTAGTTCTAATTGCGAAATCTCTCTCACAAAGAGTTGTGTGTTTAATCGAGTCCAATATTCTAGGAGTAATTTGATAATATCAATGGTGATGTTGTCTAGAGAATCATTAGTCTTTGCATGGCACAGAAATGGTACCTTGTTTATCTCAGTATCTCTAAACATAATAGTATTATATGACTAATAAACAATAATTTGAAGAACAGGAGCTGCTACTTGCCTAGTTCACTGAGGAAGTTATAATGAGTATTCTACCTATATTCCAAAATAGCCCCCATCACTGTATCAGTTTAGCCCAAAGACCCATCTGCGTGTACCCCCTCCATTCTATAATTATTGATGTATTATGAGGTGATGCTGACCTTGTAGTAGCCATGACCTAGATAGTCCATATTGACCACCTAATATTCTCAAGCTAAATTTTAAGACTTGTTATAAGTATCATTTGTTTTACTTAAAAATATATTTTATTCTTTTCATTATATTCATAAGCTTATTATAATGCATGGTAAGTAATTAAGTGTTCAAAGAGTATTTAATGAAGAAATTAATTAATGATTGAATGAATGGATGGGTGATATATGAATTCATTTTTAAGTTCCTTACTCCAAGCATTCTAGACACAGGTTATGCTTTCTCTACTGAACCAGGATATTTGTTGTCAACATGTTGATAGATCATCATAATTTAGCATTAGTATTGGGGCCATTGTGATTTGAGAGTTAAGAAGAGAAAGGACAGGAAGAGAAAAAATGATGAGGAAGAAAGGGACAGAGGAAGCAAAAGAGAGTCTGATGATTCCCTGGGCTACCAAAGGAAACAATTGGCTAAGGTGGTTATGACTGAGCCGTCAGGCACCATCTGTAAACTTCTTGCTTATGGGATACAATTTGAATATATTCATAAAAATGTAAAAATAAACAGGCTTTCATATCACATGCATTGTTAAAACAGCATCATATTTCATTTTCTACAACGATGATTAGCAGTATGTATAGATCTTTAGTACCAATTCCCTTTTGAACAGACTATTTTAAATGGGACATGGATAAAAGGGATGATTTAATCTGGTCTTCCAATATCAGTGTCTTTCCCCAAGACATATCAATGGCCTAAGATTATATCAGCAAGTTATTGCAATTTTTAGGCGCTAAAGGAAACTAGAAATATAACATTTTTACCCATTTGATTCTGTTTCCCTGGGTATAAAGACAAAAATATTATCAATACTCCATTTCACTGGTCAACTAGAAATAGAAATGAAGGCCGTAAATTGAAATAATATATTTGTAAATTTAAAAATTGCTATTTTCAAGTTGTAATTTAACCCTTGAGTGCTACCTGTTTCTGCTGGTATTCCTTCTTCAAAAACAAACCAGGCTTTTTTGGTTTTTGTTTGTTTTGTTTTTGAGAAGACAACAAAGAACTTGAAGTGAAATCTCTGTAATTCCTCAATCTATGCATAACTATGATTCTTTATGAGTCCAGTAAAATTTTACTTCCAAAAACATAATCATAATAAAATAAAAGGCTCCCAGAAGCAAAGCAAACTTTTTCCAAGAAATCCTCCCACCAAGCATCTGAAACTGCCTAAAAATTTGGTCTTTGAGAAATATTGTACCATAAGTTAAGCACATGTAATGAGCGGTGCCATCTCAAAGACAGTTACATAAAATTAATCAGTACAATCCTATAGGCCAGCTAAATTAACTAGTTTTATAATATGAAGACGTAATTTGGATATAATGATGAGTTAGAATACAAGCATGCAATTAGTTTCTTTATAAGTATGTGCAAATTTAATTACCCCTAGAAGCTGTCTTTTTAAAATGAGTAAAAAATATGCATAAAGTTTCATAAATGCTCTGTCTGCTCAGAGCAGTGAATTTGGACTCATACTGCTTGCCACGGTTAAAATATTTCTCAGAAGCAGAAAACATCTCAGAGTCCATCTTCTTGCTGTACTGAACACTGAGTTAAAATTGT